>NW_012107919.1:1559367-1590907 GCF_000951045.1 Mandrillus leucophaeus
CTAAAAATGATCCCACTTATCAGAGGCACCAAGAAAGTCAAATTCATAGAGACAGAAAGTAAAATGGTGGTCACCAGGGTAAAGAGAGGTGGATGGGAAATTATTGTTTAATGGATATGGAGTTTCAGTCTGGGGTGACGGATGGTGGTGATGGTTACACAGCAATATAAATGTACTTAATGTCACTGAACTCTACACTTAAAAAATGGCTACAATGGTAAATTCTATGTTACATATATTTTACCACAATTTAAAAATGCACCTAAAAATGACTAGAAGGAAATAAACCAAAAGTTAAGAGTACCTGTACTTGAGTAGACTTTGTTTGATGGTTTTTGTTTTGTTTTACTGTTTCCTATTCCTAATTTTCTATATTCTCTAAACTGTCTGCAAGGAATCAGTTTAGTTCTTGGAAAATCCAATAGGTCTTCTTTTTAAAACTAATTTCAACATGATATTGAATAAAATGTGTCTAATGTCTTTCTACATGTTTTTCAGGGCACTAATCATATATTTTCCTCACTTAGGTTAAATATTTTGCCCAGCGTGATTACCCTGCCCATTTTACAGAGGAGGAAACTGAGGCTCATAAAGGTCAGGTGATCTCCTGGAATCACAGAATGTGTTGGCAGGGACAGTCTTGAGAATGATTGACCTTCAAAACCTCAGACCACTTTTTGCTGACTGTGGCCAGTACAGACCACCAGGATGCAGTTTGCCCTTGGACACAGGTTTCTTTAAGAAGGAAGAAATCCATCTATTGACTGGAATTCCAACTAGCCTCTACCTTCAATTAATTTTTTAGCTTTCATGATAAAGAAACAACTGATTTTTTAAATCTATCTTGAATTTAATCCAAAAAAGACAATTTCTTGATGGATCATACAGCCAACTAATAAACTTCAGCAAACTTCTAAAGTTTCTGCTTTTCAAGATTAGGACACTGAGACCTTGAAACTCTGGATTATTAAGGACTCGAGCACAGGAGGTGGGACACACTGAGGCAAGAAACTTAGACTCAGCTATTTTGGAAGAGTTTTTTACAGCAAGGGCTACTAGTGGTTTAATATTATAATTTCATTCATGTTCTTCAATTAGAATATGAAATTACCCAAAGCACCCATATCTCCCACATTCTGATACTTTTTTCCTTTAAATAAACAAGCAGAGCGTATCCAGAGGACTTGTATCTAAGGCTCTGAAAGGTACAATGAAGATGATCCCACACCTGTTGGTGTTCTAGGCATCACTTTTCCTAGTCTCCCTTCATTCTGATTCCCAGCAAATTCGAATTTGCCTTGATTGCCTGCTCAGTGACCTGAAGAATGAAAAAATCAGGCAGTTCATGCCCGACACAAGAAATATTTATAAGCCCTTTGCTAAATCCCCTGAAACAAAGAAAAGCAATTCTAGTATCCAGCACCTAGTAATTAAGGAACAACGCCTCATTAGTAACAGAGGGAATGTGGAGCAATGAGAGGTCTCAGCCCAAACTCCTGCTGAGCCTAAGAACCAGCTGTGTCAGTGGAGGAAACAAACAGATACCAGTGAGTCAGTCAGGCTTAGTACACACTGACAGCCATGAAATTTAGAGGGCATTTTGTGAATCCACACGGGATTGTCTTCTGGGGCTCCAAATCCCGTGGAAGTCACAAGAATAAGATATAGCCCCTTGGAAATAGTTTACTCCAGAGAATTCATAGCAGAAGGCCTAACCAGGCATACGGAAGTGGCTTCATTGCAAATGTCAACTCTGACCAATGGGGCCATGCAGGATGCTGGATTGCAATGGCTCTGAGTCTATGGTCACAGAGAGGAGAAGTGGTGTGCACCCTTGCTAACGCGTCAGGAGACAGAGGCTGGCAGCAACCATGTCAGGCATTTATTTGCCATTCCTGGCCCAAACTGTCATGAAAACTTCTCTTCCAAAAAGAGACTGCCCAGGCAACGTGAGTCTTAGGCAAAATTGAGAAGAAGATAAAGTTCCTTTTAGCAGACCCCGCTCACTTCCTTCTAACATTCCCTTTCTCCCAGTCTCCATCACGCAATTAACTTTATGTTTTCTCACTAATATCTCAGTTTCTCCATTTTCTCCAGGGAGCTAATGACAAACAATGATTTAAAGAATGTACATCTTAAGGGAATCAAATGTCCATCCAACGAGCTGGTGTGTGGGCACTGGGACCACCAGATGGTGAGAGGAGAGGAAAGGGATTCTCCTCACTCCCAATCCCATCCCTCCCCCACGGATGTCTCTGACAGAAAGAAATCCCTGAATCTGACAAAAGGAGAAATCGGTGTTCCCACAGCTTCATCCCACCAGCCCTAACTCTGGTTTCCTTCCTCTGTTACCAGCACAAATACAAAGACTTTTCCACAAAATCTCGGGAAGAGTCCCAGGACCCACGTTAGCCTAACTAGAAGCATCACACTGGGCCCAAGAAAGAAGTCACATGGCCCTTTTTACCACTAATTCACCTACACCATCCTTTCTCAAGGTGCCAGTAAAGATGGAAGGATAGAAAAGGAGAAATTCAAACAATGGAGGAAGAATGGACATTGTGTGGCTAACACTTAGATACCAGCCTTCCAAGGGACTTCCATGTGTTCCATTTGACTCTGTCCCATAGAGAGATGCCCCTCAGAACCTCTCTTCCTCCTCAAAGTCCCAGGATTGGCGTCCCAAGCATCTGGCTTGCAGTCTGTGGCATCCCTGCCCAGGTCTCAGAAGCCCGCTGCACACACACAGGTACATCTGGGCATGGAAGAAGGAAGAGGATGCACACCCAGAGGCCGTCTTTATTCTTCGTCAAGAGGAAGGACACAGCAGGCTTGGACAAAGGTGGAGGAATATAGACAAGGTTCTCCCTATGTCATGCCTGGGATAGTACCCTGTCTGGCCCAAAGGTCAGACTCCCAGCTCATTGCTGTAAAATGTAGACCTAAGCCTAGCAGGCTGAGCTCACCAGAGTAGAGTGCAGTCTTTGTTCTTGCTGCGTATGCTCAATTTACTTGGGAAGCAGACCCAAGGTCACCTGAGGACACTTTCTATTCTGTTCTGAACCAAAGGAGTTTAGAAGTTACCCTTGCAAACCTCTAGGTCTCTGGACCCATTTCTCTGCCTCCAAAGTAACTAGGAAATTTTTAAAAAATAATGAATGAATGATAAATAAATGGATGAACTGACAGCTAACTCTGGTCCTTCAAGACCACAGGCTATCCCCAGAGACAAGCTTCTTTGACTAAATCCTCAGCTGGGGAGGATTAAAGGCCAGACACCCCACCCTCTGCATGGAGGCAGCTGCTCTCAGCAAGCCTTCCCATAGCTAAGTTAGATTCACCAAGGGATTCTCTGTTACCTCCTACCCAGTCTTTGTTCACCCAGTCAGGACATGGTGCCTTTACTTGGCCAGCCAGCCCAGCGCTCACCTGACCAGCCTGTCTACTCCCTCCTCCCTGTGCCCACCAGGGAGAGAAAAGCAAGTACGTGGCACAGGTGAATTGCAAGGACTGACTTCAGTATAAATCATGGGTCATTTTTGGCTGAAAAACTCAGCAAGTTACTTAACTTCTATGTGTCTCTGTCTCCTAAACTGTAGTCAGGGGATAATGACATCTACCTCATTGGTATTAGACTCCCTTCGCTAGAATGCAAATGTCACAGAAAGGGGCTGCCAGGATGCTCAACCTCAGGGCACACCAGTCATAAGGTGGCCCATGTGTGTGACTCCCTCTAGAGATGTGTGCTGTTAATTGCATGTAGTAGCCCTGCCACCAGAACAGGGATTTTGTCTGTCCTGTCCCTTGATCTAAACTAAGCACCTAGAATAATGCCTGACTCATCGTAGGAACTCAATAAATATGTGTTGGGTGAATGAATGGAAGCTTTGTAAGGATTTAAGTAAATAATTTTCATAAAGGGCCTGTCTTTCGAGTCAATGCTCAATAAATGGTAGTAGTGATTATTGTTGTTGATGATGTTATTAAGTATAATGGGAAAAACCTTTCCCCACAGCCCTGCCTTTTACAATCCGTGGGTGTGAACTTGAATGTTGAGGGCCATTCTCCACCAAGACTTCAGCTCCAGATGAGAGTGGCTTAGCCCACATCCTCTCACCAGGTTGCAGGAGACTTTGCCCTTCTCACCTGTCTTGTCCTGGCCTTCTTCCTGCCTTCAGCCCAGCTCTGCCCCTAGTTTGACCCGAAAGCCACTACAGAGCAACAGGGCTGCCATCTGGCTGCCACAGGGCTGGCTGTCTCATCTTCGTGTAAAAGTCAGGACTTTCCTCTTCTCTGCCTTTTCTTGGCTCCCTCATTTGGCACCAGGGCCCCTATTCAGGAGCCCAGTCCTACTCAAAGGCCACAGCTCTTTCTTGGAAATGACACAGACCTGAAAACAAGGGGCTCAAATATCTTTGCCAACAGGGACATTGCATAACAACAGCACCGTGTTCTGGGTGAAGGGAACCCTGTTTCAGAGAGGAGAGAGGGAATTCTTCCCTCCACTCAGGAGGCTGTGTGGATTTTTAAGTCGCTTCTCCCTTGAAGGGACAGATTTGGTTTTGAAAATCAGATGACATTGGCTTCAGCCTGCAGGTGCCTCTCCTTTCCCACCATCACCACACCCACAGGGACAGCCTCCTTTCTGGAGACAACAGGTGGCTGCTACCTTTGTAGAAAATGAAGTGTCAGGAAGGAACCCACCCCAGAAATAGGACCTCCCTGAATGCCTGGGATTCCACTATTAGTGATTCACTCCTTTGAGTTCAGCACCACCCACTCTCTGACTGTCTTAGAAAACACAAATTCTCCCAGTGGGGGGAGAGGGAGAACACATTAAGTTCCTAACACCTTGAGTGAAGAAATTCATCAGGTATTTTATTTCCTCCCGATGGAAGCAGTATCTGGGTGCTTGGCCATACTATGGGGCTAGAGTGGGGCTCACCAGAATCGAAGAAGAGAGAAGACTTGGAAGTCAAACTAGGTCAATGTCACCAGGTTTCCCAGAGCCGGGCCTGCCTACACCCTCCAAAGACAGCTGGCTCTGGAGCTGTTTATTTTCATGAGTTGATCACCGAAGGATTAAAAGAGGCTACACCCATAAAGGGCCTACCTCCATACCCTCCATGTAATAGATACTTAACAAATGTTAGTCTCTACTACCCCTCCCATGAATGGAAGAATATATCCGTCTTTGTGGAGAGGGCTGGTCTGTGCCTGCTCCTCATCTTCAGGAGCAGGGCGAGTCAAAGAAATCAGGTTTCTCTTTCATTCCTCTTTAGAATGTGGGTCCACTTCTACCCAGCAAGTCCCTTTGGCCCATGGCTCCTTTGCTGCTGCTGTAGGAGAGAAAGTAAGAGAGGGCCAGATCCACAGACTTCAGTGACAGCTCACTGGAGACCTGCTTTCTCAGGTCCCAAGGCTGTGAGAGTCTGCAGAGTCTCTTGCTTGGCATCGATTCTGCTCTGCTTTCCAATTCTGCAGATTCTCTCCAGAAATCCCGACCCTTTCTGAAGAGAATTTGCAGAGCTGGAAAGGGCACCTCCTTTTCCCTCTGGCTTCCAGTTAGACTCAGCCAATGCCAGGTACCAGCAGGAGACTCCAGGGAAAGAGGAGGGTGATGTGAACTCTTTATTTCTCCCTCTCCCTCCCTAAAGGGCCAGGGTTGTGGCTATAGCTGTAACCCCCTAGCTACGGCCACAGCTCCTGCCAGGCAGTCCCCTCACCCATGGTGCCAGCGGTCACTAAGTTCATTTACCTAGTGGTGGAAAAGGTATCTTGCTCTCGCTAGTTCCTGGTGCTTTGCTGGCTCTTACTGATCATCATCCCTCTGCCTCCCATCCATCAGGGTCATTGTAAGGACAAAATGAGACTACAGATGCAGTTTCTTCACAAATATCTGCTGGAAAAGGAAACAACCTTAAGAAAAATCTTCCCTTAGGAAGAGGCCACATAGATCAGGACCACAGTGAACCTCAATAGATCACCCTGTCTTTGCTTAGCCAATCCATTCCCAGGATCCCTGGGCTCATGCTGAATGTCCAGATCCACTCTGTCCATGTGCAGCAGCACTTCATCCATCTGTAGAGCACAGATTTTTTTTAAAAAGTTCTCCTTTCGGCTGCAATGGTCATTTTTAGTCACTTCTCTGGGCAGTGAGAATTTCCCCTGGAAGTCTATACATTGGCTAAGCCAATGAGAATTTGATTTCAAATGTTACACTTCCCCAAAGAAGGATGGAAAATAAACAGAAACACGTTTGTCCCTTTCAGTCCCTTTCTTTTTGAAATTATTAGATTCACACTTTAAATCAGAACGCAGGTTGTTCTCCCAATCCTGGAGTCTCTGAGTGACCAAAAGAAAGAAAGATGTCAGAGCTGCAAAGACTCAGAGTACAGCATCAAGTATGACAAGCGCCCCATTTTCAGCTAGGGAAATGGAAGCTCAGAAGTTGGAAACGACCTGCTCAAAGTCACAGAGCCTGCATCAAAACTCAGGTCTCCTGACATACCAGATCAGCAGCCTTCCCACCACCCCAAGGACATGGGCAGCCCAGCCGCCATTTACCCAATTAGAGCCCTTACTCTGTTGAATTTACTCATGTTTCCCCTACAAGACAGTAAGCTCTATGAAGGCAGGAATCAAGCCTTGCCCCCGCCTCTGTGTCTTGGGCACTAATTCCATCTTGAATGAATGAATGTTTTGTGTACACATCTCTGTGTTTCCGGACATCAGACATTTTAAAGCTTGACCACTTCCACCAGCCCTCATATGTCAGCATCGATGAAGAGACCATTCAAAGTCATAGCTCTTAGAAAAAGCCCTCCAAGTCTATCCTTGTGCAAGCTCCACTCTGGGGGTCCTCGCTCCTGAGACAGGAGAAATCTGGGATAAATGAATATCCAGAAAAGCCTTGGAAAGAAAGAACTGGACAGAGATGGCTCCAAGGAGCAGCTTGCTGGGAATGTTTTCATGAAAGGCAGCCTACAACTTGGTGATTATTACTTATTAATACCTGCCATTTATGGAATGCTTACTACTTGCCAGTCCCACATTGCATGTTTACATGCATCATCTGAATTGATCCTTACGATACTCATTGCACAAGTAAGGGATTTTGTTCCCTGACTGACAGATGAGGGAAATCATCCTCAGATGTTCAGCAACTTACCAAAGTTCACATCACTTCCACGTCTGCGTCTACTCCACTTCGCCACTGCGCTTCTTCCAAGAATACCATAGGTTTTCTCATTTTTTAAATTTTCTGTTTTTATTTCAATAGGTTTTTGGGGAACAGGTGGTGTTTTGTTACCTGAATCAGTTCTTTAGGGGTGATTTCTGAGATTTTGGTGAACCCATCACCCGAGCAGTGTACACTATACCCAATGTGTAGTCTTTTCTCCCTCGCCACCCCGCACCCTTTCCCCCAAGCCCCAAAGTCCAATGTATCATTCTCATGCCTTTGCATCCAAGAATACCATAGGTTTTCTTAAAACATCAATTTTTGATTTATCCTGCCTTTCCCTCACCCACCACAACTCCAGCCCAGAGCTGACATCAGGGAAGAGGAGGAGATGTTGGCAAGTGCAGGGTTCAGGACAATGTGGTTTACTCTGAGAAGTGACTTTGAGCCAACTGAAGAGTTGGGGCTCAGTGGGTAGTTTGCAAGGAATGCAATGAGTCCAGCCTTCAGAATCCTGTTTTTTTTATTTCTATCCTCTTGTTTATAAGATACTATTTGGACTCCTAATAACAGATCATACAAAAAACTTTCAACTCATTATATTATTTAAGCTGCTTAACAACCTTAAGGTAAGGAAAGATTACTATCACCATTTAAGATGAGGAAACAGCAGCTTGGGAGGTTAAGTCACTTTTCCAAGCGCACAGCTAGTGATTGGAGGAGACAGATTCAAACCCAAGTCTTCTTGCACTCAGATTGGTTCTCATTCCTGGAACTGAACCATCAGAAGAGAAATGTGGGGCTATGGACCAGACAAAGCCAAAGTATCCTTGGCATTGACCCAGCTTGCTCTGAACCACAACCTCCACGAGGTTTACGAGATCACTTAATTACTCTTTGTTAACACCAGGCAAAATGGCTGCCAAGCTCAGGACACAGCTCTGCACTTCTCACTGCTCATGGGCATTCTGAAAATGGCAGGCGCCTTTTGTTGGTTGAGTCTAGAGAATGAGCAAGGCTCTCTTCTGGCAACAGAAAGTTGTAAGGCACATGGGCTGGCCACAGGGCAGAGTTGGGGCAACGCTGTGCTAACTCAGGGAGCTGAAGACAACTGTGCACACAGCACGCAACAGCATTGAGGCCAACACTGTAAAGTCCCACTGGTGCTAGATATTCAGAGGACACAGAGGAAGAAAAAGAGAGGGAGACGCAGGCAACAGGCAAATTCCATTCTTACAACTCCTTTAGCACTCAGCCTGGATAAGAGAAAGGGGAACGTTTGGGTTCAAATTCCAGAAACATCATGTTCTGGCTCTGACCCGCCTGAGTCTGTTTCCTCATCTTCATAGAGTTGCTGGGCAGATCCAAGATGCTGTATGCAATCATATCTCTGAGCACACACGATTTAATATATTCCAAGTACTCAGTGCCACGTACTGATTATCTCCTTTAATCTGAAGGACTCTGCAAGGTCTAAACTCTTTTATCCCTATTTTGCAATGATGACACTGTCTCAGAGAAGGTGAGTAACTTACCCATGACACACAGCCAAACATGCTGGTGCTGGGATAATAAATATCAGTTAGTAGCAATAATCCTAGGTCTGGCCTATGAGCGCCTTGAAAGTGGACATCTGCATTTGGGTTTAGTTTTTTACATTATGAAATATTTCAGACCAGGCACGGTGGCTCACGCCTGTAATTCCAGCATTTGGGAGGCCGAGGTGGGCGGATCACTTGAGGCCAGGAATTCAAGACCAGCCTGGGCAACATGACGAAACTGTGTCTCTACTGAAAATACAAAAATTAGCTGGTGTGGTGGTGCTTGCCTGTAGTCTCAGCTACTCAGGAGACGGAGGCACGAAAATCACTTGAACCCGAGAGGCAGAGGTTGCAGTGAGCCGAGATCATACCACTGCACTCCGGCCTCGGCAACAGAGTGAGACACTGACACACCTACACACACAAATATATGTATTTCAAGTGTACAAAAGTATATATGATTACAAATGCCTGTGTAACACTGAGCCTAAAAAATAAGATATTAAAATCAAAGTTTCAGCACACCTCCCTTACTTTTACTCTTCCACCTTCTCCAAAAAAGTGCCAGTTGTTTATTTAACAGTATTTATTCAGTACCTACTCCATGCCATAAGTGGTTTCCAGATGTAGAATTGTTTTAAGCATTTTCCTGAATCGTGGGTTCATCATTTCCACATCTATTTTATACTTTATCATATATTCAAGTATCCATTAGCAATATTTAGCATTAGTTGCATGGTTTGAAATTTTATACAAACAGTAAAATATTTATAAACCCTTTTGAAACATCGCCTTGATAATCTTTTTGTTTTCATTTTTACAGACAGGGTTTCACTATGTTGCCCACACTGGTCTTGAACTCCTGGGCTCCCACCACTGTCTTGCCTCCTCAACCTTCTGAGTAGCTGGGACTGCAGGTCCACACCACCATGCCCTGCCAATAATCTTGTTTTTAAGAGAGACAGAGACAGAGATAGACAGAAATACCCTATCACTATATTAGATATGGTAATATCAATAAATGCATTGAGTTGAACTGCAAAAACACACTCCTTCCTAAGAAAAGATAGGAGCCTCTCATCTCATTCTGAACAATCTCACTTTAAATGGGCTTTGCAATAATTTAGTGGAGCTACTGGGAAGAGTTATGAAGACTGATACTATGACCTGTTCTAACCAAAATTCAAGCTAAAACCACAAGGAAAAATGATAGTGACAATAATATAGCTTTACATTTGTATAGTGTGTTATCATTTTAAGGCATTTTCATAAACATTACTATTTCTTGGGATGAAATATGTCAGTGAAAAGAAATTCTGGTGATCACCCACTCCAGAGGATATCAGAGTTCATTTTCACAGCAAAACACATTTTTTTTCCAAACTAAATCTTACCTGGGATTTCTCTGATTTAAACAAGACTGGGGAGTCCAGATGCTGTTCCCCAACTCAGCCTCCTCCCCATCTCCTCTGTCCCTTAAGAAAACCATGGAGATCCAGGACTCTGGAGAAAGATCGGGTTCACTCACCTTATTTTACAGAAATAAATATGGGAAGGGATGCTGAGCTTGGATCCGTTGAGTCTCTACTTTGGCCCTATCATGCATTCCTCACTGAATTCTTCCAATAGAGGTGCAGCAACAATAAGCGCCTTGCCCAAGGTCACATGGCTGTTTTACAAGTCCATGGGAGCTCCAGTGAGTGAGTAAGTGGCTGGGTCAGGATTTAAAATCCATCTTCCAATCCCACGGGCAGACCTGCTTCCCTCTAAGCCAGCGGAGATTAATCAACTAATACATTTCAACCTCACTTCTCTTTGCTACACTTTAGTTGGGTGTATCTTTCTGAGTTTATCTTCCAAAAGCAGGCTTAGTCCAGAGAATCTGTGACCTTATTGGATGAGGTTGGGTAAAGATGTAGGTGCCCTGGAGGACCCAGCACATCCAGGCCTTGGCAAAGATGGGATGTGGAGAATCTTTATGAAGCCTCCTTCTCTTCTTCCTTGGGGTATCCAGTCCTCTCCCTTCTGGTCCCCAGAGCCCTCTTGCTGATCCAGAGGATCCCCTAACACCAATTTTCCTTCCTCATCCCTCCATACATGCCTTCAGCACATTCATCCCACATGCTGCTCCCTGAAAGTGTGCCAGTATAATCCAAGATGACTCATTGCTTAACCTACTGAAATATGCATATCCTTAAGGTAGCTCAAAAAAAAGCATATTAATGGTGGAAATTTTAGGTGCCAAATTAGATCAGTCAGAGAGTTATTTGTAGAAAAGGAACATTTTTGCTGATTCTCCAAAGATGCCACACAGATCTATAGGTTATGATTCCAAAACCCCTAATAAGCAATGTGTTCAGACTGGCATTGGAGAAGCCCTAAAGTCTATGTCTTCTGGCACTTTCAGAGAAGGAAAAAGAGATTGAGAACCAGGCTCACCCCAACTTGAAACCGAAATATCTCCTCTTGTTACCATGAGTAATAGAAACAACTAGTGCTAACCAAATATTCCATGTGCTTCCCAATATTCCCAGCCTGCCTCATAGCTAGGTGAGCTACGTGACTAGCTTTGGCCACAAACTACAGGCATGAGTGACACGTGCCACTCCTGAGCTGAAGTGGTTAATGATACATGTGCCTCCTCCATCTCTCTTTCTTCTCCTGCCTTGATGTCTTGAAGGTCATTTGTTCTAGAAGATGATATGCCTATAACAAGGAGGAAGGTCACCCAGCCTGCAACAGATATTTGGTGAGTGAGAAATCAACATTTGTCATATTAAGTCACTGAAATTTTAGGATTGTTTATGACTACAGCATAGCAGAGCCTACCCTGACTAATACACCAGGGAAGGTGACATTTGCAGTGTTTGTGCTAAATAGGACTGCCAGTGGTAATTTCCCATTCCCTGTAACTCAGGAGCTAGAAAAAAAAATCAGTATTTCTAAAATACCCCGAAAGGCATAGTTCTAGAGGCAAATTAGATTCCCCCAATAATGCCCTTGTATGAAGCAACAATATAATAGAGACATGAGTACTTAGAGAGTCCTTATTCCAGTGTCCAGTCACCAGTGCCATGAGTGTCAGAGGCACTCATAGTGAAAACAGCAGGGGCAGCAGTTCCGTGACATTTAGATCACAGCTACAATGGCATGTCTTCGAGATAGTGCAATGATACCTATCCGGACTTCCACTCCCCCAGTCCTTAACAACAGTTCTGTAAGCTCCTAATTCCCTGAAATGAATCCCTCTCTGCTTGAAATACCTGGATTGGTGTCTATTTCTTTCACTGAACTATGATTGAATCTTTGTTGCTTTCAAAAATTTGAAACTCTTTGAAAAATGATAATATAGCAACAAATAAGAAGATGTGGAATATTCCAAAGGCTCAAACCTAGGAAAAGGCAGGTTTTCTGAGGCCTCTGGGAAAAAGCTTGAAAACAAAAAAAAACGTAGTAGGGTGAATTTTCACAAAACCATGAATTCATTTTAAAAGCTTAACATAAATTATTTCATGCAGATTCTTCACATGACAGTTGAAGGAGGGAACCCAGAGAATAAAAGTGACTCTCTAAGGTGGCACAGCCAATAAAGGGAGAGCTGTGTTTCAAACTGAGGTCCCCGAGACTCTGGCCAGTGCTTCCTCTGGCACGTAATGCCTGCTTTGAGTCTTGGTAGAGAAGATTAGGCTCACCTCCCTGAACCACTGGAGACCTACCTGAGTGTTAGAGAGGAGATATATGTGGAACTGGTTACTCAGAGCTGGGGAAGTTCTGCCACATGCTCACTGCATTTAAGATTGTAGAAGACATGCTTGAAATAAAATCTAATGATTGGCATTTACCTTTATGGCATAGTTTATAAAAATATACAGTCTTCATAAAGAGTGGCCATTGCCAACCAAAAGCCTGTTAAGTGCCTTGAGCTTTTATTTCAGAGCTAATAATCTCAGCTCCTCACATGCCCCAACTAATAATACCCCGCATGACCTTGAGCTTCTGGCTTAAACTTCTTGTGTCTCATTTTCTCTGTCTGTAAAAGGGAGATAATGACACTAGCCACTGGATCACATTGGCAACATGCTTGGAGATCCCCAGATCAAAGGTGCTCTGCCTCGACCAAGCAACATGATGATGGTGTTTACCGTCATTAGTGTTGTTATTATTATTGTTTTTGTTGTTTGGAGTGGCCATGTTGCAGCCCAGGAAGTAGATACAGCTGAGTCAGCATCAGGGCAAGAGTGAGGAGGCATTTTATGCTGCAGAAGCCATTGATATATAGAGATTGTCATTGACATCACAGGAGGTCACATTCCCAGACTTCCCATGTGGTGTGAGGCACACTCCTCCCTGGAGGTACGACCATGCCTAGAACATTTCCAAGAAGTGTGTATCTGCCTTTTGGGGAAAGAGATCAGTGAGGAAGACCCCACCATTTATTTAGCAATGTGGTTCCCATAATCACACAGCCAACTGAAGAATCCTGGGAACACAGCCAGGACGCTTCAGATTTGAGTTCCAGCTCCACCACCTTGTAGCCTTGAGAATAGGCTACCATTTCTCAGTGTCGTCATTTTCTGATTACAAAATAAGGATGTTTCACTGAAGGGTTCGCTTGGTCTCCTTGTGTTGAGATTTATAGATCCCCAAAATATCACAACAGAAGATTCTGCCAAGATAAGGTCTTGCCTAGCACGTTTCTCCATAGTTTAGTGACGATATCAGTCACTGCTCTTCCAACAGGCTGTTGGCCTCTTGCCCACACCCAACCAGTCATGTTCTGAGTTCAGGACAAGGAAATGTACTGAACTTGTTTTGAAATTTACTAGCAAACTGGGGACTCAACATAGAAGGCCAAATTCTATGTACCGGTAAATACTTATTGTGGTTTGCAAAGTATATTCATGTAGGAGCATCATCTGCCTTTATGCGGCCTGTATAAAAGCAGTGCCCCATTTAGGCAGAAGAATTTGAAAAGAAACCTCCTCTGGGTATATGCTGCTCTGTGGGTACATGGTTTATAAGCAGACTGTACTTTGTACAAAGAAAAGTGCATCCCTTTACCTAGATGGGCACAGCTCTCTACCAGAGTTCAACTCTTGATAATGAAAGATGAGGTGGATTTCAATTCCATGACCCCTTGGCCAGCACATTTGTGCAGTGTGCACACTATACAACCATATATGGCAGCCCCAGATCTGCTGACTCCTAGGGGTTCCCTCATGAGGTCCTCCTAGAGGTCCTCTTAGAGGTCCCTACCCCACCAGCAGGTTTTTACTTTTACTGGCTTTACATGATATTGGCCATCCTTGGACATTTTGTTCAAACAAATAGGACTACCATGCCCCTGTTGCCAAGTTATACCTTCCTCTTTGGAGGGGGACACGAAGTAGGGCCACTCACACTCATGCCTAGTCCCTTTACTTAATCTCTACCTCTTTTATTCCCAGAAGGTGAGAGGTCAGTGGCAAGGGAAGAAACTGACTGATCACATATACTTCCCAAATCTTGCTGTCTTACATCTGGATCCTTCAGCACTTGAACCTAAAATTAAACACTTGCCACCTTTGTTCAGAAGTTACACCATGTCATGAATGAAGAAAGGCCTTAGGATGTGATAAAGTGGAAGATGGAAGGTGTAGTAGCATGTGCATTAACTTCTCACATGTCATCCTATTGCAAACTAGTGTTTGTGGACAGAAAGAAGTAGAGGGGAGTCTGGAGGAGGCACCATGTGTGCTCTGTGAACAAGATCACTCTGGAGCCAAATGAGAGCCAAGAAATGGGATTAGGACTAAAAGCACGATAGGGAAGCTAGGTGAAGATACATATCAAAAGATGTCTTTTCAAAAATGTGCATTCCCTACAGCCCAGCAATTCCATTCCTAGGGGAGTATCTTAAAATAATCATATAAGTGTACAATGACTATCTACAAAGAAGTTCCATGCAGAATTGTTTACAATGGAAAAAATTGGAAATAATCTCCATATTCTATAATACAGAACAGATATGTAAATAACTATGTTCTTGCAATGGAATATTATGTAACCATTAAAAATGATTATCTAAAACTATATTTATTGCAGTGAAAAGATGTTAAGATATCTGTTTAAGTGAAAAAGCAAGTTGCTAAACAAAAAGTACAGCATATGGTATATTTTATTGCATAGATACAATAATATATAGACAGTTCCTGACTTAAAATGGTTTGACTTATGATTTTTTGACTTTACAATGGTGCAAAAAATAAGCATTCAGTAGAAACCATACTTTGAGTACCCATATGAGCATCCTTTTTTCACTTTCAGTATAGTACTCAATAAATTACATGATATGCTCAATACTTTATTATCAAATTGGCTTTATGTTAGGTTATTTTGCCCAACTGTAGGCTAATGTCAGTGTTCTGAACACATTTAAGATAGGCTAGGTGAAGCTATGATATTTGGCGGGTTAGGCACATTGAACGCATTTCTGACTTGGAATATTTTCAACTCACAGTGAGCTTATCTGAATGTAATTTCATTGCAAGTTCAAGGAGTATCTGTATTATATTTATATAGTACATATGTAGACATAATCTTTATATATCATAGATTAGCAGTAGCTATTCTGATGTGGGTGCTCTCTGTTTCACTTGTCTATATGTTCTAAATGTTCTATAACCAGCAAGTATTACTTTTGAAATTAAAAAAATAGAAAGTATCTGCAAGTCTAGATCTGAAAAAAGAAAAAGGGGAAAAATAGTCACGAGAATGTTTTTGGTCATGTTCTGAAGATAACCTGTTGTGATCTGGAGAAAACAGAGGAAAGTCACTCATAGGCAAAGCAGAGGGCTACCACTTCTGGGAACTTATTGATGAGACCAGTGTTCTCAGCTTCAGGGGACAGCTCTTCTCTGCCCCTGACCTTCACAAAAGGAAAGGGAATCAGCCGGGGTTCTTTGTTGCAAACAACAGAGCACAGTATGGCTAGTTTCTGCAAAAAGGAAGCTTTCAAAGGACATTGAGATTTCTGTTTCTGAGGAAATGGAGTAGGTGTACTTCACACTGTTTCTCCCACTAAGAATGCTGAAAACCATAGACATTATAGAACAATCACAAGGAAATTCTGCAAGGTGCATAGAGGAAGGCAGACAGGTTAGGTAGTTGGGACCCCAGGAAAGTCATAGATGTGAGATTTCTGGATTTTCTTTTTGTTTCTTATATCCCAGGCTTACATGAAGCATTTATTCTGTAACCCAGAAATGCAAATGAGCACAGACATAAAAGCCCCAATAAAAGCCAACTCTCTTTAGCCAGGGACCAGGAAAGGGGGAAGGTAGCAAGACAGGAAACTTGTAGGCAAACGTTTAGGCTCTAGTCCAGCCAAATATCACAGAAAAACCTGGGCCCAACCTCACCGGGGCCAGCAAAGGCCAAGTGGGGAACTTAGACCTCCACTCTTGGCAGGCTGCCTTATGACTCCTTAACACCCCTGCCCACGTGGTGTCAGAGAAGGCCAAGTAGAGAGCTGGGACTTTCATCACCACCCAGTGGTAACAAGCCCCCACCTACCACAGTGTAGGTGGATCTCTCATGGGGAGCCTGGACCTCCACCCCAGTCAGCAATATCAGAGTGCAGGATGGTGTCAGAGGAGCTAAGGGAGAAGTCAGGGCTTTACCATCACCCAGACATAATGAGTCCTCTTCCCTTTACTGCAGTGTCAGTGGACGACATGTGACAAGCAGTAACAAGGCACTCCTACCCTTCCCAGCCAGGGTGGTATCAGTGAAGGCCTGGTGAGGAACCAAAACTCCCAATACTGACTGCTCTTGTAATGAGGAACCCCTCCCCAATTCAGGTGTCAGTAGACCAGCAAGGCAGCACTCCACTTCCTCTACTAGAGCAGCGTCAAAAAAAATAAAGCCCAGCTAAAACAGAAGGTGTCAATAAGATCCAGGGTAGCATAACATAATAACCAAAGTGTCCACTTCCCATAAAAAATAATTCTCCACACCAAGAATCAAGAAAATTTTAATTTGAATGTAAAAGAGACAATCAATGGATGTCAACATCAAAATAACAGAAACATTAGAATTATCTGCCAAGATTTTCAAGCAAATATCACTAAAGTGATTCAGTGTACAAATTATAAACATACTTGAAACAAGTGAAGAAATAGAAAGTTTCGTCAAAGAAATCGAATGTCACAGTAAATAAATAGAAGATAAACTGGAAAATATAATGACCAAAAAATTTAAAAACTTAATGAATGGGCTCACCAACAGAATAGAAGGCACAGAAAAAAGAAACAGTCGACTTGATAGTAGTATAACAATAACACAGTCTGAATAACAGGAAGGTAATAGACTGGAATGAAAAAAAATCACCAGCACCTCAGGGACTTACAGAATTATCAGAAAAGATTTAAATGCATGTCATGGCAATTCCAGAATGAAAGGAGAGAGAGGGCAGGCCTGAGGAAGTATTTGAAGAGATAATGGCTGAAAACTTCCCAAATTTGCAAGGCATAAATCTACAGATTGAAGAAGCTGAGCCACAAACCCAAAACAAGATAAATTCAAAGAAATCCATTCTAAGACATACCATAGTCAACTTCTGAAATTCAAAGACAAAAATCTTAAAAGCAGCTAGAGAGAAACACCACACCTATAAAAGAAAAACAATTTGATAACACTGTACTTCTCATCAGAAACTAAGGAAGAAAGAAGGGAGTGGCACAAAAAATTACTCAAATGCTGAAAGAAAAAACTGTCAACTCAGAATCCAATATCCAGCAGATATATCCTTCAGGAGTGAATAAGAAATTGAGACATTCTCAGATACGGAAACTAAGAAAACTTGTCACTACCAGGCCTGGGTGGAGAAATTTCTCTGAACAGAAGAAAAAAAAAAAGAAAAAACCAAAAAAGGGAATCTTAGACCAAAAGAAGAAATCATTTGTCTTCATTAGGAAGAAAAAAGAAGATGATAACAGCAAAAATATAAATGAAATCTAGAATCATTTTTTCTCTTGAGTTTTCTAAATTATATTTGATAATTGAAGCAAAACATAACATTATCTAATATGTTTTTAAGTGTATTTGAAGGAAATATTTAAAATATATTATAAATGAAGGAAGTAAAAGGATCTAAAGGGAGATACGTTTCTACACTTCACTTGAACTGGTATATGTCCATGCCAGGTGACTGTAACAAGTTTTATGTATATATAAAAGTATATGTATAGTTTTTAATATACATATGAAAGTTTTATGTGTGTATATGTATATATAAACATACATACATAATATTTAGAGCAACCACTAAAAAAGCTGTCAAAGAGGTACAGTCAAAAATGTAACAGATAAATCAAAATTTAATTTTAAAAATGTTCAAATAAACCACAGGAAGGCAGATAAAATAAAACAGAAACAAAAATAAAATAAAATAAAATGGCATATTTAAAGCCTAACACACCAACAATTGCATTAAATGTTGGTCTAGATACAGAAATTAAACACACAAAGAAGACAGAGGTTGTTAGACTGGATCATAAAATATTATTTCACTAAATGTTGTCTCACTTCAAATAACGATATTGGTTGGTTGAATGTAAAAAAGGATGGGAAGAAAAAGTCACGCAAACTTTAATCAAAAGAAAGCAAGGTGGCTATATTAATATCTGATAATGTAAATTTCAAAGCAAAGAAGATTACCAGAGGTAGAAAGAACATTACATAATAAAGATAAAGAGTCAATCCACAAGGAAAACATAGCAATCCTGAATAGGTATGCACCAAACAATGGAGCTGCAAAACATATGGAACAAAAACTTGAAGGGAGAAATAGACAAGTACACAGTTACAGTTAGAGACTTCAATACCCGTCTCTCAACAACTGATAGAGAAAAACTAGACACATTATCAATGAGAATATAGAACTTGACAACACCATCAACCAAAAGGGCCTAATCAACATTTACAGAACTCTCCACTCAGACGCAGCATAATGCACATTCTTTTCAAGCATCTGTGGAACGTATACCAAGATATACCATAGCCTAGGCCATTTGACATGCCTCAAAATATTTAAAGCATATTGAGTATCTGGATCAGACTGGAAACTTTGCCTCCAAGAATAACGCCCAATCCCCAGCTGCTCCTGCAGAGGCGACACTGCCAGCACCACTAGGCACTGACTCCACACTGACCCTGCCAGGACCTCAACCACTGCTGAAAATGGATCCCTTGCAGGAATCCCTGCAAATTATCCCTTGTAGGGGTAATATAAAAAGTGGGCTTTTTCATAGTACCCCCCTTCAAAATCAAATTCCGCTTTGGGGGTATCTTATTGAAGGAGTCTCAGTCCTATTCCCCGACCCAGCTGTAAAGGGGGCTGAGAAGACATGAGTCTGACTCCTCTGTTGGGGAACCAAGACTCAGAAAGCAGAAACAAACTGAAGAAGGGTATTCAAAAAAGCTAGCTGCCATGAGCCTGATAAATGCTCACTACAGAATGCATGGTACCCAGAGGTCTGCACCAGCAGCCCAGCCCCACCCTCTGCAACTGCTCCAGGGGCTGGGCTCCTAAGCATCTGCAGTAGGAAGACCTCAGCTCTTCCCAGAGAGCCTGGCTGTGTTTTTAGCTTCCCCCAGCATGCCTCCCCTCACCAGGACTCACTCTTCACACATGAGAACTCAGGTGGAAAAAGTCACCAGTTAAAATGAACTCGTTGCAAGTGCCACATTATCTCACCCTCCAATCTTGCTTGGATGACTTCTTACCTTCAGATTGGGGTTGTTTTTGATGCAAAACGAGTCAAACTCAGGCACAGGATCAGCTATCTGTCAGGAGGGGCAAGTAACGGAGGGTGGATCACGCAGATGTACACACACATTCACACATGACAGAGCTGTTCCTGTCATGCTCAGAGAGAAAGACAAGTGACTTATTTACACTCTGCCCCAGACAAACTGTGCAGGATCCCCCTGGTTCCAGATTTGAGAGCTCACAGGGCACACAGTTTGGGCAGGGAGAAAATGGAAAGTAGAGGAGCCGCCGCCCTCACCCAAATGACCCAAGTGCTCCCCCACTCATGTGACACTTTGGACTTCAGAATGAAGAGAGACAAGGGCAAAAAAAACATGGGAAGCCACAAAGGATAGTGGCTAGGAGCTTTGGTGTCAGACAGACCTGGGCTCAAATCCTAGCTTGGCTTACTTCTTTACTTGTGCCTTCTTACTGTGTGCTTTGGAGCAAGTTAATCTCCCACCTTAACTTTGTTCAAATGTAAAAATACGGTAGCCAAGGTCAGAGACACACAAGGGATCTCCCGCCATCCAAGACAGGATGCGGA
Organism: Mandrillus leucophaeus; assembly: GCF_000951045.1. NCBI lineage: Eukaryota > Metazoa > Chordata > Mammalia > Primates > Cercopithecidae > Mandrillus > Mandrillus leucophaeus. Next base: position 1,579,431 of record NW_012107919.1, read on the forward strand.
TCTGACTCCCAGATCCAAAGTTGGGGAAACAAAGGTGGCCTGAAGCTGAGAGTGTGGCATGAGAACAAGGCAAGAAAGCACAAGAGACCCACCTCTGGGAAGGGAGCCCCCCCTCCTTAAAGGAGGCAGAGAATTCTGTCTTGGGTTCTCAGCGGGCAGGGTATGTGGCAGGCCTGAGAGCTCAGCTGAGGGAGCAGGTTGGAGCCAAGTTAAATGGAGACCAAGTCCATGGGCATCTACGGGCAGGAAATAGACACCTTGCTCTCCAGCTCACTCTGAAACTCACACACCAGGAACCTGTTCCCTCAAAATCAAGAGGAAGGAGAGCCATTCCCCAGGGAGCACTCCCTCATCAAACACCTGGCAGCTGCCAATAGCAAACCAGGTCAAGAGGCATGAGGGCCACAATATCTGCTTCCGGCAAGTTCCACCAAGTGATTTCTGGGTTTCACCACATGGCTAAAATCCTGGCTCAGCCAGACACAGTGACTTCTGCATATAATCCCAGCACTTTGGGAGGCCGAGGCAGGAGGATCACTTGATTCCAAGAGTTCAAGACCAGCCTGGGCAACGTACCAAGACCTCCGTCTCTACAAAAGAATCCAAAAAATTATCTGACTGTGGTGGTGCATGTCTGTAGTCTCAGCTACTCAGAAGGCTTAGGTGGGAGGATCTCTCGAACTGGGAAGGTAAAGGTTACAGGGAGCCGAGATCACACCAGTGCACTCCTGGGAGACAGAGAGAGACCCTGTCTCAAAAAAAAAAAAAAAACCCAGCTGCTTTGTGACTAGCTGTGTAATATTAAACAAGTTGGTCAACTGATCTGTGCCACAGTTTCCCATGTACAAAAATGGGGAGAGTAACTATTCTAACGATATAGGAGCACTGTAAGAATTAAATGAGATAATATCTGTCAAGTTCTTGCAACAGTGTCCAGAACATATTGAGCACTTGGAACATAGTGTTCAATCAATGTTACTCATAATTATGTTATTAGTATTAGTATTAGTGCCATTCTCCTCCCAATCTGACTACCAAGGAAATAGCCTAGGAAACCACCCTTTCTGATTATTGTGGGAACTTGGGAGTGGGGATGACATTCATAAGGAAGTTAAAAAGTCAACTGAAACATGTAGATGACTTTGTTCTTTGGGGTCAACAAGACATACAGAGCAAAGACCAGGCCAAAGGGGAGATGCTTCCAAGGCCAGAGAGATTTTGGTCCAAAGTCTGGTTTTGACCTTGCTCCGTGACACTGGGCATGTTGCTTACATTCTCTGAACTTCCGAATCCTCATTTCCAACATAGGGATAAAAATCCACAACACCTTCCTTGACGGTTTATTCCTATGGATTAAATAATGTACACAAAACAAGCATGGAATGGTGCTTAAATTGCACCCAGCAAAAATTAGTTTCTTTCTCCCTGTTCCCAGTATGAAACTCCTCAGCTTCTAGCTTAAACATCATGGTTCTGAGCACAGTCTCCAAAGTAATAAGAAAAATCTTACCTCTCATGCCATCTTTTCTTTCCTCCCATCTGAATTCCAAACAATGTCTCATAAAATGCTATAGCTAACATCATACTGACCTCTCGCTGTGGGGAAGCCCAAGACCAGCTCCTTCAATGACTGTGTAGCATTGAACATGTTACTTGGCTTCTCTGGGCTTCAGTGTCCTCATTTATAAACTGGGGATAACAATCTATAACGTTGAATTTGCTGATTTAATCCTATGGATTAAATTGCATATTGTGTATACAAGAGCCTTAGCTTAGCACTTGGCCCATAATGGGTGCCCCACCTTTTGTATATATCAAGTCATTTAATCCTCACAGTAATCCTATGTCCTCAATGTTTCGTTCTGAAACTAATGCTCAGAGAAGTTCCTCCACTGACCCAACATCACACAGGGACCTCCGGCACCCTTCTCAGCTTAAACAGGGGCTCCCTGTTTCTCCAGGTGTTGGCGCCCATGGTTCATTTTCAGAACCGAGAGCATGCCAGTTTCACAAGGAGATTGCTGGCAGGCCCCACAGTCTCTGTTACTAGAAACTGAATTGTCAGTGAAAGAGGCCCATTGTGCTGCCTCTGAAAGAAGAATACCCCATTTAGAGAAAGAATTCAACTAGCTTTTCACAGAGAAAGAAGACAGCCTTGGTGAAAAGAGAGAACAATGCAGATCATTCACCAGGTTTTTACTTAACATCCAAGCCCAGTGACCAACCAGGTTAAGGGCCACATAGCGCCCAGCAAGCTGAGGCCACACTAGTGTGCAGGAACACGGGAATGTGGGCTAAGAAGTCAGGGGACAGAGGTTCCAGGCCCAATACCTTCTCTGTCCACCTTGGCTGACTTAACTCCTGGACCCTCATGAATAAAAGGAGGAGAGTGAACAGGTTCAAGGTTCTACCATTTGGGTTCAGTAGAAATACTTTAGCTCACCAGATTGTCTACACGGTACTCAGCTGGTTCTCAAATGTGACTGCACATTGAAGTCACCTGGAGAGTTTTTAAACTACTGATGCTTGAGGTGTCTGCCCAGTGACCCTGATTTCATGGTATGGGGCACAGCCTGGGCATTGGGAACTTTTTTAAGCTTCTAAGGTGATTTTAAGGTGCAACCAAGGTTGAAAATCATTGAGCCCAGGGAAAAGAACTGCCTTTTTATCCACAGCTACAACCAGAGCTAAGTGCAGGGCTTGGTATACAAATACCTGTGGAATGATGGGGTCCACGGGCTGCTCCAAGACATTTGGGAGAATCTGTCCAGCTCCAGCCTCAATGACGGCAGCTCTGTGGGAGGTTTTTTGTTTGTTTGTTTCTGTTCTGATTTTTGTTGTTTTTCTTTTTTGAGACAGGGTCTCACTCCATCACCCAGGCTGAAGTGCAATGGCGGGATCTCAACTCACTCCAACTTCTGCCTCCCAGGTTCAAGTGGTTCTCTTGCCTCAGCCTCCCAAGTGGCTGGGATTACAGGCACCTGCCACCACTCCTGGCTAATTTTTTGTATTTTTAGTAGAGATGGGGTTTCAACCATGCTGGCTGGTGTGGTCTTGAACTCTTGACCTCAGGTAATCTACCGCCTTAGCCTCCCAAAGTGTTAGGATTACAGGTGTGAGCCACCATGCCTGGCTGTGGCAGCTCCATGTTTATCAATCATCTATTGGGATTTGTGGCAGTTCTATGTTTATCAATCATCTGTTGGGATTTAGCAAAGTTTCAGGTTTTTTTAATAATAAAGAGCTGTCTCCTTTAAATCTTTTTTTTAAACCAGTGAACCACAAAATCTCTGAGATTCTTTCCATCTCCAAAACACACTGTTCCCAAGACCACAAATCCCTTCTTACTCTTTGAGAGCAATATTGTTTTTCAGATCAATTATCAGGGTGGGCAAGGCCTGGGAGAGTCCCTTTTGACCACTGCTCTGCATCCCCCTTACCCAAACCAAGAGCTTTGTCACATTGCCCCTCCCTCATCTCTCCCACTGACCCCTTCCTGGGCCTGCCCCTCTGTGGTCTGTGTTCCCCCATGTTCCACTCTTCTCCCTCTTCTTCTGTCACTTGGTACTCGTTCCCTGAGTGAACTCAAGCATTCCTGAAGTTTCAACTGTCATCTATAAGCTCCTGACTTCCAAATCAGTATATCTAGCTCCCTTTCTTCTGAGGTCCAGACTCAGCCATCCAACTGTCTACCGGGTATGTCCCCCTCAATTCCCCTTTAGGCACCTCAAATCCAACCTGTCCCAGAGATGAACTCATTCCTTTGCCCCACCCAAACCTGCTCCTCCTCCTGCCTTCCCTATCTGGATGAGCAGCATCTCATCTACCCAACTGCCCAAACCAGGAACCTCCAGAATCATTTTCAACCTCTCCCTCTCTTTGTCTCATACCCCACCCTATGAGTTTTATCTTTAAAACAGCCACTGACTCCATCCATCTGTCCCCTTTCTGATTTATTCTCCACAGCACTATCAGAGCACCTTTCAAGAATGCAGATTTAAAGATGTCACTGGGGCCGGACTCACACCTGTAATCCCAGCACTTTGTGCAGCCAAGACTGGTTGACCGCTTGAGGTTAGGAGTTCGAGACCAGCCTGCCTAACATGGTGAAATCCCGTCTCTACTAAAAATACAAAAATTAGCTGGGCATGGTGGCACACATCTGTAATCCCTGCTACTCGGGAGGCTGAGGCAGGAGAATCACTTCAACCTGGGAGGTGGAGATTGCAGTGAGCCGAGATTGTGCCACTGCACTCCAGCCTAGGCAACAAAATAAATAAATAAATAATAAAGGTGTTACTGGGAAGAAAGTTCTGGTTCCTTAGCCAGGCAAACAAGAGAGATAGATCGTACCCAGCACGACACAGGCACTGCGCTATTTGTTCTTCATCACCTCCCTCCCACCCTTACATTCTGACCCCAGTGGCTGACCTGGGGACCATCTGCCATTTAGTACACATCTCCTGTGTGCGAGCTCCTGACAGTGCCTGGACATACAATCTTTCATTCTCCTTGCCTTGATCTTCCAACTAAAATGCACTGCCCCTCTCCATGTGGCAAATAACCTACCTATTCTCCTTTTTTAAAAATTTTGGGCAAAATAAGGTTTATTTTTATTTATGTTATTTGTTCTCTCACTTTGATGATCTTTTAATTTTGAGGAATTGCAAAATGAAGTACAAAACAAATAATAACATAAAAAATTCGTATTTACCACCCAGGATTTTTTGTAGATTTTCATTTTAGTTTCAGGAGTACATGCGTGGGTTTGTTACATGGATAAATGGCGAGCTGCAGGGGTTTGACGTACAGATTGTTTCATCACTCAGGTAATAAGCACAGTAATTAATAGGTAGTTTTTTGACCCTCTCCCATCCCCCATCCTCAAGTAGGTCTCTGTGTCTTTTGTTCTCTTCCTTGTGTCTATGTGTACTCAATGTTTAATGCCCACTTATAAGTGAGAACGTGCAGTATTTGGTTTTCCATTCCTGTGCTAGTTTGTTTAGGATAATGGTCTTCAGCTCCATCCATGTTGCTGCAAAGACCAGAATCTCATTCCTTTTTATGGCTGTGTACCCGCCTATTTTTCAAAGCTCAGATAGCATCAGTTTTCAGAGCTTTGTCTTCCCCCTACAGGGCATGCTTGATCAAGGAGCTTCTTAAATAATAAACAGCAAACACTTAACATAGCATTTATTATATCTTAGGCACTTTTCTAAGCACCTGACGTATTTTATTTAACTAATTTAATTCTAACAACCCAGTGAGACAGGTACTATTATTATCCCCATTTTACAAATGAGGAAACTGAAGTACAGAGATGTGAAGCCCAGGGGCTGGGACTCAAACTCCCTTGCATGATGCCCTTAACCACTGCCTACTAAGAACATCTATCCAATATGCATATTACCTGTCATAACAAAACTGTTACCATGTTTTTCAGATGAGGACTATTTCCTTCAAACAAAGTCTTCCTCTGACACTCCACCAGTTGCACAGAAAACAGGGGGCTAATCGTGGTAGACAGAGAGAACACGACTCCCCGCCACCCGCCACCCCCCAGCACCATCTACAAGAGAATGCTAAGGAAACCCCAGGGCTCCAAAGAGGAGAACGTGAGAAGCAATGTCCTAAGATATCTTCTATTTGCCATTCTGCTGCTTATTGGCAAGATGGCCTTCATACCCAAACATAGTGATGAGACTGCAGAATCTCCCCCATCCAGCAACACAGTTTCTGTGTTAAAATGTCAAAGCATCTTAATGATTAAAGAGCCCTGTGTCATTTCCAAATGGCTGTGGCTTCTTCCATGAAAAACCCAATAGGTTTCAACGCTTTTGCTTTTTCTTAAGCAGAGTATGCAAAGTATAATTTAACCTTCTTGTAACTCGGGACATTCCATTGAATATCAATTGGTGGGCCATGCAGGAATGTCCTATGCCACCTAAATTTGCTCCCCATACGTGAAACAAGTATGCTCCCCATACTTGAGCACTCAATTGTGCGTTTTGTAATTTTGCTGTTCTTATCACTATCAGAGGGCCAGGTGTCATTTCTGCTTTCAGTATTCTTACCTCTAACAGCTTCTTCCCCACCTCTTCTAACCTGTTCTTTCTAATCAGCTGTGAATTAAAAAAAAAAAAAAAAAAAAAAAAAAAAAAAAAAACTTGTTAAAATTGTGCCTAAGGTAAGACTAGGACAGAGAAGCTTTTATCTTAGTAAAATGAATGTCCTTTAGAACAATGACTTGCGACTTCTCTACTGAGGCATTAGGAGGTATCTTTCCATCTTCTTCATTTATTTAACATTTACTAAGCACTTGCTATGCCACAAAAAAAAAAAAAAAAAAAAAACTGGACTGGCTGCTGAGAACAAGAAGATAGATAAAATATAGTCCCTGCCTTCAAGGATTGCATTTAGAATGAGAGACAAGTAAGTAGAAATAATGATGCCACCATGGTATAAGCCCTGTGACAATATATCTACAGAGCACAAAAAAAAAAGCATTTAACTCTGCTGTGGAGAGAAGCAGCAGTCAGGGAAGGCTTCCTGAAGGAGGTGGTGTGTGGTCAGGAAAGGCTTCTCAGAGGAGGTGGCATGTGAGCCAATTCCTGAGACATCCATTGACAGGACGTCTCTCTGTCCCACCACCACCAAAGACAAAGAAGACAGACTGCTGAAAGAACACGCCAGGCAAATGCAAAAACAAGGAGGCATAACATAGCTCAATGAGTCTGGGAACCCCAAAGAGTTCAGGGAAACTGAAGTATGTGTGTGCTTGTGGGAAAGGATGGGAATGGCAGCTGAATCTAAGAAGAAAACTAAGTTAGCAAATCACTCATCTGTTTTTTAAATCCTTAAAGGAAAAATAATGCAAATTTCCCAGAGCAAATTAATAATTAACTTTATCACACCCATCTGTATTTCATGATCCAAATCAACTTGCTGTAGGGGAGAAAAGAAATCACTAGCAGTGAGCAATTCCCATCTGCCGGGCATGCTGCTGTAAGTGCTTTACATGGATCATCTCGTTTAATTAACCCAACGACCTGGGAATTCATATTACATCTATAAATGAGGAAACTGAGGCAAGGAGCGGTTAAGTAACTTTCCTGAGGGCCCAGAGAAGGAAGGCAGCAATCTAACAACAGAGATAGGGACCTTAGCATTTTGGTTTCCTTGGAGTTGAAGTAGGTGAGCTGATAGGTTCCAGGTCTAAGGGTGTGAAGAAGGAAAGGAGGTGAGAGGAGGAGAGAGAGAATAGAGAGAGAAAGAGAAACAGCATGAGTGAGAGTCAGTGAAATAGAGAGAGAAGTGCAGGAGTGAATGTGAAGGAGGAAAGAAGAGACATTGCCATAGTTTCCCATGGGAGAGCCCCTAAGCTAAGGCCTAGGGCTGGAGACCCCACCGCCCAGTAGACCCTTTGGCAAACACCAAAGGAGAGGGGACCAAGCCCCAGATTCCCATATGTAGAGCCCGAAGGTGCCAACCATGTAAGTGAGGGAGGAGCTGACCAGCAGCCAGAGCGGTGGGCATAAGGCTGAAACAAGAATGAGCCGAAACAAGAATGAGCCTTCCACCTCCATGACCCAGAGACAGTCAAAGGAGATGGGACTCGAGAACTCCTGGCTGGATGAGCTCTAAAGAGCAGTCAGCGCAGATCCATCATTCTATAGAAGATGAAACCGAGAGAGGCTATGAGATTTGCCCACAGACACCCAACACTAATATGTACTTTTTTCTCTGCCTGAAATTACTCAACTGGTAAGAGAAGAAGCAGAATGAAACTCTAGAGCTCCTGATCTCCTGCCATCTGAATGTTTGTCACTAGCCCTTCCTTCCCACAAGAGCAATTGCTCAGCCAAGTTCTGGAGACTGAAGTTTAGGATGCTCACAGGGAGAACTACTCTTCCAAAGGTCATGGCTTCAAGGGCAGGAGCAGAGAGGGTAGAAGGCTTTGTGAGTGTGTCAAACCTCGGTTGAGCTCATGAGGAACAGGCATTTGTGAGTTACTCCCATGAAGTACCGGATAAATCCCAATTCTTTCTCAAGCTTTTCTTGAATAATCTGGACTCCCATTGACTGAGCAAGGGGAAGGGAATTCTAGAAAAATAAGTGGTGAAAGCCTAGAAACCAGAAGAGAACCCTTTCTAAGGAAATTTCACCAGGGTGTCCTGAAAACATTACTGCACTCTGCAAAATGGTCTTCTAATATTCAGAAGCATGTTCTAGGATTGCCTTGCTAGCTGCTAAAATTTTGTTAACAAATACATGCCATCTCTCACTGTGCCCTGCTTCCCTGACTTCTATCCCTGGAACCCCCTGGACTCTCCCACAAGCCAGCAGGTAAAGGTTGCCTGTTCCATCAAGGGGGCTTCCAGAATCTCCAGGATACGTTCTGATTGGTCCATGCTTGTGTGAGTACTATTTGTCAAATATTTTGAATATCACCTCTGCTTACAAAAAACTCTGCAGTTCAGTTTGAGTAAGTTATGTGACAATAGTGCTATAATTACTATATGTATACTCTTTCCACCAACCCGGTACAAATTATCTATTGAGAATCTACAAGGCTCAAGCCCTGTCTTCAAGCACCAAAAACAACAGGGAATAAAATCTGACATGGATCTGTGCAGGGTTTGTGGAACTTCCCCTCTAGTGGGGTAAGTTCTAGGCTGGACCCCACACCATTGCCAAACAAGGAAACCTACTAGAGACGTACAATATTAGCTAGTGATTCTCAGCTGGGGCTGGTACAGTCCCTCTCCAGGGCTTCTAGAAAAGGGGGAGGCATTTTCAGTTGTTGTAATAACTAGAGGGTGCTACTGGCTTTCACTGGAAATGCAAAAGACAGTCTCACAAAAAGAAAAGTTGTCCTTCCCAAAATGCTAATAGCACTCAGGTTTACTAGAGAAAAAATTAGAATCAATCAACATTAAACTGCTATTCAACAAAATGTTCTGCATGTTGAACCACCACCTGCCAGAGTTTTTAGGATGCTCGCCATTCAAAAATTGGGCAGAATCTACAGGGCAAAAAGTTCTAAGAATCAAAGGGGCAAAAAGAACTTAATGAGGAAAAGTTCTATTTACAGAATCCTACTTTACAGTCAGACCAAGTGTTGCATGTAACCAATGCTTCTCCACCTGGAGTCAGGCAAAAGGTGCTATATTCTGAACAAAATACCTACAAATCCAAAAATATATGTGTGTTTACTGAACACTCTGCTACTACCAACCAAAGACTGTGGATCATGAATACTGAATTTCAGCCCAGTACATAAAGTGTTAAGTTCCTGGCTTGTTCTTGTTGTGTGTGTGTGTGTGTGTGTGTGTGTGTGTGCGTGTGCACGCGCTAAGTGCAGTGTACCTCCTAATCCTTGTGGTTTCTTTCCTTATCAGCCAGAAAGTATTGTCTGAACCCATATACCTCTCTCTTAAGCTTCCTTTACAGTTGCTCTGTTTAAGAAATAGCAGAAACAGAAGTATTATTTTCACCTTTAGCATTCCCCTAAAGGGAAGCAAAGGATCTCTTGTCCACAGGGCTGGGAGCTAGCAAAGTAAATTCTAGTGAAGAAATAAACAGTCTAGAATGCTAATCCATCAGTCAGCCAAAACTATAGACTATTTTCCCAGCATTAATCCTGATTCCCACACCAGGACTGTGAAAGCTGCAGTAGCCTCTATATAGTAGACAGACAATGAGTATGTGTTGAGTGAATGAATAAAATGATGAAACAACATACACTGGGTCAAGGTGAGGTCTGGATGCTGCCTCAAGCCACCTAGAAGTCAATTCCTAAAACTCTGCCCTATCTCCTACTAAATATTCAATAGATTTTTATTGATTTATAGTAGCAACCACAGCTAACTGTTAATAAGTTTTTCTTACATGCCAAGTGCTGTACTAATTCTCTATCATTATTTTTAATCTTCACAGCAACATTAAGCAGTAGGGTTCATTGTTATCCCTGCTGTACAGATAAGAAAAATGAGGAGGTAATGAGGAGTTAACCTACATGCCCAAGATCCTATGGCTAGAAAGTGATGGAACAGGTTTTCAATCCTGATTGCTCGTCTCTAAAATTTAGCCACTCTGCCCTCTGGGAAGGGAGAAAGGGGAGTTACTGCCTTCCAATTAGCTGAAGCCCATAGGATTTCAACATGCCTCATTCCATGGTTTTTACAGGCTATCCCAGAGAAATGGGAGTTGAAGAAGTTACTTCTGAAGCCTGAAGCATCACTACCGTATACTTGAGGAGCACGGTGGCAGGCAGTGTGCCCAAAACTCATTAAGAACCAAAAGATGGATAAAGAGCTCCAGAAACCCCACGGCTATAAGAACTAAACAGGCCTGAGAGGGAGTAGGATCAGGGATGGATTCCCTGAGATGGTAGCATCTGACAGCCCTGGAAGATAATGGGATTTGGGGAGTGAGGGGAGCCATGTGGAGGAGAACATTCCAGACAGAGGGAACAGCATGTTGAAATCCCCAGCCTCCAACATACTACTTCCTGGCTATTAGGTTGGTGCAAAAGTAATTGCAATTTTTGCCATTGTAAAACAAAGGAGCGGGAAGAACCATCTCGAAGGAAGAATTTCACTCTTCTGCCTTCTCATTCCTGCTGTTAAGAGCCAGGGGCCAGACCTCAACCTACTAAGAGTAATTGTCACAAGCCCAGCACCCAATCTCTGGAGGAACTTTTATGAAGGCATTTAAAGGGTGACAGGAGAGAGCCTGGGACCGGCCACCATGATGAGAAGTTTAGCTCAAGCCGGGAACCCTAGGGTCAAGAGTGGGTACGCACAGGCACTCAGGTCAGAAGAGGCTACACCTCTGCCCTTTTGAATTTAGGAAATTATACTGTAGAAGCTTATACATCTCCCCGGAGGTTCAGCTTTCACGGGATCCTTTAATTGCTTCAAACTAGCAGTGAGTTCCAGTTTATCTATTCATGCGTATTCTAGAATTTCTCACCCAACAACTCCCTGAGTCCCCAGGCAAACCTGGGGCTCTGTTTAAGATGAGTCAGTCGAGATCTCCAAGGTGTTCCTCTGGGTTGAGCCAGTCCTATCCCCAGCAGGGGATGCTGGGAACAGGTGTAAGGTGTTTATCCTCCAGACGGGGCAGCCAGAGAAACTGCAGAGGTCACAGAGGGTAGAGGGTGGAACTAATTGATGAGGGCTCCTGGATCATCAAAAGGCTGGCATTTTGGATGTGCTCATTAATAGTAATTGGCAGACAAGGCTCCTCAAGGATATTCTTAGGGAAGGAGGATTAACAAGATCCTTGTTTCTTTATAGCACAGAACAGTTTCAAAGACTAGGTTTGTAAACTCTGTGCTGCCAAGAATATTGTCCATTCTATTGGTCATGACTCTTCTACTACAGGTAAGAGACCCAACTCAAGCTAGCTTTAAGAAAATAAGAAAGAAAGAAAGAAAGAAAGAAAGAAAGAAAGAAAGAAAGAAAGAAAGA
>NW_012107919.1:1590957-1651512 GCF_000951045.1 Mandrillus leucophaeus
AAAGAAAGAAAGAAAGAAAGAAAGAAAGAAAGAAAGAAAGAAAGAAAGAAAGAAAGAAAGAAAGAAAGAAAGAGAGAGAGAGAAAGAGAAAGAGAGAAAGAAGGAAAGAAAGAAAGGAAGGAAGACTCATCCAAGTGAAAATTCTAAGGTGACTTCAGGCATGGCTGGGTCAAGGATCTCAAACAATCAACAAGATTTGGTCTTTCTGTGTGTCAGCTCTGCTTTCCTGTGTGGGTGTCACTCTTGAGCATCCTCCTACCACGTGATACATTCCCAGCAGCTCCAGGCTTTCACCTTCCCTGCTTCAAATCCAGGAGAAAGAGAAATTATTTTAAATAGCTCCAAGAAAGATCCCAAGATCAAGTCTCCGCACAGCCTGGTGGCTGAGTTCCAAAGCAAACATCTCTAAAAAGCTATAAAATGTCACTTCCACTGTAGTCATGGTCCCATTCAGACTCGGGGGAGGTGAGGGAGGTAAACCCCAGCTTTCAATGGTTGGCATGTCAAAGAAGAGTACATGGGGAAAGACATATTGCTGCAGCCATCTTTGAAAACTACAATCTGTCCCAGCACTTTGGGAGACCGAGGTGGGCGGATCATGAGCTCAAGAGATGGAGACCATCCTGGCCAACATGGTGAAACCCCGTCTCTACTAAAAATACAAAAATTAGCTGGCGTGGTGGCATGTCTCTGTAGTCCCAGCTACTCAGGAGGCTGAGGTAGGAGAATTGCTTGAACCCGGGAGGCAGACGTTGCAGTAAGCCGAGATCACACCACTGCACTCCAGCCTGGCTACAGAGCAAGACTCCATCTCCAAAAAAAGAAAAGAAAAGAAAAGAAAGAGAAAAATACAATCTGCCAGCGACTAGTGTGCACATTCCACTTTAAGAAGCCCTGCACTACAATAATGTTGGGCTCATTGTTTATTTGACACTCTGCTTTCCAAATTTCCTAATATGTACAACCAAAGAAACATAGTGGAGATTATTTATATTGCAAATTCCCCCTCTGTGTACACATAGTAAGTAAGGAAACAGGATATTTTTTAAAGTAATCTCCATTTTTCACTTATCTGTTCACTCAGTAAATATTTGTAGAGTGTCACTTACATGGACAAGGCACAGTCCCAGGTGCTAGGATAGAGTGATAAACAAGATGACATGGTCCCTGGTCTTGTGAAGCTCCAGTCCAGCAGGAAAGACAGTTTTTGTAGGGTAATTGCAGCTATAATGATTGTAATGACAAAGGAAATGAATATACCATGGAACCTGAAACAGGGAGGATTCACCTTGTCTTGGGGTTCAAGGAGGACCTGAAAGATGAATGGGAGTTACTGGTCAGCTATCACCTTCTTTTTTTTTTTTTTTTTTTTTTTTTTTACGGAGTCTCGCTATCTCCCAGGCTGGAGTGCAGTGGCGCGATCTCGGCTCACTGCAAGCTCCACCTCCCGGGTTCACGCCATTCTCCCGCCTCAGCCTCCCAAGCAACTGGGACTACAGAATCCCGCCAACATGCCTGGCTAATTTTTTGTATTTTCAGTAGAGACGGGGTTTCACCATGTTGGCCGGGATGGTCTGGATCTCCGGACCTCGTGATCCGCCCGCCCCAGCCTCCCAAAGTGCTGGGATTACAGGGGTGAGCCACCGCGCCCGGCCAACTGTCACCTTCTTATTAAAATTCTCACAACTGGCCCCCACCTACCCACACACCCCATCCCCCTTCCTGGCTGTAGCTTTCTCTATATCTCTTTTTTTTTCATCTAACATAGCATATAGTTCATGCATTTATTTTTCTTTATTGTCTTTCTAACCCTACCAGGATATAAGCTCCATGAGGGTGGAAATTTGTCTCTGTCACTGTGGTATCCCCAGTACCTATGCAAGTGCCTGGCACATAAAAAGCACTCAATTAATATTTTTTAGGTGGACGCAGAGGGTTCCTGGAAGGGGGACTGTCATGTGCGCAGGATTTGAGAGACAGAGTGTGGAACTAAAAGGAGAAGTCCAGCAAAGCCAGAATGTTGAAGGAGACAGAAAATAGAGTCCACTGCAAATAATCCAATCATGTATTCGCCAACTACTTATTGGATGTCTACTATGTGCCAGGCACTGTTCTGGGCATACATTTTGAGTGTTCAAAAAAAGGGCAGAATTCATCACTAGGTTTCAATCAATAAATAGGTTTTATATGAACATGTAGTCAAAACCAATTTGCAAAGGCACTGTCACAGTGAATTCTGTAAGCTTAATACATCCCTGCTATGGACTGAATTGTGTTCCCCAAAACTCAAATATTGAAACCCTGACTTCCAGCGTGATGGTATTTGGAGATGGGACTTGAGGTAACTAGATTTAGATGAGGTCATGAAGGTGGGGCCCTCATGATGGGATTAGTGCCCTTGTAAGTAGAGACCAGAAAACTCTCTCTCTCTCTCTCTCTCTCTCTCTCTCTCAATCTCTCTCTCAATCTCTCACCCTCTCTCCATTCATCCATCTCCACATCTCCATCACTCTCCTTCTCTCAGATTTACTTCTCTTTGCACATTAGCCTCCTTCCCTCATCTGATGATGGCTTCCTCCAGGTAGTCAGGGAAAATGTCCCTGAGAATCACCAAGTTTATTGTCCTCCCTGTTTCTTCTCCCAGAGGAAGAGAAACCCTCCTTTTCTCAGGACCTCTATCTGTCCCTAGTGAGAACTCGGGTTGGCCTGGGTGGGGCATATGCTCCCTTCTGGGCCCATCGTGAGACCCAGGGAATTGGAGAACTCTCATTGGCCAGCCTGGGGAGGGCCAAGAAGTGATTGGAAGTGGCTTTGATAAGGGAAAAATGAGTGTCTGTTGCCAGAAGAAGAGAAAAGGAATACCGGCCAGGTAAAAATTACTGAGATCCCCTGCATCACCCAGTGGCTACTTGCCTCTGGGCCTATGTCCTCTCTGGGACCAAGATGGCATTGCAAATGACAGTGTGATGAAGCCCTCCTCTGCATCCGCCCAATCCTGACACCCTACCCAGCCTTCATGCCTCAATCCAAATGCAAACACTTCTGTGAGGCCTTGCCTGATTCCCTAAGATCAAAAGTAGTCATCCTGTCCCCACTGTCAAGGACATACAGGGGCCAATGATGGTGCTGGACTCTTACATCATCTCCCAGATCCTCACATCTTCAGGAAATAAGTATTCTGCATTTGATGGGTAAGGCTGCCATAACAAAGACCCATAAAAACTAGGTAGCTTAAACAGCAGTCATTTATTCTCTTGCTGTTCTGGAGATAAGAAGTCCAAAGTCAAGGTGTCAGTCTGGCTGGTTCCTCCTGAAGGCTGTGAGGGAAAGTCTGTTCCAGGCCACTCCCCAAGCCCTAGGCCTTCCTTGGCTTGGAGATGACCATCTTCTCCCTATGTCTTCACTTCGTCTTCTCTCTGTCTCTGTTTCCAAATTTCCCCTTTTTTAAGGACAACACTGATATTGGATTAGAACTCACCTTAAGGACTCCACCTTAACTTGATCATCTGCAAAGACCCTGTTTCACATTCACAGGTACTGACGGTTAGAACTTCAACATCTTTTGGGAGGCATGTGACTCAATCTACTAAGCCCCCCTTTTTTTCTCCACATGAGGAAACTGAGTCAGGGGATTTAGGTAATCTTTCCAGGGCCACAAAGCCAGCAGGCACCCTAGATGCTAAGGCCTGGGGGTCTTAACAACTTCACTATGTCCCTGTTCGTGTTTTTCTCCAGAAATTTCACCTCTCTTCAGGACACTCAACAGACTCAACAGGACACTGTTTACAGGATTCGTGTATAATTTTGCTTCACCCATCTAGACTGTAAATCTCTTTAAAAACAGGGGTTGCACCTATTGTTTATTTTCTTTCTTTTTTTTCTTTTTTTGAAATGGAGTCTCACTGACTCTGTCACCCAGGCTAGAGAGCAGTGGTGGGATCTCAACTCACTGCAACCTCCACCTCCCAGGTTCAAGGGATTCTCCTGCCTCCGCCACCTGTGTAGCTAGAGTTACAGGCGTGAACCTCCATGCCTGGCTAATTTTGTATTTGTATATAGAGACAGGGTTTCACCATGTTGGCCAGGCTGGTCTCAAACTCCTGACCTCAAACAATCCACCTGCCTCGGCCTCCCAAAGTGCTGGGATTACAGGCATGAGCCACTGCTCCTGGCCTGAACCTATTATTTCTGTTTCCCCAGCCCACCCAGCAGGGGCCCAATCCATAGCTCTCAGACGAATAGAGGTGAACACCAAGATCAGAGGAAAAGCTGACTGGTGTTCTTCCTGGATCATTTCATTTTTGAACCAGAGAAGTCTCATCTTGAAGCGTTAATAAAGAAGCTTTTATTTGTCCCTCTGGCTTATTCATTCTCTCGACAACTATTTAATGATTCCTTCCTATGAGTCGAGCATACTGCTAGGCATTGAGATAAATCAGGCAGAACCTACACCCTCTTAGAACTTACAACCTGGTAAACAAGACAGATGAGTCAATAGATCCTTGTAATGCAATGTCTCAGGGAGCACTTATTTCTCAAGTAAAGATTGTTTTGGAGTCAGGAGTCCTCAGAAAATCAATGAAGGCAGGACTTGCCTCTAAGGCAAGGACTTGAACGACTTCTAAGAAGTTGAAGAAGAGGCCCTATAAGCCAGAGACCATCTTAAAACATCAAACTATAGGTCAGGCATGATGGTTCACAACTGTAATCTCAGCACTTTGGGTATCCAAGTAGGGGACGCCATTTGAGCCCAAGAGTTTGAGACCTGCCTGGACATCATGGCAAGACTCTGCCTCTACAAAAAATAAAAATAAATTAGCTAGTCTTGGTGGTGCCTGCCTGTGGTTCCAGCTACTTGCGAGGCTGGGGTGGGAGGATTGCTTGAGCTCTGGAGGTTGAGGCTGCAGTGAGCGGTAATCACACAACTGCACTCCAGCCTAGGCAATAGAGTGAGACTCCACATCCCAAAAAACCATCAAACTATAATACCAGAGAATTCCAGCAAATAATCTCCCTGCTCCTGGTATGGCAGAGAGCCAGACTGAAAAGAGTATGCTTGAGACACTATCTTGAAGCTTGGTCTAAGCCAGCAAATCATAGAAAAACCTCACATGGGTTTCAAATCCAGGCAAGCCTCGGCTCAGATACAGACTCTACTACTCATTAACTATGTGCAGTTAGGGAAATCTCCTAATCTTTATTTAAGTCTTAGTTTCTTCATCTGTAAAATGGGATAATGATAACAAATTGACCCAGTTCTTATGTGGATTGGGTGAAACAAATACACAAAGCACATCCTGTAGTAGAAAAGGACATTTATAAATGTCATGAAAGCAGATTTTGGACATAGCAGACCTGGGTTTGAATTCCAGCTCTGCTCAATGCCACCTTGGGAAGCTGCTAGACCTCACTAAAGCTCAGTTCCCCCCTCATAAAGTAGGGAAAATAATGATCTGCCTCATGGAGTTGTTATGAGATTCATTGAATAAATATATAAAACACTTAGCACATAAATGTGAGTCATTGCTCTGTTTTTCCTGTCTACATGGCCATGTGGCTCTTGCTATTATCTCATGTTTTTTTCCCATCTTCTGGTCTGGGATTCCTAGATGAGCTCTGACCATTTCCTTTTTTCTTTTTTAATTGTGATAAAATATATATAACGCACAATTTTCCATTTTAACCCTTCTTAGGTATGCACTTCAGCAACATGGCGTATATTCACAATGCTGTGCAACCATCACCACCATCCCTCTCTAGAACATTTTAATCATCCCAAACTGACACTGTGTATCTATTAAACAACACCAACACCCCCTGCCATCACATTCCTCCTCCACTGTCCCACACCAGCAACGACCATTCTATTCTCTATTTCGACTCTTCTCAGCATCTCATATAGGTGTAATCATACAGTATTTGCTTTTTGTGGCTGCCTTTTTCACTTAGCGTAATGTCTTCAAGGTTTATGCATGTTGTAGCATGTGTCCAAATTTTGTTTGCCGACCATTTCTTTTCAAGTTCAAGTCCATTTGTTGTTCCCTCCTCCAACTCAGGCCACCCCTCTGCCAACTGGAAATATGGAGGCATAATAACACACAAGACAGTATCTGTGTGCAAACAAAACACAAACTGTCTTTTTCCTGACTACAAAAGTAATGCATATTCTTTCCTATGGAGCATTTGATGACAGTTCTAAATTCCTCTGAAGGCCACATCATCATCACCCATGGCCCCTTGGATGACGAATGTGTTTCTTGCAGGGAATGGCTTTGTTAGTTTTTCTTCCTATAGGGTGGGGCAGGGCTGAAGCAACAGGCAGCTTCTAACCAATGTTTATTCCAAGCAACACCATCGCATATCCACAAATCTACATTCACTGCATCACCTATCTTTCTCTGGATCCAAAGCTGAAAACACCCTATTGCTCTTCTCCTTGGGACATAAATATTTCCTTGATCCTATTAATTTTTTAAAATAGATATTGTTGTGGAGTTTGAAACCCCTCTGTCATGCTAATGAGCTTGGCCTTGCCTGCCCACCACCTCCACCCCAACCCCAGAGACTCATCCATCACTGTTCACTGGCTGGGTTTGGGAGGCTCACCAGCTGGGCTTTGGGAGGCTCACCCTGTACTCCTACCCCACCCTGCCCCCAGGAGCTATCATGGAAAAGATGGTGCAGTGTTGCTTGTAATAGTGGAAAGTCGAAGCAACCTAAACATCTAACACTAAGAAATTTGTTAAATAAATGGAAGCACACTGATACAACAGAATAGCCTGGAAGCTGTTACAATTAGGGTGAAGAGCAAAAAAGCATGGAAAGGTATTCAGAATAATCCCATTGTGCGTGTGTGAATGTGAGTGTGCATGTGTGTGAACCTTCACTATATAAAGCAGAATTACTGTGACTTTTCTTGTCTTCTTTGGCCTTGTCTGCATTTTTTGTATTAGATTCCCAGGGCTTCCATAACAAATTATCACAAATTTAGTGGCTTACAAAAACAGAAATTTATTTTCTCACAGTTCTGGAGGCCAGAAGTCCCAAAACAAGATATCAACATGGCCATGATCCCTCCAAAGTCTCTAGCTGGGAGCCCCTTCCTTGCCTCTTCCGTTTCTGATGGCTGCCAGCATTCCTTGGCTTGTGTCCACATACTCCAATCTCTACCTCCACATCATATGGCTTCTCCTCACCTTCTCTTCTTCCAAGGGTCTGTCTCTAAACTCCCTCTGCCTCACTCTTATAAAGATACATGTGACTGCGTTTAGGACCCGCCCATATCATCCAGGATAAATTCTTTTTCTCAAGATCCTGAATTTAAACACATCTTACTTACTCCTGACCACATAATGTAATATTCACAGGTTCCAGGGGATTAGGACATGGACAGATCTTTTGAGGATCCATCTTTCAGCCCAATTCACCTTATAATCAACAAAAAGAAACTTCATGTTTTCCTTTTAAGGACTCACTAGTTCCCACATGATTTTAGCTGGAATCCCCACTGCCTGGCTCATGATAGACACAAAGTAAATATTTGTTGAAAGAATGAATAAACTGCCCAGAGTAGGCACTGTGTTCAGGGTGAGAAATTATAAGTGGCTTCTTTCCTGTTTAATTGTTCTTTGTTATTTTTTATTACTACTGTTTTCAGATGCCAAAAAAGATACTTTCTTCTCCTTTTAAAGCTAGGAAGCTAACACTTTCCTAGAGTCCAATATTATAGCACAGGAGGGGGTTTCAGTTTTATTGGTCTGTCTCCATCCAAAGAGGGTAAATACATGAAGAATTCTCACTCTCGGTGCCCTCCTGCCCAGTTTCATTTCTGCAGCCACTTCACAGCAACGTGAAGCCAGATACTGATGTTTTAAGACAGGATCTCTTGTCATTTTGCTCTTCTCCCTTCTGGCACTGGGAACGTTGCTGAGCACCAGAGTCAGAGGCTGAGCATCTGAGAGTGAGATTTATTACCTAGTCTCCCACCTCAGAACCCCTTCCACGCTACATACCCCTTAATCCCATTTAAGCAAATAGCACTGAATCTCTACAGGGTCTAGTTTAAGAATGATGAATTGATGCAACTGTGCTCCGCCTGCCACATACACACATGCACACACACACGCACATTGCGAACTGGTTGTGACAATCTTTACACACAGCAACAAGAGCCTTCTAAACACAGCTCCTTGGGCATCCATGGCCATTGGTCCAATTTGACATGTGAGATAAAAGCCATTTGCCGTTCCTCATCTAGCCTTGGTGAAGAATATCTCTTCATTATTAACAAACAGAAATGGATTGGGCTCCTAATGCTTGTAGGGTTTTGCAACCCAGATGTGGATTCAGGGAATGGGATTCATGGAATGTACAAAAAAAAGAGACACAAGACAAGCCAGGTGGCCTGAGCTAAGGGCCAAAAATGTGATGCACTCAATGTTTTGGAGAAATTGAGATGTCGGTGGAGACCATGAGGGCTCCAGGAAAGCTGCTGGGAACGTTAGACTAAAGAAGACCATGGGGCTGTGTGGGAATAAGACTTAGATGAGTGGAGGGGAGTGACAGGTGCACCAAAGTCTCAGAAATCACCACTAAAGTACTTATCCATGTAACCAAACACCACCTGTTCCCCAAAACCCTATTGAAATACAAAAATAAAAATAAAATAAAATGGGCCAGGCATTGTGGCTCACACCTGTAATCCCAGCACTTTGGGAGGCTGAGGCGGGTGGATCACCTGAGGTCAGGAGTTCAAGACCAGCCCGGCCAACATACTGAAACCCCATGTCTACTAAAAATACAAAAAATTAGCTGAGCATGGTGGCAGGCACCTTTATCCCAGCTACTCGCAAGGCTAAGGCAGGAGAATCACTTGAACCCAGGAGGCAAAGGTTGCAGTGAGCCAAGATCGTGCCATTGCACTCCAGCCTGGGCAACAAGAGTGAAACCCCATCTCAAAATAAATAAATAATGAAATAAAATAAGATGAGTGGAGGAAAATGGAGAGAAGAATTCAGACCTCAAGGAGAGTGTGACCTAAAGCTCAGAAACAGACAGGAATGCATGGGGTGTCTTCTAGGAATAGACAGCAAATCAATTTAGCTAACACCAAGGTCATTCAGGCTCCTGCCCAAAGGTCACCTCTTCAGAGAAGCCTTCCCCAACCAGTCCAGCTAAAACAGAGACTTTGCTTTTCCTCCTGGTCCTCTAGACTATGAGCTCCACCAAGACAGAGACCTTGTCTATTGCATTCCCCACAGTGCTCCCAGCACCTGGGCCATCTTCTGCGCAGAAGATACTCATTGAATGCGTGAAGGGACCAAGGACTCTTGCAGGGGCACTTGCAGGAGCTCAGGATGGAGAAATATGTGGGCTCAACTGCTACTGCCTTTGAATATCAAACTAAGGACTTTGGCCAGCTGAAGAGTATTCCCATCCAGCTCCATGGGATGTACTAGGTCAAAAGGAGGAATGTCATCTTAAGGACATTTTGGGAACACTGGGCTAAACAAAGTTTAACAAATTTTTTTTCCATAGTTCTTTCATACACATTTACCATATCATTGTGGATATCCAAGTGTGCCCAAGTATTAATCCATAGCACCTTTTTTTTTTTTTTTTTTTTTTTTTTTGAGACCAAGTCTCACTCTGTCATCCAGTTTGAAGGGCAGTGGCATGATCTCAGCTCACTGCAACCTCTGCTCCTGGATTTTCAAAGGATTTTAGTGCCTCAGCCTCCCAAGTAGCTGGGAATACAGGCACACACCACCACGCCAAGCTAATTTTTGTGTTTTTAGTAGAGACAGGGTTTCCTCACATTGCCAAGGCTGGTCTCGAACTCCTGGGTTCAGGCAATTCGCTCCCCTCAGACTCCCAAAGTGCTGGGATTATAGGAGTAAGCCACCATACCCAGTCCCTTTTCCCTTTTTTTTTTTTTTTTTTTTAATATGTCAGTCTGGATTTAGTGCTTCCCTGATAACACTCTGGGAAAGAGAGCTGCAGAAAATGGGAAGTTTTAAAAATGCCGGAGTGGGAGGTTTATGCATACACAGTGATATGTTAGGATTAACCTGACAGTGTAGATTGGCAAAGGGGAGGGGCTTGAAACAGGGAGCTCAGTTTGGGGAATATAATGGGAGTCATTCCCTCAATTAGTAAGCTGCAAACATGATGTGCCAGGTACTGTTCTAGACAATGAGGATAGTGTAAAAACCAAAACAAAGGCCACTCCACACGGACAGGGCAAAAACATGTTCTAGTTTGCCTAGGACAGTCCCAATTTCTGTTTGTTGGCCCTACATAACTATTAAATAGTGCTGTATTTATTCTCAAAAGTGTTTTGGTGAAGTTAATAAACCGTCACCCAACTCATAGAGCTTACCTTCTATAGAAGAGATCATGAAGCTAGCCCACCTGGTGCCTCTGTGTCAATTAGACAGAGGGTCTTCCTCTGGGCAGGCATAGCTCACAGCTGTGCAGTTGGACAAGTAGATATGCCCCTTGTGCAAAGTGAATCAAGTGAATTCCTTTTTATGGAATGCTCAGCCTGGAAGGCAGAGCTCAGTGTGCACTTCTGCCTCCGTTCCCTTATCAGGTGCATGGGATTTGCAATCCAGGTGTGGATTCAGGAATGAAACAGAAAGACACAAGGCAATAACTGACCTATCCCTATATGTAGTGAACAGCCTACATGGCAACTAGTTGATGTCCAGAAGACGATCAATAAGCAAATAAATATATAAGCAAATACAATGTCAAATAGTGGAATGTACCATGAAGAAAACGAAAGTGAAATTGGGGCACTGAGAACGATGAAGGCAGTCATTCAATGTGCGCAATTCCAAAAAGCACCCATTGCATTGTGGTCTATGGAAATGGCACCCTTGGGGTTGAGCAACATGGCCACCCTGACAGGAGGTGCTATTTTAGAGAGGGTGGTGAGGAAAGGCCTCTCTGTGGAGGTGGTAGATAATTTGACACTGACTGTAAGAAAAAAGGGATAAATATGAAAGAAACATCACAGTCAATGTGACACGGTGGCTGGTTTCATGCAAGGGCTTGGGGAATGAGTGTTCAAGAGGACCTCAAGCTTCATGCCTGAGAAACTAGGGAAATGAAGGCGCTGCTCAGATCTGCCCAACATACCGAGCGTGCCACAAGTGGGTGGTGCAGGGAACACGCTGGCTGGTGAAACAGGCACAGTCCCTTCTCTTGGGGAGTGGACTATCTCAATGAGGATTTCCCAATGTGCGTCTGGTAGAACACTAGCTGGGTGGTATGCTAATGGGTGTTACAAGAAAGAGTTGCCTAAATAAGTTTGGAAAATGCTGGGCTAAGCAAAATTAAACAGGTTTCTTTACTGAAAGGCTTCTTAGAGCTTTTAATAAGCTGATACGCTTTGTGAACCCGAGGTTGAGAATATAGAGGTCAGCATCTCCTAACTTAGCTGTCCAAGGAAATTTTTCTTTTCAAGGCATTTCAGGACGCTCATGTTCCCAGGGCGGGATACTGGGCTCTAGACAAATGTCAGGTGGGCCAGAATAAAAAATAGAGTCAGGAGGCCAGGTGCAATGGCTCACGCCTGTAATCCCAGCACTTTGGGAGGCTGAGGCGGGTGGATCACAAGGTCAGATCAAGACCATCCTGGTTAACACGGTGAAACCCCGTCTCTACTAAAAATACAAAAAATTAGCCGGGTATGGTGGTGGGCACCTGTAGTCCCAGCTGCTCAGGAGGCTGAGGCAGGAGAATGGTGTGAACCTGGGAGGCGGAGCTTGCAGTGAGTGGAGATCACACCACTGCACTCCAGCCTGGGTGACAGAGGGAGACTCTGTCTCAAAAAATAAAAAAAAATTTAAAAAAATAGAGTCAGGGAAGGGATATGGGGGAGACGCAGCCAGCAGAGAGAAGGGAGCCACCTCAGTGCCTTCTGCACAGACCCAAGGAGGGCACGGGTTGGATCCCACAGTTTCATGGGACAGAGGTGCCTGTGGCTGTCCCCGCAGGCCTGGCTTCACCCAAGCTCCAGTGGTAACTTCTGAGTCAGCCCCGCTCAGGGCCAAGTTTAGCCTCTGACTGACTGGCTAAAGTGGTTGTCTGACCTCCCTGGGCCTCCACTTGCCCTTCTATAAAATGGGGATACAAATATTGCCCTCCCTCTCCCGAGTGGCACGAGGCTCTGATAATTACTATTTGGCAGGGTGCTGAGGTGCTGACAAGCCCTGTCTGACACATTTCTTTCTGGCTCCTCCAGACGCTGCACACCTTCCCTCCACTGGAGACCACAGACCCATCAGCGGCACGCGGAGACTTCAGCCACTCACCGCAGAGCAAGAGTCTCTTTCTGGCTGTCTCCCTCCGTGGTAGCTCATGACAAAACGAAGGACTTGCCTAATCTTCTGCTGACCCCTGGGCATTGTGGAGGTGGAAGAGCCACCTGTCAGCTGCCACTCCAGGACTCTGCTGCGCCTGGGAGGCTGCTCAGGGTCAGGACACTCAGGGGTGGCATCCCCTGCCTGGAGGCAGCCATGCGGTGTCCTTCTCACTGAGGAGGAGGGGCCGATCCAGCCGGGGCCCTCGCAGGGCTGGGTGATGACAACATTGGAGGACCCGAGTCCAGCCCAGCCTGGTGGGACGAATGAGCTGAGGTGGGTGCTGTGCGGATCTGAGTGTGCAGGGAGAGGAAAGGGCACCTGGGGGGAGAGGAAATGCTGGGGTCCAGCGGGCAAAGCTGCCCTTGCCCCAGCCCATCTGCCAGGGAGGAAGAAAAGATGGCTCCCCTAGCAAGTGCCAAGGAAACTAAGGCCCTTTTCCTTACACTTAGCCTACAAGTCAGCCCCCAATGCCCTCCTAAGGGGTGAGACAACCCTCCCTAGGAAGCAGGACCATCCTTCATAGCTACTTTGTCCTATTTAGTCTGCCTGTGAGACGCATTTTTACTTTTACCCAATTTCATCCAGATAGAGAAAGTCGGGAGTCACAAAGCTGTGCACAGCACACTGGAGCTTGGGCTGGAGTCTCTTGGAGACAGCTCTGCATGTGGCTAACATACAACCTGGCCCCAGGTAGAAGAATGGAAACGGATGTCAGATCTCCTTGCATGATTTTGAGGTGCCAGTGTGCCCACCTGCAGAATGGGGACCAGAATGTGAGCTCTTCAGCTGGCTGGAATCAGAACTCATTCCTGTGTCTTGGGCATTTTACTGAGATCCAGTCATTCATATTGATGCATACCTTGCTTGTTTGTACAGACACGCCTTCTGCTCAGCCCAAAAACATCCCCTTAGATAGTGGGCTTTTGTTTGCATCCTTGGCTAAATTCAGCTGCTGTAAAAAGCGTAAGATAGAGCTGAGACCCACGAGGATGCTGATTCAAGTCTCCAGGCCCTTGGTATTGAATGCCAGTTTAAAACCAAGATTTCTTAATTCCCAGAAAATGGGAAGTAGGGTCGGGGCGGGGGGCGGCAGACAGGGGAGGGGCTAGATTAGGGGCCTGTCTAGCTGAGTTTCCAGTCCCCCTGCCTTCTTTAAAAGCAGTCACTGTCTTTAGCCCTAGCATGTTACCAAGTGACTTGTCAATGTCAGGGTAGCCATGCAAAGAATCTCCGGCATGTCATTAACCTCGTTCCAACATGTAATTAGCCTGAAAAGCCTCCTTGCTGCCTCCATTCAGCATTACATCATAAAGAATAAGATATTTTACTATTTGCAGCACACGGTGAAGACTTTAAAGAGTTAATTATGGCTCACTGGAGCTCGTCCCCAAGAGCCCAAGACCCAGAAATTAAACTGATTATTTTCAAGAGTCAATCTTCAAGACAGCATTCCGGGCAACCTCCTCTATGGAATCTGAGGTTGACACTGGTTTGCAAGGTGACCCACCAGGATACGCAAGGGTGGGTTGGAGGAGGTTTTTTGATTTCAGCCTTCCTCCTGTATTTGGCCATGTATTTTCAGAGATCGCATCATCTGTACAGGCTTGGAGAGAAAACAAAAGCAAGGAGAGCTGGAATTCTACTTACCTTCTTGGTTCCGTGGGGTGAATCCACCTAAAGCCATTTGTAATCTCTGAGCTGGAGAGACCAGCAATGTGGCCAGAGTTCAAAGGGAGTTCAGCCGTAATCTGTATGTTACAATCTGAGCCAATCTAACCATGCAGGCTCTGAGGACATTATTATCAGTCAAGTGTAATTATAGATAAAATAGTTTTATTAATCAGCTTCCTAAGGGGACTGTGTTTATCTGATGGCTGTGTGTGTAATGTTTGCATGGGAGAAGGGGGAGGGGTCTGTGCTGTGTGTGGTTGATCTGTACGATGGAGAAGACAAGGTGTCTGTGGGGAGAGTGTGGTGGACGTAGGGGTATGTCTAGGTACTAGGTGAGCTCTATACATGAGGGATGGGAGCGTGTGTGGTAGCACTGACAGCATGCACACATGCATGTGTGTGTCTGTTTGCCCAGATTTATTCAGCTGGACTTGAAATTGTGCCTGTTTTATCCACTATTTGTCATCACCCTTTTCCCAAAAAAGAGGCTTTTCCATATCTGTGCAATAATTAGCTAGAGTCTATAGAGTTCCTAGTTGCAAACTCCACCTGCAGGTGCCATCCGTGCCGGCTGTCAGCCAGATTTTCAAATCTTATCTCCAGACCTATCGTGGTTTGTCTTAAACGTCCATCACCTTCAAAATGTTTGTCAGTTGCAAAGTATCTTGAACGGGTAGGGCTCCTCCTGAATATTGTTTTGTCTGGCCTGCAGTCAACTTCACTCAACACTGGGTAGGAGAAATGAACTTGCAAGGCCCAGAACTGCAGGTTTGATTTAAACTTGATCAGGCATCAGTGGGGACGTAGGTATCCAGTAACACTCCGAGGCTAGGTTCCCCCTCTACAGTGAAGCTGAAGGCCAAGAAACTGCCTAGAGACTGTAGAACAGGCACAGCCAGCCTGGTTGCCTCTGCCCTTCCTGGCAATCTACCTGAAGCATTAGTGCCTGGACCAGCCCTCTCCACATACAGCCTTTTTCTGCTGACTGACTATGCAACTTGCTGCTCACCCTGGTTGGAATACGTGACCCAAATTATTCCCCACTTCAAAGGGTCTTGTGCAAAATCTGCCCTCTGCCTTTAACTTGGCCCAAAATGACAGCTGAAGCTTGGAGTGGCTACAGCCTGAAAACCAGAAACACCAAGTGGCTGCTTCCTTCCCATAGAGGTAGAGAGCATCCGTTCTCCCTTGGGCACTGCAAAAAGGCCGACTCACCAAAGCCCCACTATTAGGACTTCTGATGTCATACCTGTTGGCCACTCTGCAGTGATTTGCTGGAATTCCTGGAGCTTCTTTGCTCCCAGAAGGGCACATTAGGGCCCGGGGGGGGAAAACAGTTTAGGTAAGGAAATAAACATTTTATAATACTACTGCTCCATTTAAGATAAAAGAGAACTGTTGGCCAAATATAGTGGCCTTCTCCTAACTCCCAGAGTTTGCAAACTTTTGATGGATTCCAGATAAACTGAAAATGAACAAATAAATGGATGAATGAACAAATAAATGGATGGTATATATCTACCATGTGCCAGATATATACACCTTTATTATTTCAATTGATCTAGTGAGTAGTTAATATTATTTCCATTTTGCTAATTTAGAAATGGAGACATCACAGTAATAATCATTTATTGAGTATTTAATATATGCCAGGCACTGGGCTAAGTGCTTCATATATCACGTATATTATGTTATCTCATTTAATTGTCACCAAAACTGTATGAAGTGACTATTTTCAGATGATGAAACCATGTCTCAAGGAGATAAGTAACTTGGCTACCACGGGATAGAAATGAGATTTGAACCCACATCAATTAGACTCAAATTCCAGTGTTCTTTCTGTTACTGGTTTTTCTTTAACTGCCTTCTTATATGGCTTATGTTCTTTGCAAAACCATAGATATCTTTTTAAATTATTGCATCACTCAAAAATATTCAGCCAAGTTCCACATCTCACTGGTTCTTTGGAACCAGAGAGCTATCACTGTCCACGCAACATGAAACAGAATCCTGCCCATCTCCCTTCACATGCTGAGAAAGAATTAAAACATAGTTTCATGAACAGGGATGTGGGTAAGAGTGATGTCCAGGACATTGAAGACACCTGTCTTCACTTTAATTCCAATTGCTTCACAATAATTTCCAAAATTTCCAATCCCAGACATTCACCTTAAGGATAGACAAGTTCTAAGGGGAGTCCACTTAGGCCTACAGGCTTGGGGTACAAGTGAGTCCATGTTGACATGAACCTGTGGGTGAGTCTTGGCAGCTTCCCAATTTTGAGGCCCCTCCCTTCGGATTTGTCAGTACCAGAATCATTGGGTTTCTGTTGAGATATGATGTTAAACTCTGTAATAAAGTGACACATCAGAAAGCTTCATAATAGTTTTGTAAAAGCATAATCCTAAATTCTTATACCGTTCTGTGTTTGCAACAGAGACTGTTTCTCTAAGCAAGTTCCCAAACAGAATCAAACTCAGGAAATTTCAGTGTGTAATTTGGACATGTAAAGTTTTTAAGGCAAATGAAACTGCGGGAGATGGCAAAAGATTGCAAAGACATGGTTAAAATGAAAAAACAAAACAACAACAAAAAAAAAAACAAGATTATTTCAGAGTTGATGGAATTAAAAAATCAAGCAAATATCCATAAGACACAACAGTACTGGCCAGGCGCAGTGGCTCACACCTGTAATCCCAGCACTTTGGGAAGCTGAGAAGGGCAGACCACATGAGGCCAGGAATTAGAAGCCAGCCTGGGCAACATGGTGAAACCCTGTCTCTACTAAAAATACAAAAATTAGCCAGGCGTGGTGGTGTGAGCCTATAATCCCAGCTATTCAGGAGGCTGAGGCATGATAATTGCTTGAACCCAGGAGGCAGAGGCTGCAGTGAGCCAAAATCACAACACTGTACTCCAGGCTAGGTGACTGAGTGAGACTCTGTCAAAAAGGCGAGGAAAGGCAAGGAAGGAAGGGAAGGGAAGGGAAGGGAAGGGAAGGGGAAAGGAAGGAAAGGAAAGAAAAAGGAAAGAGAAAGAAAGAAAAGAAAGAAAGAAAGAAAGAAAGAAAGAAAGAAAGAAAGAAAGAAAGAAAGAAAAAGAGAAAGAAAGAAAGAAAGAAAGAAAGAAAGAAAGAAAGAAAGAAAGAAAGAAAGAAAGAAAGAAAGAGTGAAAGAAAGAAAAGAAAGAGAGAGGAAAGAAGGAAGAAAGGAAAGAAAGAAAGAAAGGCAGACACAACAGTATGACTCCCAGAAAAATGTAGGAGTCATATTTCATTTTTATGGGCAAGAGTAAGAGCAGAATCAAAGCTGGTGACGAAGTCTCATTTTGCTGCCCCACACAAGTTTGTTCCCAAATAGCAGACAAAATCAGAGGCCTTTTCAATATTGGGGTCCCCATTAGCGGTCAGAGGTCCCCTTGTTCATAGGTGCTGATATTGCAGACACATGATTCACAACTTACTCCGGACTGTCACATAGTGACACATGTAAGACTTCCTTCTCCCATGACTAGGAAGTAGCAGTCATGGGCTGTGCATGCCTATTCTCTCCTTCCATGCACGGCCAGGTTTCCTCTTGATTGAAAGAGCTCCCGAGACACTGCAGAACACAGTGGCCAATGGGCCTGAGCTTTGAGTTAGGTTATCCTAGGATTGAATCCCAGCTCTGCTACTTAGGTGTGTGACCTTGGGCAAATTACCAAAGCTCTTTAAGCCTGTTTTCTCTTCTGTAAAATGGGTATAATAACAGCTCCTACTCCTACAGCTATGGAGCTTGGCACATAATAAGCATCCATTTCTAGCAGGTCATCCCAATCCTTCATCACCCAACTCAAATACCAAGTCCTACAGAAAATTTTTTTCCAGCTGCTCCAGCACTATTAGCTCCTCTTCTCTGAAGTCCTACAGCCCCTAACTCAAAATTTAGCTTGAAGTTAATTAATGCTTCTAAATATTTCTTCTTTAATTCTCGGTTAGGTTGTCTCTATTCCTTGAAGGCCACAGCTAGGTCTTACTCTTTTTCACATCCTTCTTATTGATACTAAATACTGCCCTATTGGGTTTTTTACTGTTATATTTATCAAATTCACATTTTAACATTTCTGAAATCAAGACAAGCTTGATTATCTATCTGCATATTTAACATAGCATTTCCTCTAAGACAATTGTTTAAATCAATGGCGTATCTTATAACCAACAACATCTTAGCATTAAGACTTGGTTGACTGATGCGGCTGATCTGCATGGATCCAGCATCCCTTCTCACCTCCAATGCTCCATCTTCACATCCTTCCACCCCCATCTTTTGACCAAGGACATGCCTATGGGTGACAATCGGCAGGAGTGAGGTGTTTAGCCTAGAGCTATGGAAGCCAATGTGTGTGGTCACACACATTATCAAACTGCATGTGTGATCATTCACACTGGACAGGTGAGGAAACAGGTTCAGAAAGTTACGTTCTCTCAGCAAGTCCAGTGTTTGCTTGCCTGCAGAAAGAGTAAGTGTTTAATAATTGTATGATTGATAATCTATTGATAACCTTCATTAGCATGGTTCCCAGATTCATCAAGCTAATTAACCTGATGAGGAGGGACTGCCCCATTCACTACCCAAGATTCCAATGGCAGCACCATTAGCCCAGTCCACCCTCTAACAACAGTATGGGCTGGCCACGGGAGTCATCCATTCCTCAGACTACCATCCCAAACAACTATCTCAGAGCTGCCACTTCCTATGTGTGGTAGGAAAACATCTAAAGAAAATCCTGTCTTCAGGAGTCCTTCCTATGAGAAGGATCCCCTTGGCTGTGCCTCTCAGATCTGTGCCTTTGTAGAGGCATTATGGCTTCAGATTCACTGGGCTCACCCAAAATATAGAAACCTCTAATAGGTTGACTTCCAGTGTCTTTACTGGAGGAGGAAAAACCAGCAATGCAGTCATGCAGTTGCATCAACTATTTCACAAACATATCATAATTAAACCTATAACTATAGAATCATATTTTATTACAGATTTTAATGAAATCAAATTCTGTCATTTTCTATTACAATATTCCCCATTGACTTTGCCATTGTTTAACCTCCAGGGTGCCTTCAGTACTGGAAATAACAGAGACTTTTACTGTCCTGAGGCTCATAGCCAAGGAAAGGTTATTGAGGGAGCCACCTAACTGTTGCTCTCAATTGAATCGTGGCTTCTGGTCAGGAGGATGGTAGCATGAACAGCTAAAGAGTGAGCTGGATGTAGGAGGATGAGGGGAAAACACCCAAAGAGGAAACAAAGCAAAGAAAGAAATCTGACCAATCAATCAACCAATTGACAATCAACCAATGAAAATTGCTTAAGCACCTACTTCTGCATGAGTCTGTGCAAGGCATTTTGGGGGACAAAATATTTACAACTCTTGTCCTTGCTTTCAAGGATCCGACCAGTAATTTGGGATGTCTAAGAAAATTGGTATCTCTTCAACCTAGATTGTGCCTCCTGGAGAGGTACCAAATGGTAGAGTAATGGTAAAGTTTGTGGAGTCTGGTGCATAGGTTCCATACATGGTGTATTGGTGTATCCTGCAGAGGCTCCAGTCCTGCTTTGTGTTCCACGTGCTATGTGATATTGGGCAAGTTACTTCAACTCTCTATCCCTGTTTCCTCATCAGTAAATTTTAGGTGATAATAATGGTACCTACCTCCGAGGAATGATGTAAAGATTAAATGACTTAATACCTGTAGCATGCCTAGATAGTTCTTGGCATCCAGTAAATGCTCAGCAAATGGTAGCTATTATGATTATTCATTGTGGAAGAGGAAGGGCAACATTATCCTACTTATTATGGTAATGCCCAAAGATTGGGGCTCTCAACCAATATCTGTGTCTCTCTCTATAGCCCATTACAATAACTGCCGTTTATTGAAACTTACCATGCACCAAGAATCATAGTAGGTACTTCAGTGGTGAGGAAATTGTGACCCTGAAAAGCTGATAGCTCATCTAATGTCTCCCAGATGGCAGGTGCTAGGAGTTTGTTGTCATATACACCCACTGACAGAAATCTTTTTGTTCTTAAATATTTGAGCCAATATAGCATAGAAAATTGCATTTTCTCCAACAGACTCTTTTCTAAAAATAGTAAGTGAGAATCATAGTGACAGAGGTCTAATCCAAAGCCAGTGCGTTTCACCATCACACTATAAATCTCTCCTTATAATGGCATTATCTATGAATTTACCTAAACTTGTTTTTCTAACTCACTTTTGTTTTCAGCCTGTGCTGCCTCTTGGGTCGATAGTGAAGATGGCAGGTTGAGGGGAAAAATAAATGACAAAGAAATGTTGACCTTGATTAAAGAGCAGGTTCTAGGAAAAGCAGTTGAGATGTGAAGCCTGTTATATGTAGTGAAAAGAATAGGATGGGAGCCTCCAGCCTCTGTCAGATGGCATGCCCTTTAAGACATGTGATTTTACAATCCATGTAAGTATTGAGTGCATTCTTGATCCCAAGAACCATACTAGGCACCAGATTCAGTGAGGTACTAGAATTTCCACCGTATACTAACAGACAGATTGTGCCAGCAATAACCAGGAATCCTAGAAATCTTGAGCCAATAGAGAGGGATGGACCACCTTTTAGGCCAGTGTGAGTCCAGAGCTAAAGCAGAGAGGCCAACTTAAGCTGCTGTTTCCACAGCTTGCCTTTAACATTGGTCAGGCCTGAGTTCAACACAGATTTGGCCACTGACCAACTGGGTGAGCCCCAGCAATCATGGCACCTCTGTTTCTCTGTCTTAAAAAAGAAAGTAGTGATAGCTACCTTCCACGATAATTGTGAAAAATAACCAAGGAAATACAGGTGAGTCATCCTAGCACAATACTTGGTACATCATAGATGTTCTTTAGGTGTGATTCTCTCCTCCCTATTCCCAAAGAACTGCCCCAGGAGCACCCAGAAACTGGTTAGCACAGCAGTTAAGAGGATGGGCTCCAGAGGCAGGCAGCCTAGACTAAAATACTTGCTCTACCACTTAGCTGTGTAACCATGAACCTCTCTACTTAACCTCTCTGTGCCTCAGTTTCCTCATCTGTAAATTAGAGATGATCAGTAACTTCCTTGTCAAAAATGCATGAAGATTTAATGTAAAGAATGTAACAGGTTAAAATGTAGATAAGCCACACTTAGTTAGGGCTCCCTCTACTCCCCAAGTTTTCACTCATTTAATTCACACCCTGCAAGACATGTAATCCTTTTTCCCCATTTTACAGATGAGGCAACTGGGATGCAGAGATGTTCAACAGGCTTCCCAGACCCACCCAGACAGCAAATGGCAGATCAGAGAGTCAAACTTAGGAAGTCTTCTTCCAGAATCTGTTTTCTTAGCCACTATGTTACAATTATAAGCCCAATTAGTGTTACTTAATATTGCTGTATGGCCAGGACACCAGAAGCAGGATAGGCTGGGAGTTCTAAAATGTCTCATTCCTTCTTCTGCCCGCCTCCCCACACCCTAGTCCTTTTTTACCTTCCTCTTCCATCCCCAATCCCCATTCTTGTTGTCATTCAACACTCATAATGCAGTTCTTAGATGCTTCGTGTTCAATATCATCCAAGATCTCCACTCCAATCAAATTTAAGTTTAAAGTGATAGTTAAACTTAATTAGAGTCAAATTCCTCTTTTATTTTGGGTTTATCTTAATCATCCCTTTTATCCACTGGTCCAGAAGCCTGTAATTTCACACACAGGCACCCAGAAATGCTATATTATACATTTGGGACCATGAGACAGAGTTCATGGTCTTATACATCCATTGTCAGAAGACTTTTACACTTAAATAATTGAGTCAGTTGGGCAGCCACAGCCCCTGGGAAAAAAAAATTGAGCCAAGAGAGTACAGGAAAAAAAAAATACATAATTTCTCCAAAAGACTCTTTACTTTTTTTATTTTTATTTTTTTATTTTTTATTTTTTTGAGATGGAGTCTCATTCTGTTGCCCGGGTTGGAGTGCAATGGCACGATCTTGGCTCACTGCAACCTCTGCCTCCCGGGTTCAAGCGATTCTGCTGCCTCAGCCTCCTGAGTAGCTGGGATTACAGGCATGCACCACCACGCCTGGCTAATTTTTGCATTTTTAGTAGAGATGGGGTTTCACCATGTTGGCCAGGCTGGTCTCAAACTCCTGACCTCATGATCTGCCCACCTTGGCCTCCCAAAGTGCTAGGATTACAGGCATGAACCACTGCACCCAGCCCAAAAGACTCTTTTCTAAAAACAGTATCAGAATAACATATTTTCCCTAAAAACCTCTCCACTGAGAAGAATGTATATGTTCAGAAAGAAACATTGGTAACATTTCAGAAACCAGTGACAAGATAGGCCAGTGCCCGACAATGGAAAACATAGTGTGTAGGACTATCACAGTCCACTGTCCCCTGGGAACCAAAGAGGAAGAGAAGTACAGAATTTTGAAGCGTAAAAGAAGCCCAAAGACCATGTAATCCAGTTACTTGCAAATCCTTTCTAAGGGCAGATTCTTTTGTTCAAATGAAATCTTACCCAGAAGATTTATATAAAAGCTGAGATGCTCGTATTGAGTCAGGAAGGAACAGGGTGGTCTACAGCCTAACCCACTCTACTCCACCCCCATCCTCTCACCCACAAAAGTCATTGTAAGGGCTCCGGGGAACCCCCAGGGTTCCTCAAGTCGCAGTTTGAAAAAATCACTATTTTAATCCCACTTCCTCCTTTTGGCACTGGGGGAAAATGAAGACCAGAGAAGTTCAGGTTATCCAGCCAAGATAGGGGCCTAGGCAGTCACCTATCTTTCTTCAACAATTTTTCCATGATGACACTCCGTAGCCTCTCATGAACTGCCTTTTGTTTCTGCAGACTCTATGTGTATTTGTATTTGTGTGTTTGTACCCGTGCCCGGTGATCCCAGGAAAACCTAACAAACCAGTCCCTGCTTTCGCTTTAAAACTTGGAGTCTGCCATTTGAATACAACATCGCAGCTGCCCAAGATGGCTAGAAGCAGAATGCAAAAAGGCACAGGATTATAAATACCTGTCTCATAGATGACCTGGGACACTGCTTCACAGCCTAAATTAGGCAGTTTCTGTTGTCACCGAGAAGTACTAAAAAGCAGTCAGTTCTCAGCGAGACACCTGAGAGCTGGCATCCACAACAGGCCCCCTGGCCTATTAGCTTTGGACACCTGACTGGGCCACTAAGCCTCTTCATTTCTCTGTCTGTGAAACAGAGGAGGGGAAAGGGAGGAAGCTGCTGCACCGCTCATTACACCCAAGTGTTAGAAGTTTAATAAGTTAATGTGTCTGATGCCCTGATGGGGCTTAGGGAGAAAAAGTGGAAGAAAAGGCCCTAAAGTAGTTCTCCAAGCTGCCTATTCCCTTCACCTGGTTGGAAGGTGTAGGTTGGAAGAAATAGCAAGGGGGAGTCCTGGTGAACGTGCCCTATCAAGGAAAATGCTGCAGTCATCATAGCTAACGGAGGGCTTGCCTGGCCTCCTCTGAATCTCATAGTAGCCATAAGGAGAGGCCCCATCACTTACATTAGACTCATGAAGCCCAGGGATGTTCGTTACATTTTTCTAGGTAGCACACCTAGGAAATGATGGACGCAGAATTTGAATCCAAAGGCAACTAGCTACAAAACCTAAGGTCTTAACACCGGCCCTATAATGCTCTTCCTTCTCACCACATGGGAAAAACGGAGAAAGACATGATCTTACAAAAGCACTGCGCTCAGGCAGCCTGGGAGAGAGGCAGTGTAGACCGGCACCAGGGTGGAAACTGCGTTTCCCCTCCAGCTTGCACAGAGGAAAATTCCTCAGCAAACGCACGATCCCGCACAGCTCCCAGGGACAAGAATTTTCTGCTTGTTTACTGAGTTCCCTAGGCTGGGAGTGGGGGGTTGCAGGGCAGGGGTGAGTTGGCACAAAAGCAGGATAAAGGTAAACTTTCTGCATATGAGAACCATTTCCCCCCCTTCCAAGGAGCCGTGTCACACTGTATGTCACCGTCATCAAAGGGGCTGTGCATAAACCTGAAAAACCAAACGGACCTGTCTGTAGGTGTCACTTATATCACAAGGCTACAGGTGCTTTATTTCCACTGTACGCTGGTGCTGGGAGCGCCTGCCTTCTCTTGCCTTGAAAGCCTCTTCTTTGGACCTAGCCACCGCTGCCCTCACGTAAGCGCCTTTTCTTTGCTTTTTTGGATGAATCGTAAGGGGTGTCAGGTCTCAGAGGCTCGGCCTGGGGCCTGGGTCTGCTCGTCCATCTGCAGCTCCAGGGCCGGCACCTGCGCTGGGTGCAGTCCCAGGGCCTCCCGGGAGCTGTTTGACACAGATGTGATGGCTTGCCTGAGAGAGACCTGTTTGCCTCCGCAGGCCGTGCGGCCACCCACCCTCCTCACAGCCCCCACTCCCTCAGGATCTCTTAGCTGAACCAAGGGGAATTAAGAGAACGTGCCCAGGCACTCAGTTTTCTATCCACCCTAAAGCTTCTTTAGGAAGGGAAGCTGGATTTTACACAGAAAAATATTCAGCTTCAAGGAAAGCCCCCACCTACCCTTCTCCCCTGACTGAATTCCTTTC
The DNA here is from genome assembly GCF_000951045.1 of Mandrillus leucophaeus. Lineage (NCBI taxonomy): Eukaryota > Metazoa > Chordata > Mammalia > Primates > Cercopithecidae > Mandrillus > Mandrillus leucophaeus. Next base: position 1,615,608 of record NW_012107919.1, read on the forward strand.
CCCACCGGCCTGCCCACGGTCCCCCACCCCTCGATACAGGGAACTGCCTTATTATAGTATGGGGCATTTTCAGGAATTTGTACAAAATAGTTTTAAAAGAAACCCATTTGCCCTCTGACATCTCCCCAGAAGAGAATGCTTCCAGAAAAGCAATGGTTAGGGTTTTTCCACTGTGTTCTCAGGCCTTGTCAGACTCTGCAGTGTGTGGGATTTCTGTGGGGGTGCCCCCTGCTGACAGCCGCAGGTAGCACAAGCTCTCGCCTCAGGCTGAAGCCGGGCCCGCGTGTGGATGGATGAGTCTTTTGTACGCCCGAAAGTGTGTCAGACATCATTAGGTGCAATCGCTTCATGTTACAGATGAGGAAACTGAGGCCAGAAAGGCTAGATGACTTAGGGAGGCAGCTCTGTGTTTCAGTCTAGTTCAGAGACCCAGGGAAAGGGGTGGTTTGCCCGTCCAAGTGAACGCTTGATTCTTTTGTCTTCGTGTTCTCTGTGACACTGTTTTTGATAATCTAAGGTATTCTCGGGCCAGAGTTTTCAGTTTGGTCGTTCTCCTTTTTCAGAAGGCACCAGAGTGGCAAATTTTTACATACATTGTTGATGGCTGACTTTCCCCCTCTAAAACAGGATTGAATATATGTGTTATGTCCCGTCCTTTGCATATATTGGATTGCATGATTTAAAAAAAAAAAAAAAAATCCCTATTTTAAAGATGAAGAAACCGGAGGTCAAAGAGAGGCATGAATATTTATATACTACATCTATATGAAAAAAAAAAGCTTAAGAATTTCAGCAGGCTGGGTAGTAAATGTGCCCCACGTTCGCGGCAGCAGAGGTAGGATTTAACCCCTGATGTATTTAATCCAAAACTGATAAGCTTTGCATCGAAGCCCACAGCAAACTACATGGCATACCTTTTTGGATCTTCACTGCACCTTCAGAAAAACAGCTATAAACAGAAAAACAGCTATAAACAAACAAACATGCAAACTCGCTATGCAAGCTAAAGAAAGATGAGAAATCACTTAACAAGAGGTCAGCAAATTGGTTCTCACAGCTGCTGGGGTTCCTCCCAGAAGAACAAACACTCAAGCACCCAACCCTCAATCTTTCTTTAGCAGTAAGTGTTGAAATACTCCACTGGGTTCTCCTCAGTGGGCCCCTTCTTAGGGAGGTCCAAGGGCTGGGAAATCGACCCTCCCTTGCTCACAAGGCTTAGGACAGAGTGGATATTTGGGTGTCACTGAGGCTTTGGGGAAGGAAAACCAATTTTCTTCCCGATGAGACCACTCAGAGGGTGGGATTGAGGAAGCCCTTTCTTGGCCCCCTTTTTTCTATATTTTGCACCCTATGGCCTTTTTCTGCCCAGTGACGATTTGGCCCGTAAACTGCCAATGTGTAGACGCTTAATTGGGCCCATTTTTCGTCACATGCCCAGAGTGAAGTCGATGATCACCACCACAGTCAGGAAGGAATTTTCCTCCTCTGGCAAACTGGCCAAGGCTGAGTGGTTTGCTCCTTCCCCTCTCTGTGGGAGGCTGAGCAGGGGTGCCAGGTTGTTCAGGCCATGGCGCCACACCTGTTATTGCTGCCTCTGATTTGTGTAACGCTGAGAAGCCCACTGGCCTGTGCCTCCGACTGGGTGGACGCTCTCTGGGTGCATTTGGTGTGTGAGCCGGCTCTGAGAAGGGCTCAGAAGCCACTGGAGGCATCCGGGGACCTCAGCTTCCATACCATCGCTGACTCACTCCCACAGGTACCTGCGGCCCACTTTCTCACGTGTGAAGTGAGCCCACCTGATTCCTCCACCTTGTGTTAATCATTCTTGAGCCTTTCCTACTTACTAGGCAGCTAGCACGATGACTACATTTGGGGAAAACTGATTCCAACTTCCATTGATCTATTGGTGGGCAGTGAGTGAGGGTCCAGAGTGTGTAGGGTGCCCAGCTAGCCTGGGCAAAGAATGTCCAGCTGTCCTGAGGTATCTACATCCTACTGGGGTAGAAGGCAGTGGGCACAGGAGAAAAGGGAGAAGAGGAAATCAGGGGGCTTTTTCAGCACTAAAAGTTCAGTCTGTGTGTGTAGCGGTTGGATTTTCCTCCAATTTGGTGGACTTGCTTGACCCAAAAAATCCCAATATAATCAATGTGTATGCATTTGTGTGTGCGTGCCCAGGTTTGCATGTGTTGGCTCAATCAGATGGATGTCTGCAGAAAGTCACAGAGTTAGGGCAGACCTTGGGGGCCGTCTTATCTGTGTTCTTATTTAGTAGTTGAAGAACTGAGATTTGGAGAGGGGCAAGAGGCAAAAATCATAACTCCAGGCCCAGGGCTTCTTCCATGAGGAGCCAGCTAGTCTCTCACAAAATGAAAAGTGTGTCCAGAACAGCAGGCCCAGAGACCTCCCAGGAGATCGCTGTCCGTCCTGACGCTGACACTAGGTTGATCTATCACAGCGCTTCTCCACCTTTTTTCTTTATCACTTCTCCTAAGGACCCTTTTTAGGTCATTTTTTTCTTAATCATCTCCCTACCAGAAACGTGAATATCAGAGATACACTATACATCTACTGTAGACCTTTGGAGTGTGAAAAAACACTGTAATTAATATCTCAGTTTTTTGACCGCCAAGAACTCATTTTTGTCCCCTAAAGGGGGGGGCAATATCACCCACCTTGAGCAGGCCTGGCCTAACCTCAGACCTGTGTTCGCATATCCCTGGGCCTCAGTGTTACCGCTGAGAAAAGAGGCTCCGACCACCTGCCTTTTCCCACCCATCCTGCTCTACCTCCATTAAGAGCTAAAATGTTCAATGATTGCAAAGACCTTAGAGGGCCTAGAGAAGAGAGGCTGCTGAATACAAAGCAGCCTTTATTCCTGAACTCTCACACCCACTGCATGCTGGCTAAGTAACCAAGGTCTTTTGTGGAGAGCCCAGAGTTAATAACACCCGCTCCTACTGTAATAGGAAAAAAAACAAACAAACAAAAAAACACCTTTTTCTACTTTTATGAGAGATATTTTTCCAAAAGCAAGAAATAATTACAGAAGAAAAATAGCATGTTTTACATCTGAGAAGGCCCTTAACAAAAACTTAATGGATATAATTTGCCTTAGAAGGAATTACCAAAGGGAATCAGATACAGCGTTGTGTAACACAGAGCACTAGAGAGATTACAGATCAAGTGAGTGCGCCGATGTAAAGAGGAGAAAGAATAACAATATTAAAGGAGGTAAAAATCCTATTGATCAAAGAATATTTCTAGTTTTTATATAATTCCATTCAATTTACCAAATGACCCTTTTTTAAAAAAAAAAATACCAAATGACTTTTGAGAGCAATTAGTCAGGCATAGATGAGGAAGATCTCATTTCCATTGTCACATTTTGTATTTGGTGGATTCTTTATTCGACATTAAAGACCTAGGGACTATTTTCTATTTTCTTCCATACGGAATTCAGCTCTCCTTTCTCCCAGCCCAGTGAGGTCATGTCACAGGCCTGCCATCCTCTTCTTTAGTTTTCTGAGCCTTCTGGCCCAGAAGAAAAGGGATATATTTGTCTTCAGCCCCTCACTTAAAGGAAATTTTATGAAGTCCAGTCCAGAAAGCAGAAGTGGCTTTCAGCTCCTGGGGCCCTTCCCTTCCTCATAACCTCTCACCCCACCCCTCAGCATCCTACCCCCTCCCTGGCCCCCACATTCAGCATATAAAACCAGCCAATCCGTGGGAAAATCACAGCCCAAACCCATGCAGGCTTGACATCTGTTTGATTGGGCTCCCAGGAGGAGATCCATGCCCACGATAATCTGCAGAGCATATTAACCCTCTCCAGGCATCAGAGAAGAGACTTCCCAGCAGGGTCTGGAAACTCCCAGGTGATGGCCCAGAAAAGGTGCCTAACTGTCAGAATTCAAACTCGGTTATATATTTACATCTGGAGAGGAGTTCTCATGCACATATTGTTGTTGTTGTTGTTGTTGTTGTTGTTGTTATTTTGAGACAGAGTCTTGCTCTGTCACCCAGGCTGGAGTGCAGTGGCACGATCTCAGCTCACTGCAACCTCTGCCTCCCAGGTGCGAGTAATTCACATGCCTCAGCCTCCTGAGAAACTGGGATTACAGGTGTGCACCACCATGCCCAGCTAATTGTTGTATTTTTAGTGGAGATAGGGTTTCGCCATGTTGGCCAGGCTGGTCTCGAACTCCTGACCTCAAGTGAACCACCCACCTTGGCCTCCCAAAGTGCTGGGATTACAGGCATGAACCATCGCACCTGGCCTCTCATGCACATTTGATGATGATGATGATGATGATGATGATGTTGATTGGAGATTTTCAAGCATCTGTAAAGAATTGACGTTTGCTTTCAGAATCACACAGTCCTGCCCCTCTTAGTATTGAGGTTCGATTTGCTATATAAGTGTGCCTTGGGCTCAACTGTGTTTTCAGAAAGAGAAGCAGATGGGCTGAGAGTCAGAAAACTAAGGACCTCCCTGCCACTTAACTCTGGCATCCATTAGCTATGTGACCTTGAGCTAGTTACACAAATTCCCTGAGTCTCAGCTTCCTCAACTGTAAAATGGTGGAGGTGAGGAGGGAAATTGGACTCAGTATTTTCCAACACGTGGTACTCGCATCAACTGGCAATATGCCAGATGAATCTGGTTAGGGGTTGCAAACTTTTTCTTAAAGGGCCAGGTATTTTAGGATTAGCAAGCCAAAAGGCAAAATAAAGGATATGATGTAAATATTTATATAACCACTTAAAATGTAACCACTTAAAAATGTGAATTTTTTTATTTTTTATTTTTTTGTGAGACGTAGTCTTGCTCTGTCGCTCAGGCTGGAGTGCAGTGGCACAATCTCAGCTCACTACAACCTCTGCCTCCTGGGTTCAAGCGATTCTCCTGTCTCACTCTCCCGAGTAGCTGGGATTGCAGGCATGCGCCACCACGCCCAGCTAATGTTTGTATTTTTAGTAGAGATGGGGTTTCACCATGTTGGCAAGACTGGTCTTGAACTCCTGACCTCAGGTGATCCACCCGCCTCAGCCTCCCAAAGTGCCAGGATTACAGTCGTAAACCACTGTGCCCAGCAGTAAAATTATTTTTAACTGCAGACTTTACAAAAATAGGTGAGGGACTGCATTTTGCCTGTAGGATGTAATTTGCTAACCCCTGATTTAGGTGGCGCATGCACCATTTTTATTCAAATGCTTAAATATTTATTTTTATGTATGTTTAAAAAATCCCGACTTCCAATTTATAGTGCTGATATAAAGTTTTCTTTTTAATTACCATATTTATGTTAAAACAAAAAGGGAGTTGATGATTTTTTAAAGTATTTTAAGTAAATAATAGTGCTTATAGTATATGGATTGAGTGAAATTTATGACAGTCGTAGGCAAATGACTGAAGTTTAGGAAACACTGGACTAGATAAAGAATTCGTTCCTACCAATCTTAAAATTCCATGTGTTTAATATCGCAAGACACTTACCAGTGGTGTGGGTTTGAGCTGCTATGTTCCCTTCGCAAAATGAGGAAAGAACTACTCTATCTCAACATTATTTCGAGAATCAGAAAAAAGAATTCGGGTGAGCAGATTCTTTTCATCTGTCAAACACAGATTATTATTTTTTCTGAATTGTGGGGAGATGGGATTCAGCAGAGAGTGGCATGTGGGAATATGGGAAGCAGTGAAGTTGAGACTGGCACAGGCAAGAATGTGTGCAAGCGGGGGCCCCAGGCCTGTTCTTTTCTGCCTTCCTTCCAGCCTCAACCACACACCCTTCCCCAGAGCTCCCTGCCGCCGCCAGTGTGGGTGGGGACTGGAGCACAGCAATTAGAATCATGAGCTTTTTAAACAGACACACCTGAGCCGCCACCCAGTCTCGCTGGCTTTGTATGTGTTATCCGGAATCGCAGAGCCTCCATCCCTCTTCTATGAAATGGAACTGCTTGCCAGTACCTATCTCAGAGTGGTTGTTCTGAGCAGACCAGGAATAATGAAGTTAAAGTGCTAAAGTACTTAGTATGAAGCCCAAAGTGCTTGTTGCAGTGAGCGCAGGTCCACACTCGTCTCCAAAACCTTGGGCCACACACGCTACAGAATTCCAAATTCTTCACAGATTAGGAAGGCGAGATAGTATATATATAGTAGAGTACAGATTACCCCTCAGGTTTAGGGTTGCTCAAAACATTAATATTTCCGCACTGCATCATAAGAATATTCACTCAGTGCAATAAATAAAACTGATACCATAGTTAATAAAACTCTATAACATATATATGTTGTATGTATGAGTATGTATATATAAAACAGTATATAAAACTATATAACATCAATTCAGGACTATTTTGTGCTAGAAAATAAGATTGCAGCAAACACACACACACACACACACACACTTCCTTTCAGTTTTCAGAGCTTTCAGATTTCAGAATTATGGATTAATCATACACAGTAATTCTTACCTTGTTTTTATTATTTATTTATTTTTTGGGGGGGCCAGTTTCTGTGGCTCACACCTGTAATCCCAGCACTTTGGGAGGCCAAGAAGGGGAGAGCACTTGAGGTCAGGAGTTCGAGACCAGCCTGGCCAACATGGTGAAACTCCATCTCTACTAAAAATACAAAAATTAGCTGGGCGTGGTGGCAGGCACCTGTGATTCCAGCTACTTGGGAGGCTGAGGTGGGAGGATCGCTTGAACCTGGGAGGCAGAGGTTGCAGTGAGCTGAGATTGCACCACTGCACTCAGCCTGGGCGACAGAGTGGGGTTCCATCCTAAAAAAAAAATCAATTTTATTTTATTTTTATCATTTCAACTTTTAGTTTAGATTCAGGGGGTATGTGTGCAGGTTTGTTACCTGTGCGTATTGCATAATGCTGAGGTTTCAGGCGCTATTGATCTCATCACCCAGGTACCAAGGGTAGTATCCAGTAGTTAGTTTTTCAGCCTTGGCCCCCTTCCCTGCCTCCTCCTTCTGGTAGTCCTCAGTGTCTGTTGTTCCCATCTTTATGTCCAGGACTACTCAACATTTAGTGCCCCCTTCTAAGTGAGAATATGAGGTATACGGTTTTCTGTTCCTGATTAATTTGCTTAGGATAATGGCCTCCAGCTGCATCCGTGTTGCTGCACAGGGCATAATCTTGTTCTTTTTTATGGCTGCATCTTACCCTGTTTCTAGAAGCATATTATTGAACATCATAAGTCAGAGTTCAGGGGTCAGATGTGAGCAAACAGGAAACATAAATAAAGAGGCAGTATTGCATATTCAGAGCCTCCATGCTCAAGTCCCCTCTTTGCCACTTCCCAGTTATATCACTTGGGCAATTGTCTCAACCCTTTTGCCTCAGTTTTCTCATCTAAAATGGGAATAGGATGTGGCAAGGATGGAATCATGTCACTTGTAGGTGACATTAGAGGGTGCCTGCTCCTAGTGAGTGACGTGTTTGTTATGATTTTTAAAAACCAAGTATCGCCCTGCTAGGGGCTTCTGCACAGTGTGGCTTCAGGAGTCCCTCACCCCAGCCTCCTCACGACCTCTCCCGCTGTTGCAGGGTGATGTTGGACTCGGTGACACACAGCACCTTCCTGCCGAATGCATCCTTCTGCGATCCCTTGATGTCGTGGACTGATCTGTTCAGCAATGAAGAGTACTACCCTGCCTTTGAGCATCAGACAGGTACGTACGTTTGAAGGAGCCCATCTGAGCGCAGCCAGGATGGGCTAGGGCAGGAGGTGGTGCTGGCCTCAGGTGGAAGACAAGGCTGTGCTGGGGCCTAAGAACATCAGAGTTCAGGGCAGAGGGCTGGAGGGCTCCTGGATGGAAGGAAGGGCAACCTCTTGCAGATAAAAGGTGCTGGAACCCTCACCCCCAAACTCCCTAGTCCTGTGGCCTTGCGGCCGTGCGCGGCTCAGCTAACCTCTCTGAGCCTCATTTTGCTACCAAGTAAAACATACGTCTCTTAGAGTTATTACGATATTTAAACAATGTAGTAGAAAGAAAGCCCTTAACCCAGGACCTGGTATACTGTGGTTGCTTGATCATGGTGATTTTAGTCAACATTTACCGAACACAAGCTGTGTACCAAACCTTGTGCCAAGCACCATCTCATCCTTGCCAAAACCCGATGAGATGAACAATTATTATCCCCGTCTTATAAATGAAGAAACTGAGATACAGAGAGGCTAAGTGACTTGCCCTGGGCCTCACAGTTAAGCTCCATGCAAGTTGACCCATCTTATAATTGATATCACACTGTGGTTATTGATATTAATATATCATTATTCTCTGAGCTTCTATTTCTTTTTCCCTAAACCAGGGGTGATGAGAGCTACTATAAGGACTAAGGGAGCCAAAGGGTGTAAATATGTAGCCTGGCACAAAACAAGTGCTCAGTAAATATGAGCCGCTCGCTGTTCCCCAGGCCTCCCTCCCCACCCTTCCTCCTCTCTGTCAGCTGGGATTTCTCCACCTGAGAAGGCAGCATGGGACCTTGAGAAAATCCCATGCCAGAGGGAGGCCAGCCGAGCTTTGCCCCACAAAACCCTCTGAGGGCCTCTGTCACTGAGGTGCTTGGGTGACCACACATCACAGCACACCTGGCTGACTGCTGTCACGACAGAAGCACGCACTGCTCAGCGGTCCTGCAAGTGCCAAATAAGCTGTCAGTCCTCACTGAGTGTTAACCCCATGTAGGAGTCCAGACTCAGTATCCGGAGGCAGGCAGTGTGCAAAAGAGGCTATGTCTCCAGGGACTGCAAAAAGTCCACTACCAGAAGCCCCTGCCTCTGGGGCCAGGGGCCAGGCCACACTCACAGACTTGAGGCACTAACCTACATAATGGAATCCCACACCTGCCCCCACCCTACAAGGACACACACACACACACATGCGTGTGCGCGCACACACGCATATATGAAATCTCTTACCCTCATCTGTAAGGTCTAGATCATTGCATTTGGACTTGAATCGAACAGATACATTGTACAATTCTCCTTTAGGCGTAAGAAGCACCTTATTTCCCAGAAAGATATGAGAAATGTACTCCATCTCCTTCCCTTGAAATTTGGTTAACAGGTTAAATCCGAAGGAGGAAAATGAAAACTTTCAAGTCGCCCTGCCCTCCCTATGTGTCCCACAGTGGTGGGGCCCAGCTCCAGGCTCTCTCTCTACCTATGCATAATACCAGGCCTCACTTAAGCCAGACCTGCCATTGTGGGAGCCCCTTCTTTCTGCCTATTCTGCTGGGAAGCCATTGGGGTGGCAGTGGGAGGGGCGGGCCACAACCGCCTGCCCCAGGCAACGGCCTGGACAGTGAAGCAGCAGCTCTGTGTCGTGAAGACCTGGTGTGTCCCAAATGGGAAGTCTGGCTTTGACACTGGCTGTGTCATCTTAACCTCTCATGTCCCAGTTAGTTTTCTCATCTGTAAAATGGGAATGACCACAGTGCTACACAATGACACATATGCGAATGAAATGAGTTATTACATGGGAAGTGTTTAGGACACAGTCTGGTACCTGGTAAGCACACATAAGTGTTTAAAAAATTGAAGGATTAGCTGGACTTGGTGGCTCACACCTGTAATCCTAGCACTTTGGAAGGCCGAGGCAGGATTATCACTTTGAGCGTAGGAATTGGAGACCAGCCTGGGCAACATAGTGAGACCTCGTATCTATAAAAAATTGTTTAAAAATTAGCTGGGCATGGTGGCACATGCCTGTAGTCCTAGCTAATTGGGAGGCTGAGGCAGGAGGATCCCTTGAGCCCGGAAGACTGAGGCTGCAGTGAGCTGCAATCATGCCACTGCACGCCAGCCTGAGTGACAGAGAAAAAAAAAAAGAGAGTCAGGGAGCAGGCACAGTGGCTCCTGCCTGCAATCCCAGCACTTTGGGAGGCCAAGGCAGGCAGATCACCTGAGGTCAGGAATTTGAGACCATCCTGGGCAATGTGGAGAAACCCCGTCTCTATGAAAAAATACAAAAATTAGCTGGGCATGGTGGCACGCACCTGTAGTCCCAGCTACTCGGGAGGCTGAGGGAGGAGGATCCCTTGAGCTCAGAAGGTTGAAGCTGCAGTGAGCTGTGAGTGTGCCACTACACTCCAGCCTGAGCAACGGGGGAGACTCCATGTCAAAAAAAAAAAAAAAAAAAGGATTAGTTTCAGTTTGGGATAATGAATAAGTTCTGGAAGTGAATAGCACCGATGACTGCACAACAATGTGAATGTACTTAATGCCACTGAACTGGACCCTTAAGAAGAGTTAAAATGGTTAAGTGTTATATTGTGTATATTTTACCACAATTTTAAAGAATGAAGTTAACAGAAGTGATCACCAGTGGCGTTGCCAGAGTTCCTTAAATCCATCCAAGTCTTAGATACTCAGACACGGCTCTCCGGCCAGAGGCTTCTGTATTTCCATCAGCATCATGAAAGGTTAGACCAGGTCATTGCTAGGATTCCTTCCAGAAGCTTCTGTGATTCCTGCATCAGGCAATATCGAAGACACAGCCTTCTCTTCCCACGACCCATTGAGAGAACAGAAATTCCCATTAAGGCATGCGGCCAGTGAAAATAAAATATCCTTCAAGACTGGCCCAGGTTCCTAAGGCTCCCTGAGGGATGGAGCCCCCAGGCTTTCGAGTAGCCACCAGCCCTCGGGATTTCAGGGGAAGCTGAGTATCTCTGACCTCCAAAAGGTCAAAGTTAAGTGCGAAATGTTCACCTGGAGTGAACACCTCTCTTGGAGCTGCCTGGGCACCAGATAAGCCTCATAGCCCCTGCTCGCCTCCACATCCCACAGGTGGGAGGAATAGCAGGAGGGGCCTTCTGTCTGTTTTCAACAAGGATGTTGCCACCAGAGAGGTTGCATCTGTCTGGAGTTTCTGCAAAAGCCCCCTCTGCCAGGGCTGGGTCAGGAGACAGCCAGCTTTGCCTCTGGGCACTGCTCAGCCAACTTTCCCTGCTCCGTGGCCAGCAGGCTCTGAGACACCTCCCCTGAGGTCCTTACCCACCTCCTGGGAAATACTGTCTGGAATTCTGGGCCCCCCTAAAGATTGTCCCAATGGCAGCTTCCCGTTCACCCAGGTTCATGGGCAGGCACTGCCGCTTACCAGCCATGTGACCTGCAGCCAGTTTTTTGAGATATGCTTTCCTCTGCCTCCTAGAGCTGGGGAGATTGAATGAGATTTTGTGTACAAAGTGTTTAGTCACATGCCTGGCACTTGGGAAGTGCTCTCCCTAGCCAAGTACTCCTCACCACTCCCTGTTGGGTAGAAAAACAGCCTTCCCTCTCCTCTCTTCATTGTCCATATTGAACAAAAATAACAACAGATCTCCATCTCAAGCTTCCCAGTTCAGAATTTTTAGCAGCTTAGATATTTGAGACCTGAGGGTAGGGAAGTAAAAGGAGAAAAAAAAAAAAAATGATGTGCCTTCTAGACAAATGATGTCTGGGAGAAGGAAGGGTGGAACACTCAGCCTATTTAGGAAAACCAGCTGTTCTCAAAAACCCTTCAAATGGCTTGAGCAGAGCGCCGCGGAATCGGTGCCCTGGTGTGGTAGCCACAAAGGACTCTGACCTGTTCTTTGAAGCAGGACTTGGCTGCACTGCAGGCTGGAGGGTGGACAGTCACAGATTGCAAAATACTCTAGAACTTCATGAACTCACCCTGCCTTGCCTGTGGCTTTTTCAAAGTCAAGAATGATGACTACTGGAAAATGTATCCAAGTGGGCGGGAGGGTTGGTTGCGGGGGGAGGCTGCATGTAGTTCACATGCATATGATATTTTTAAAAGACGGTTTCTCCAGTCGAGTTCCAGTAGCCGACCCTCCGGTAGTCATTGAGTACCCTGGTCTTGCCGCTACTTTCTTTCTGGAGTTCTTTCCTTAACCTCCACGGACCCACATCACTCCCCTGACAGCCAATGTGCCACGCACACATGCAGCGCCTCGTTTGCTTTGGAATCTTGCTTATACTTTGTCAGCTGCAGACGTTTCTAACCTGAGGTTCCCGAGAGGCTTTGGGGGTTTCCCAGATGTTCCTCAGGGACCACCAGAGAAGGGAGTGGAAGTGATATTTGAGAAGATGGGGCTTCAGTCCTTCTGTCTCCACCTCCATCCCTAAGCGTGCTCCTCCACTTTAATTCTGAAGATAGTAGAGCACAGTGAGGCTGGGCTGCAGGAGCCAGAATACACCCAGATAACCCATTCCTAGCTCTGCCACTTACGGGTTATGTGAGCTTGGAAAGGGTCACACCTGCGAACCTTACTTTCTCCCTTTGTAAAATGGGTGACATGATATAGGACTTCACAGCATTGTGTTGAGGACAACATGAGAAAGCACAAAGCATTTAGCGTGATGACAGGCACATCCTAAGTGCTCGATAAATATGTTAGCTATAATATTATTGCACAACGTGAGATTTTATTTGAAGAAAGCACTTTTTGTAAGGGAAGAAAGGCGCAAAACCCACTGGTCAGAGAAAGAGGCATTTGGATCCCCACATGGGCTTTCCTAAGCAAGCTTCATGTTTTATGTACAGAAGTTTGAAAGCAGATACAAAGGAAAGAATCTAAGAACTTCTAAATCAAAACCAGATCAACAAATACAAAATCATCTGAAAGTCTGAGGTGAGCCCTGTGGCAGCGCCCACACCTCAGGAGGACTCACCTCTAGCCCAGTCGACATGCACCTGAGCCTTCTGGGTGACCATGGCCCCAGGACTGCTCAGGGCTTGGCTCTCTTGGCCCCTTCCTAACTCCATGGCTCCCAAGGCCATGGCTACTTTGCAGCCAGCCCTTCTCCTCTTTTCTCTATCCAGTTTCCTGTGCTGCACTGGACTTTACTTTTCCATCTCGTGGTCTAAATCTTTCCACAGGCTATGCTGGAAAGCCAGGAAGAGGTATGGGATGGAGCTGGACTGGCTCTGGGAGGAAACTTAAAAGCCATTTATCACTTCAGGTTTTCCCTCGTAAAGTCCTTCCTTTCAGTGACAAAGCAGCAATTGATGGTGCCTCTACTGCCCAGTTCATTCACCACCTCTCTTCAGTGCTGCCCCGGGCAAAACACTTTCCCAGCTCCCTGTGCTAGTAAATCATGCTAATTACAGTCCAAGGCTGTCTAACTCGGGCCTCCTCTGACCCAGACTGTCTGTCTTGTCCCAGCCAAGCCCTGAACTTGCTTTACTGTAGTTGTTCCTCAGCTAGATTGAGGAAGGCCCCGTTCCCCTGAGAACAAATGTAGTCCCCAAATAATAGCCAATAAGAGGTGACTTATACTGAAAACTTACTGTCGTTCAGATACTGGGCTAAGTTCCTTACATGCATCATTTCCTTTTCACAACAAACCTCCTAAGATATAGGTACTATTGTTATTTTTATTTTTACCAATGAAGGAATTTGAGGTCCAGAGAGGTTAGGACAGTTTGTTAGAGTTGCACAGCTAATCCATCGAAGAGCCAAGATTTCAAATCAGGAAGGTCCGTCTCCACAGCCCAGGCTCAGTTGCCACACCCAACCCTGTGACTTCTATGGGAAGCTCCCTTCCACTCCAAGAGGCTCATTGGCAGAATCCTAGAATGGAGGCTGGGAACAAGAATTGGATTCTTGTACAGAATTCCTGTAGCTGGCAGGTTCATCTAACTTCATAAACTTTCTTATCACTGCTCCCCAGTCAGCAGAGGAGAAAGATCAAGATCTACTCCAGAGGGACATAACTGAAAGCTCTAAGCTGAAACTTCTTTTACAACCTGCAGATTTTGCATTCTGCTGCATATCTATTTTGTTGTAATATAAAAATCACACCAGGCACAGTGGCTCATGCCTGAAATCCCAACAATTTGGGAGGCTAAAGCAGGAGGATTGCCTGAACCCAAGAGTTCAAGACCAACCAGCCTGGGCAACATGGTTAGACCCCATTTCTACAAAATTAAAAAATTAGCCGTGCATGGTGCTGCACACCTGTGGTCCCAGCTACTCAAGAGACTGAGGCAGAAGGATTGCTTGAACCCAGGAGGGTGAGCCTGCAGTGAGCTGTGTTCAAGCAACTGCACTCCAACCCGGATGACAGAGTGAGACCCTGTCTCAAAACAAACAAACAAATAAAAAATTAAAATTTTCCCTCAAAATGTTTGCTTTGAGTGAGGCTCCAAGAAAATGAACAGTGTGGGTTCCAGGATCTTTATATAGGAAGGGCTTAGGGACAACAATCCATTTGGAAGAGATGGCCAAAGGACTTGTCTGGATTTTTTTTTTATTATTATTATTTTTTTTTTTTTGGAGATGGAGTTTCTTCTCTCCTGTCACCCAGGCTGGAGTGCAATGGTGCCATCTCAGTTCGCTGCAACCCCCACCTCCCAGGTTCAAGCAATTCTCCTGCCTCAGCCTCTCAAGTAGCTGGGATTACAGGCGTGCACTACCACGCCCAGATAATTTTTGTATTATTAGTAGAGACGGGGTTTCACCTTGTTGGCCAGGCTGGTCTCAAACCCCTGATCTCAGGTGATACACCTGCCTCAGCCTCCCAAAGTTCTGGGATTACAGGCGTGAGCCCCTGCACCCAACCTGGAAATGATTTTTTAAGAACGCTGCTTAATAAGGTTGAGAAGACATCAATTATCTATAACAAAGAATGGAGGTGGGGGATTATCGGACCCACCCTCTGGCCTATCTATTGAAGATGCATAATGAATATTACGTGACTTTCAATTAACTGTCCTGCGCACCCTGGGGATACAGCACCACCATCACCACGCTCTCCTCTGCTCAGTTTCAGAAGCCTGAGTCTCGTGTGCGTCCTGATGATTAAGCATTTTACAAAGTCAAACGCAGACTCGCCTGTGTCCCCAGCTTTTAAACCAAAGATGGCAGCATTAAGGCACCTAACTCAGGCTGGCAATGCGGAGACAAATTAGCTAGTTTTGGTTTCTAAGTTTGGTTTCTAATATAATTCCTATTTTTTTAATGAAGAAAATAAACCGAAGGTCTAGAAAGGGACAAAGCTGCTGGCTTACACATTTTAAAAAAAATTAGAAGTGTTTGAAGGAATGTAATTAAAGTGGTGGCATGGAAAGCCCAGGAGGTAACCCTAATATTGACAAGTGTAAGTGGATGATATTTAATGAGCACTTGCCATAAGCCTGGCCCTGTTCTAAGTACTTTCCATGTATTAATTTACATAATCCTTTTAATAGACCAAATAAGTAGGTCCTATTATTTTTATTTTGCAGATGAGTCCAAGGAGGCAGGACTACTAAGTGTGAGAGACCATGTGCCCTTTCAACTTTGAAGGGGAATTCAAAATATAGGAATCCTGGTTTCAAGTTTGAGAACAGTGATTTTTCAAGGAGCCTCCTGGAGCTAGTACCTTCACCTCCACTCCCAGCAAAACAGGGTTGCTTTTTTCCAGATACGTTTTAACTTGAAGAAAGTATTATTCAACTATAAAAGAATCCTTCAAAGTCTTAGCATGCCCGCTCTAAACAATAATCTTGAAGGAGACAAGTGTCCAAAAGCCTGTGAGATTCTTCATCACAAAGTGATGGCCAGGAGTGATCCAGCGCATGAGAACATTTTGACTGGGCTTCCCGTGGTGTTTTGTAAAAATCAAGTCAGTTGCCACACTTGAAAATAGAAATCAGGAGATTTCAGTTAGTAATCTGGTCCTGGCAACACAAGGCCCACCTTTCCACAAGGCAAGGGATCAGATAACCATTGTCCACTCTGGTGTGAACTTTCCAATCCCCACTGTCTCCACATGGGGCCACTTCAGGCATAGACATTATCTGCTGACCCTGTGGGCATCTGGTGCACCTACCCAGCGCTGAAAGCTAAAGTCCTCCTTCTGAATTTAAATGCATCTCAGGTTATAGCATCATTTGTGAAAATACCCCCAGAATTTCTGAAAACTCCCTCTAGCTCAATTCTTCCATCCAATGCAGCTGGCCCTGAAACAAGTGTCCTGACCCACTTCAGACTTCAAAAGAGCTGGCAGAGCCTGCTGCTTAATAATAGTGACCTATGGGCATTCCGAGTAAGCCTACCAGGCCCAGGATGGGTCTCTACCGGTCGACAGAGAGAGAAGGGCCTCATGGCTCAACTTCCCCAAAATGTTGAGATTATTTTATAAATGATAGAAGCATTGAGAAAATCACTTTACATTTCCAGACAACACAACCCATTAAAAATAATATAGTCTGCCAGTATATTACCCCTTATTTTATTCCCCTGAATTCATGTCTTCCAAGTAGCAAAAGGGTCTTCATCATGTCTTCATTAAGGTTCTAAACACTATCATCTTCAGTCTCTCCATCCTCTTTCTGATTCTTCAAACCTAGATTGTATTTTTTATTTTTTCTAGTCAGGCTCTGCTTATCCATTATTTATAATTACAATTATACATACGTGCCTTCATCCAAATCTAACTTTAGTCAGGCTTGAGATGTGTGCCCAATTTGGTCCTCCTCAACCAAGAAGAGTGGGGCATGGTAGGAGGGAAAATGCCCACAATTAAGAAGAGTTGGCGGGGCCTAACTCCTTTACTGACCGGCCGTGTGACCTTACAGGGGTCCCGTCAGTCCCTGGAACGGCAGTCTCCTCATGTGTAAAGTGGAGAGAGTGTCAGTCACCTGGTCAGTCACACTCACTGAGGTAGGCCTGTGGTGGGCTAGGCCAGGCTCCAAGCACTCCTGGTTCAGGGTGAGCAAAAGCTCTAGGTCCGGAGGGGAGGGATGAGGAGGACGCCTGAGGGGCACTGAGTGGAGAGGGGGAGACCCTCTGCGAGGGGGAGTGGGGATGAGCAGACATTCCTCGGGAGAAGGCAGATGGGGACCACGTTCCATCCAAAGAGAAGCCCCTGGTGAGAAGACTCTGGGCCATGGAGCCTCCTGAGAGAGGAGAGCAGGAGAGGGGCGGGTGAGGAGGGGCTGACGGCGGCCTCCCTCATCTGGGCAGCCTCCGCTCTGCCGCCCTCCTCCGGTCCTGAGGATGGGACCCCCGGAAAAGCGCCCCCTGGAGGCCTGCCATAGCACCCAGAGCAGCCATTTTTCTCCCAGCTCTGGGGCTGTGGAAGGAGTTTGTGGATGAGGAGAGGGAGCCTCCGCAAGGCTCTGGCTCCGCTCCAGGGGCCAGGGCCGTACACAAAGCCGCTCTGTGGGTGAGCTTCAAAGCGGAGCGCCGAGGAGCAGGGAGCCAGCGCCAGCAACACCTTCCCGGCGTGGGGCCGACTCCCCGCCCGGGCGTTTCTCCGAATCCTTGAGGCCCCCTTGGCTTCCGCAAACAATATGGCCCTCTTCAAGTGCCAAAGAAAATAACAAGGGGGTGGAAGCAGAGAGGGGAGGGGAGGGAAACAGGGGAACAGAGCCTTGGCGAAACCTTTCCATGAAAAGAAATCGACTGTGCCTTCCACGGCCGCACACTGATAGTCATCTAGGGCAGGGCCCGGGCAGAACCCGCAGCTGAAAAATGTCAAGGCTCATAAACATCCCTCACGGGACGCCAGGAAAGTCCAAAGGCCCCTCAGGTTTACTAAAGCCAGAAATCAGTAGATGAAAGCTCAGGCCGAACTCAGGAATGGCCCCTTGTTCTGCCAGGAGCCCCTGCCTGCCCTGAAGAGCCCCCACAGGCCTGGTAGGCCGGCTCCAGCCAGTGGCCAGTGAGCAAGACCTGAGTTATCGGTCTCACCGGCTCCCTGGCTCTTCCTATCTGCCAGGTAGAGGCTACGACATCAGCCTCAAGCACCCTGGCACAATATTGACGCTTTAATGTGAATGCGTATAAAATTCTGAAAATTTTTAAATAAAATAAATCAACTGCCCCTCCACCCCCCTTCGGTGGTAAAAGAGATCTCTGGAAGACCTTTGAGTTTTAAGGGGAGCCTCTATCTCCTCTTTTGTGGTATAGCACAGTTACACCTACTGGATGGGATTGTTGAGAGGTCCTGAGAAACTTGAGATGACAAAAACACGTAACGCCTCGGCTGGCACGCAGAGGGTGCTGAGTGAGTAGTAGCACCTGACTGGCACAGGACCCACCTCCTGCCTGGAATCATCAGCAACTGACAATGGTGCGAGTTCTACTCACCTTTAAATGCTGCAAATGGCACCACTGCCATTTGCTGTGGAGTCTAACATGTGAGGGACCCTTTCTGTCATCGTCACCTTAGCCTCTCTCTGCTCTCTGCCTTTCTTCTCAGGCTCTCGTGTTGTGTTCTCTCCAGCTCTCTCCGTGCCTCAGCCACTCTTCATGTTCCATCTCTGCTCTGTGCTGACCCTCTGAGGACCAGTAGGGCGGCGTGGGGAGAGCAATGGCTTTCCAGTTCAGGCGAGGGTTCAAATCCAGCTCTGCCACACACTGGCGTGGGTTCTTGGGAAAGTCCTCCATGACTTTCAAGTTCCTCTTCTGTGATCTCCTGGGGGACAGGGACCAAACCTGTCCGCCATAAATCTTTAACACACAATGTGTGGCTGCACACATAGTAGATATTCAATAATAATGTTTGTAATAGCATTTAAATCCTCCAGGCTCTGTTCCAAGTACTTTTATGTATATTAAGTCATTTAATCTGCAGAACAACACTATGATATAGGTGCTATAATTATTCCAAATTTACCAGTAAGGAAACTAAAGCTTTTATTTATTGAAGGAGATGAATAAATGAATGAATGTATTCCATGGCAGATACAATAATTGTTTATGTCAAAGAGCCTGACCAAGTACCTAATACCTCACCTGTTCCATACCTTATGTCCACCCCACTTTCCATTTCTCCTAAGAACAGTAGGACAGAACTGTCAAACACCAGATCTCTGCCCCTGGGCCAGGCAGAGCCACATCCCAGCCTCCCAGACAGATGGCACTCACAACTGTCTAGGCATGTACACAACTCCTCTAAAGGAGGGAGGGGCTCTGATCTCAGGATAGAAATTACTCCAAACACCACCAAAAACACAACAGCAACAATACAACCAACTGTCCTGTGACCACCTTCCTCTGGAGGTGCCTACCATGGTGACCCAAGGACTGTCAGACTCTGGGCAATGTCTAATAACCCAAGGTTCTTGGCACAAGATGGCCAGTAACTGTGCAGAAAAAAAGAGCCAGCATTGGGCAGCTGCCCTTTAAAGCACAGGGAATCAAACCAGTTTCAAATGGTGTCTGACACACAGTAGGCATTTAGTAACTATCGAATTGGTTGGTAAGTTTCTGTGCACCATTCTACATACATTAACCCCAAACTCCATAACAGTCCTGGGTGTTGAGTATATTGTCCCCATTTTACAGATGAGGAAACTGAGACTTCAGTGCCCACAGACCTTGCCCAAGTGGAAAGTAGTAGAATCAGAATTTCAACCCAGCTTATCAAACTGCTGAGTTTGTTTTTTTGATATCATGTTATCTGGAATCAAATAACTGAAGGGCTGTTTTCTTTCTTTCTCCACTAAATGCCTTGTTTTAAGCATCAGCACTAAGTCTGGTTATTTCTTGTCCCTGTCATTCCCTCTCTGATGCCAAAGTTCATCTTTGTAGGATCCAGTCCCTCTGGTTTTCTCTGCAGAATAGAAGGTGACCTGGGCACTGCCGAACACCCAGGACTGGAGGCCCTTTCAACTCATTGGCTGAGGGATGAGGTTGTCACTTAACTGATGGATCCTTCAGGGGCCCTCTCGAAGGCTGTCTTGGGACTGTTGTCCCTCACTTCTTTCTCCTTTGGTGCAGCCTGTGACTCATACTGGACATCAGTCCACCCTGAATACTGGACTAAGCGTCACGTGTGGGAGTGGCTCCAGTTCTGCTGCGATCAGTACAAGTTGGACATCAATTGCATCTCCTTCTGCCACTTCAACATCAGCGGCCTGCAGCTGTGCAGCATGACGCAGGAGGAGTTCGTCGAGGCAGCTGGCCTCTGCGGCGAGTACCTGTACTTCATCCTCCAGAACATCCGCACACAAGGTCAGTGTTCAGAGGGCCGGGCCTCCAGGGGAGGGACTAGGATTAGGACCAAACCACTTTGAGAAGTCCTTTCCCATCATGTGACTTGCACAGCAAAATTTTACTAACTGGAGTTCTTGTTAACCCAAACCTTCAATCACTGGAAGCTAGTATGCCAGAATTGGGGATTTTAGGGAAAAGGGAGCAAGTTACAAAAATTCAAGTTGAGTGCATTTAAAAAAAAAAAAAAAAAAAACTACCACCACGTTCAGGGACTGCCCAGGCACCAGGCTGATAATAATACAGTATCTTCATAATGATTTGAAACCACACAGGATGGACAAAAAAGAGGTTTGTGCTTCATCTCTCATTAAGCGGAAGAGGAATATAATTAAATAGACTCCCCATTTCCACGGGAGTCCAGCTAATTATCATCACATTCCTAATGGTCAAGGATCAAGTGGCCAGAAGGTGGCGCCAATAGCATTGTTTAACCTTCAACTGGCCTTTCGCATGCAGAATGTCGATGGACATTTTTTCAATCCAGAAAGGTTCTTTGAGAACATCGAGCTCTAATGTTTCCAAATCACACATAGATAAAGGAACTGATATCCTGAGACATTGAGTAACTTCCTCAAGGTCACACAGCAAACAGGGCTGATTCACAGAAAGTCAGTACAAAGCGAGGACTTGGAGATCTGAAAGACCTGTGTTCCAACCCTGGCTCCAATACTCCCGAGCTATGGAACCTCTGGTGAGTGGCTTAACCTGCCGGAATCCCCACTGCCTCACCTGTCCAATGGAATAATGACACCTCCATGGGCTTTTTGAGAGGATTCAGGGAAATATTACCTAGCACAGCATATGAAGATAGAAATGCATGCAGTAAATGGCAGCTGTTTCCATCATCATTAATATAACCAAGAGGTGTATTATAGGATGTTAAAGGAAACATATCTCAGCTCAATTTTAAGAAGGACCTTTTTTAAAGTTAGCACTTTCTTTTGAAAAGGTAATTCAGAAGATACAGGAGATAGGACGATCCCACCACTGTGGATAATCAAGTAGTCTAATAGCCCCCTGCTTGAAGAGGAGGCTATGACAGCGACTCTTGTTTGCACAGAAAACCCACAGAGGACCCTCCTGCTCTGTGATTCTTTGCCCTCCTCTTGATCCTCATCCATCATGAGCGCTTGAGGGCACAAAAGCTAAGAATGGTGGCCCTTGGACACTACATGGCTTGGGCTCTGGGAGCCAAAACTCCAGTGACAATGACCTGCCAAGAGCAGCGATCTGTGTCCTGTGCTCAGAGAGGACACTCCCTGAAAGAGGACAAGTTTGACCAAGTCACAACGGCTCCAGAAGAAGGAGCTTGGGACTCCATTTAGGATCCTTCCAAGGGAACAGGCTTACACAAAAATCCTAGGGCCTCGGAGAGGGGTGTATTTTATTCTGGAAAAATATGCAGCTTGGCAATGCCAGCTTGGTCAAATGTCAAGTCAACCTCATTCATCTCCACGCCATTGTGCAGCCCCTGTGCTGGCATCTCCCACCTCAAGTACCTCTCTTCCCCGGCAATGGTCGCATCAAAAAAAACAAAAAAAAAAAAAACAAAAAAAAACGTGTTGGCCGGGCACAGTGGCTCAGGCCTGTAATCCCAATACTTTGGGAGGCTGAGGCAGGCAGATCACCTAAGGTCAGGAATTCCAGACAAGCCTGGCCAACATGGTGAAACCCATCTCTACTAAAAATACAAAATTAGCCAGGCATAGTGGTGCGTGCCTATAATCCCAGTTACTCAGGAGACTGAGGCATGAGAATCACTTGAACCCAGGAGGTGGAGGTTGCAGTGAGCCGAGATTGCACCATTGCACCCCAACCTGGGCAAAAAGAGCAAAATTCCGTTAAAAAAAAAAAAAAAAAACCTGTCCCTGGTTTTATTATCCCAGGGCTCTGTGCAAAACAAATAGGCTAAACCAACTGCTTTTTAATAGGCCATACATTATCTCTTCTTATTCTAAGGAATTCCTGCAGTCACAATGCCACCTTTAATGGTAGGATTTCAAGCACTCTCTAGGCCAGGAGGGTTCCATGTTGAGCAGTAAAACTGTCTACTCCATCAATCTACTCCATTCTGAAATTCCTCTTTTAATGTTTCTCAAGCAGATACGTGGATTGTAGATTGTGGAGATACGTATATTGTGATCAAAGTTCACGCTGTCCCCATTTGCCCAGGAAACATCATTTCTACCTGTGATCCTGGAGTAATTATTGTTACCATAGCACTACCTTTCATTCTCAG
Organism: Mandrillus leucophaeus; assembly: GCF_000951045.1. Classification (NCBI taxonomy): domain Eukaryota; kingdom Metazoa; phylum Chordata; class Mammalia; order Primates; family Cercopithecidae; genus Mandrillus; species Mandrillus leucophaeus. Next base: position 1,637,844 of record NW_012107919.1, read on the forward strand.
AAGTGTCTCCATTTGGATCATAAATTCTGCAGTGAACTGGGGGTTATTACCTCATGTATGCCTTATACCTCCCCATAGGTTTGGAGTCTGGCAGAACAGGACACAGAACAAAGCAGTTTTGTCGAGGAGAGTAGCTGGAAGGGGGCTGTAAGGCCTGGGCATCATCTAGCACTGTAGGTATTACAGTAGGATTTAAGGGCCCAGACACCTGGGGACACTGGTTGCTGAGAGGCAAGGACAGAGGGTGGCTTCCGCAGCCTAGGAGAGGAATGAGCCCCTCTTCCGTCTCCCATCCTGTTCTCAGTCGGCCCTTTGGACAGAGTCAACTGAGGCGCCTGGCTGACCAAAACCAATGAGAACATGACACTAGGAATAAACAATCACAACTGTGCCCTGCTCCACTCTGCTTAGCAAATAGAAATTAGTCCTCATGTTAGACCAAGCTAGGACATTGGTATCCTTCAGCTTATACTGGTACGTGAAAACACAATCTGAAACTCCTTTCAACCCCAGCCCACCCCATTCCACAGAGGAGGGAACCAAGGCCCTGATGTCATCTTCCACATCCTCATTAAACTCGGCATTCACATAGATCTTTGCACTTCTTGCAACCTCTTATGTCCGTCCTCCCCACTGACCAGCACATAACAGGCATTCCAATCCCAAGGGATTAGAGGTCTTGTCAGAGACTATAGACTCTTAGCCAAAGGGGGGCTTAGTGGGTATTTTATCGCGTGGTGTCAGTGAGAAAAACCAACAAGCCCAGAGACTGAGTGACTTGGCAAGCCTGCACAGGAGTCAGTAGCCCAGCTCAGAGCCCAGTCCTGGACCCCAGACTAGAGCTTACTCCCAAGTGCCTGCTCAGAAAATCTGCAGAGGCTGCTGGGAAGCCTGGTTCTGGGTGCTTCCTCCAAATGACCTTTAAAAATGAGGAAATTATCAACTCTCGGGGATGGCTTCAGGGTGGCACTCTAAGGCCAGATGGTCTCCAAGGTTCCCTCTAAAATGTAACCAACCTCAAGAGGGACAGTCACTCCACTTCCCTCCAATACCCCCTCTCCTGGCCTGGTCAGTGGAAACCAGGATTGCATGGTATGCTTTGTGGATTTTTTTTTTCTTTCTCAGGTTACTCCTTTTTTAATGACGCTGAAGAAAGCAAGGCCACCATCAAAGACTGTAAGTAGCCAAGCGCAAACCACCCAAGGCTCTGTCAAGACTGTCATTGGCACATGGGCTTGACCATTCTTTTAGGATCATACTGAAAAGTTGATGAACTGAAACGATCCCAGACCTGGAGAAGGCAGTGGGGAAAAGCGTGGTGGAAAGAGTATGACAGAAAGAGCGTGGGCATGGGTCTGTTGGACCATAGCTTGGGTCTGTGTATTGCTGATCCTCTGAAACTCCATTCCCCTATCTGTAAAATAGTGTGACCCTTGTGGGTCGTGGTGAGTTTGAGAAATGATGCACACAAAGAGCCCAGGATGCACCACCAGTGTAGATGCTCCCAAAACCAGTATCCGTTTGTCTATGTATTACTTCTAATACTATTAGAAGCCTTGTGGTTCATCATGCTTAAGAAGACTCTGAGCTCACTAAGTAGGTAGAGTTTATAATTATAAGACGATGGAGGATCTCAAATAACCTTGTTGATGCTAATGATTGACCTTCCCTGTTTCACTTTGGCCCATGAAGAAGGCTTGGGAAAGGGATCTTTGGTGCTTTCATTTTTTAAAGATGACAGTGATGATTTTTATTAGTTACTGAGTCCCTGGTCCAGAAGCCAGGAAGAGATGTGGTCCTGGGCAAACCCCATTCCCCCATGGGCTTCAGCTCAGTCATCTACAGAGAGGGAGCAGAGCACATGGTGATTTCCAAGGCCTCTGAAGGGTGCAAACTGGAGGGGCAGACACAGAGGGAGTATTCTTATGGTTTATGATTTTTTCCTCCTTAAAGTCCCAAACAATCAGCTGAGGACTCACGTTACTTGGATCCTAGTTAACAAAAGTTTTTGGAATTTTGTGTTTTGTTTTGGGTTTGGTGCTTTAGCACAGGAATAGCCAGTTTGTGGATCACATGCTACAGGCTTAAGCAGGTGCGCCCTGCTCCGCAGACCGCAGCTGCCCTCACACGAGCAGCTCTGCATTCTGCCAGGTTTTATCACTCGGGGCCCTCAGGTGTAGCATCTCACCCACCTGTGAACAAAGCGCACACTGTTTCCTGGTGCTGAATCCCTTGTGATCCATCTGCAGCAGCCTGGGGGATGTAAATCCCAGCTTTTACCACCCCACCTAACGCAGGCAAAGCCCCTGGAAGAAATGAGCCTGTGAAGCCTGGGAGACATTACTATGGCCAAAGGCTTGAGCCACAGGCAGGCATTTGCTTTACTCTCTAAGCAGTAGTGACCCAGACCTGACCAACCCTTTCTCCAGGGGTCAGTGTCTTCACCTACAAATGGGAATCACTTACCAGCCTGCCTTCCGCACAACAAAAGGAAGCTAATGCAGTAGAAAGAGAAGGTGTGCCCAGTAAGTGCTTTTGAAGTAGGTGTCACCTGAATATATAACTAGCCACAGTTAGATTCAGTGTGGTGATGATTATGATGACAAGGATGAGGATGAAGATGATAGCTAGCGTTTATTGAGTGCTTCCTGTGAACCAGGCCCGTGCTAAAATCTTTATAGACATTGTGTCAGGTAATCTTCCCAATATGAGACAAGTCCTAGTGCTATAACCTTTTTGTAGGGGTAGAAACTGAAGCTTAGAGGTTAAAGGTGACATGCTTAGAAGGCAACAGATGACCCAGGTGTGTCTAAATCTGAAGCCCTTCGCGCCTTTGCTCCCCTTACCCATTTATTTCTCTCCTGTTTCCTTTATTCTTTGAACAAACATTTATTGAACACTTACTATATGCCAGACCCAGAGCTAGGCACTGTAGCTGTGGTGATGAGCACTATTTGAGTCTTGCTGTCATTGAGGCAAGGTCGGGGTAGAGATATTAAACAAATAACCCAAATTATAAATACATAACTGCTCATCATGATGATATTATAAAGCAAAAGGTCAGGGTGCTTTGTGTGTAATGGGGAAAGATTGCATTTAAACTTGGTCCAAGGACAGCTCTTTAGAGGGAGAGATATTTGAATTAACGCATGAGCAGAAGTTAGCCAGGAAAAGAGAGAGAAGAAAAGGTTCCAAGCAGTGAATGGCCAATGCGGACGCCCAGAGGCAGGAACAATCTTGGTGTCTTAGAGAAAGAACCAAGGAAGGCCAGTGAGTCTAGCATTAGCTTGGCCAATACAGTAGCCACTAGCCACATGGGGCCAGTTTAATTACGTAAGTTATATTAAAATTCAGCTCCTCAGCTGCATAGCCAAATTTCAAGTGCTCAGTAGCCACAGATGGCTGCCATCTTGAACTGCTCAGATTCTATTGAGCCGTTCAATTCTGTGATGGTGGAGGCATAATAACTTCTATAACACTCAGGGCATCAGTAGTCTCAGCAGCATTAGCAGAAGGAGGGATGGGAGCTGAGGCTGAGAGCAGGGTAGGGCCAGATCACACACCACTTTGTGGGCAACAGAGTTAGGATTTCATTCTGAGCAAGCTGGGAAGCCACTGAAAGGTCATAAGCATGAAAGTGGTCAGATCACATTACGTTTTAAGATCTCTTGGGCTGCTATTGTCTGGGTCGGAAAGCAGTCTAGCCAGGAGGCTCCTGCCCAGAGGAGTGAGGATGATGGTAGCCCAGACCCAGCGATGGGAAAGAGGTGGGGAGAAGTTTCTCCATTCGCATCTGAGGAAACTGGAGGTGTAATAACTTGCAAGTAAGTGCAGGGCTGAGATTTCAACACATTTCCTCAAAGTCTGTGCTTTTTACATTGTGCTATGCACACTCACACATGCACGCACACACACACACACGCACATATGCACACATGTTCCCAGACCCTTCTGTTCACTCTGCTGCCCACTCAGTTGAGGTCCAAGGCCCAGGAACTCCTCAAGGTCTGGGCCCAGCTTGACAATAGTTCAAACAACAGGACTATTTTTAACTTAGTGCCCACTGAAGGTGCCCGGACACACAAGCTACAAAACTGTCAGAGCTGGCCAAAGCAAAACAACCCCTTCCCTCTCTGCTTGGTCTCTTCTCTCCACCTGCCCCACTCCCCACCCACCTCCACTGCAGAAATGCCAGTAGAGGGTATGCTGGGCCCAGGAACCAAGCCTACAGTCCTGGGTTCGCTGCCAGGCACCTCCCTGCTCCTGAGCCTCAGAGCTTCTCTGCACCAGCCTGGCATGGGGTGTGGGCTCCATGGCTGGACTGCAAATGTCATGGGGATATGATAAACTTGTTTTGGAAACCCTGCAACTCAGGCCCCCACCCCAGCTTCTGGAGTGCTTGCAGTCAACAATTGAGGATATATCCTTTGGCCACATTTTAAAAGTGTCCAGGCTCAAGGCCAACCAAGCCTCTCCAAATCCCACAGACTGCAGAGAGCCTGGGCCATGTCTCCCCTCAATCCCCACCAGCTACAGGGACATAGTCAAGATGACGAAAGTTGTGAGCCAGGGAGAGGTGCACCCTGAAACACAACTGGCATTTACAGAGAAATATAGTGGGTCCATGGTGGTGCTACAGATCCACCACCCAGTGCTGGTGGAGATTGATTTGGGAACCTGCCTCAATATTAACATGGCAGTAATGACTTCAGCCCCCTGCCCCTGCCCCTGCCCCTGCCACCACCAGCCAAGCGAGGCCTTGACTAGTCAACCAACGAGTACCTTCAAAGCCATCACTGCAGAACTAGGAACAGAGAGAACAGGGTTATCTCGGCAAGACCCACAGAAGAAACTCCCACCAGCCTCATAAACTCCTCTCATGCTGACCTGTACTGTGTTCCTCCTACCAAGCCAGATTCCCTTCCTCCAAAACACGGGAGAAATCATCAAAATCAAAAGGGCAATGTTTTTCCTCCCACCTCTTGCCATTTTGGCATTTCAACGAAAGCTTGTTGTCTATTCACACTTAATAATTCACCTTTGTTTATGACTCCATTTGTTTTCTCTTTTCCTAAAAGATTAAATCAAAACAACAGATCGATCTGGGGATAGTAATAGACACATCTCAAAAGGGTGGGGAAGGTTAAGTGAGCATCCGACAATAGCAAATGCTTAACAAATCTTAGCTAATAATGGTTCATTAAATGTCTATTGAACACCTGCTGTGAAAGACATGATAAAGTAGTAGTTATGAACATTAGCTTTGGAATGAGAACTCTCTGGTTCCACCATCTGGATAAAATTCTTAAGCTCTCTGGGCTTCCAATTCCTCCTCAATAAAATGAAAATCATGATAGTATCACACAGGGTTGTTATAAGGATGAAATGAGATACTCTATGTGAAGCCTTTAACAAGCACTTGGCATTTAATAAGTGCTCCATAAGTATCAGCTAATAGTGGAGGAGAAAAAGAGATGAATCTTTCCAGTAAGGTGGGCCCAGTATTGTGACACCAAGGAACACACAGGTGCTCTCTATAAGGCTCATAAGGGGTCTAACCCAGAGGGTCAGTTCAGAGAAGCCTTCCTGAAGAGGTCTTGTGAGAAGTCCGCTGTGTAGAAGTGGAGAGTGGGGAGTCTGTGCAAAGGTCCTGAAGCAGGAGGAAGCCACGCCCCCAGTGGAACCATTTGACCCAAGGGAAGGGAAAAAGTTGGGAAGCAGAAAGAGATAAGGCCGGAGATCTAGGTGGGGGTCAGTCTGTGAAAGGCCTACTTACTGTGCAGCCTTCATCCTGGAAGAAATGGGGAGCCACTGCAGGAAGTTCAGCTGGCAAGCTGGCATGACCCAGTGGCACTGAGAGAGGTCACCCCAAGCAGCAGCGTGGGGCACAGGATGTCATTCCTGCCCTTCCTTCATTCAGCAGTGGCAGTGTACATACTAGATGATGCAGCAGGCAGTGTTGTACAGTATAATGTAGTATAGCATAGCATAGCATAGCATAGCATAGTATAGTATAGTATAGTATAGTGTAACACAGTACAGTATAGTTGGTATAGTATAGTGTAGCACAGTACAGTATAGTTAGTATACTACAGCACAGTGCAGTATAGTTAGTATAGTATAGTGCAGTCTAGTTAGTATAGTACAGTATAGCATATTTAGTACAGTCTAGTTTGTATAGTACAGTATGTAGAGTAGAATGTAATATATGGTACAGCATAGTATAGTATAGTATGTACAGTATAGTATAGTTAGTACAGTACAGTATGGTATGATTGGTATAGTATGCTGCAGTATAATACAATACATTATAGTTGGTACAGTACAGTATAGTTAGTATAATACAGTACAGTATAGTTAGTATAGTATAGTGCAGTATAGTTAGTATAATACAGTAGAGCATAGCATAGTTAGTACAGTCTAGTTTGTATAGTACAGTATGTAGAGTAGAATGTAATATATGGTACAGTATAGTTAGCATAGTACAGTATAATGTAGTTAGTACGGTACAGTATAGTACAGTATGTACAGTTGAATGTAATATATGATGCAATATAGTTAGTATAGTACAGCATAGTATAGTTAGTACAGTACAGTATGGTATGATTAGTATGCTGCAGCATAATACAATATAGTACACTTGGTACGGTACAGTATAGTTAATATAATACAGAACAGTATAGTATAGCATAGTACAGTATAGTTAGTATAGTATACTACAGTATAATACAATATAGTACACTTGGTACAGTACAGTTAGTATAGTATAATACAGTATAGTACAGTATACTGTGGTATAGTAAATATACTGTAGTGTCATGCAATATAGTATAGTTGGTACAGTACAGTACAGTTGGTATAGTACAGTGTAGGATAGTGTAGTTAGTACAGTACAGTAATAGTATAGTTAGTATAGTGCAGTCCAGTACAGTGCAGTATGATATAGTATAGTATAGTTGGCATGGTATACTACAGTATAGTCAGTATAGCTGGTCTGGTATAGTACAGTATAATGTAGTTAGTGTAGTATAGTATAGTACAGTATAGCATAGTTAATATAGTGTGGTACAGTACAGTATAGTTGCTATAGTATGGTACAGTATAGTTAGCACAGTATGGTGTGGCATAGAACAGTATAGTTAGTATAGTACGGTATGGTGTGGCATAGAACAGTATAGTTAGTATAGTACGGTATGGTGTGGCATAGAACAGTATAGTTAATATAGTACGGTATGGTGTGGCATAGAACAGTATAGTTAGTATAGTACGGTACGGTGTGGTATAGAACGGTATAGTTAGTATAGTACCGTATGGTGTGGTATAGTACAGTATAGTTAGTATAGTATGGTATGGTGTGGTATAGAACAGTATAGTTAGTATAGTACAGTATGATGTGGTATATAGTACAGTATAGTTAGTATAGTACAGTGTAGTGTGGTATAGAACAGTATAGTTAGTATAGTACAGTATAGTGTGGTATAGAACAGTATAGTTAGTATAATACAGTATGATGTGGTATAGAACAGTATACTCAGTATAGTATGGTGCAGTACAGTTACTGTAGAATAGCACAGTGGCTGCTCAATGATACTGAGCACCTACTATATGCCCAGCAGTGTGCTAGATACTGCAGGGTTCCGTCTGGAAACACAAATCCCTGCCCCCTCGTGTACACAGACCGTGAACTTCATGAATACATACACCATAGAATATGCTTGAATATTCCATGTAAAATGCGGAGCAGTGGGGAGAATGTGCAGACCCAACTTGATGGTCAGAGGAGGCCTCACTGGAAGGTGATTTTGAACCAGGATTGAGATGAGGGCGTGCACAAGCATCCAAGGGAAGAGTGTGCTGGACAAATGGAAGAGCAACTGCGAAGCCACTGATATGGAATGTGCCTGCACATTTCCGGAGAGCCTGAAACCAGGGTGGCTGGGGCAAAGCAAGCAGGGGGCTAAGAGAAGCGTTGGAGACTGAGTGTGAGCTGGAGGGGCAGATCTGGTGCCACCATTTTAAAAACTCATATACTACTCTGGGACAATGCTTGTCCAGGTGTCTCAGGTTGTGACTGACAACCTGAGTTATCATTTAAGTCAGCACGGAGTTAACGTTTTGCTTTCTACCCTTCATGAGCTCTAGTCTCTTTGCTTCTACTTGTGTCTCTTCCAGTCTGTTCTCCACACGGGAGCAAGAGAGATCTTCTTAAATTAAGAATCTTTGCTCTACACTTTGATATAAATTCCCAAGTCCTTACCATGGTCTCCTAGGAAGGCCCTGCATGGACCTCGATCAAAATCAGATTTATTTATTCTCATCAGGATGGGTGAGATTGAATACAAGTGCTCCTCAAAGCCACATCTTAAAGCATCTTGACATCTGCCACCTACTAATCCCCCCAAAGTGCCTAATGGGTGTCTTCTACTACAAAGGCATTCAATTAGTGTTTGCTCATTTGGATATGACTTGAGGTCTGAATGTGGCCTCTGTATCCCTTTCCACTGCTATAAATTATTCTATTTCAGATGCTGATTCCAACTGCTTGAAAACAAGTGGCATCAAAAGTCAAGACGGTCACAGTCATAGTAGAACAAGTAAGTGAAGGATGCCGGTTTTCATTTCTAATTTCTTAAAACCATTCCTAAGACAAAGTCATCTACTTTAATAAGCTTTGAAACTAAACATTTGAGTTGGACCAGTTACTCCCCAAGGAAGGTAGTAAAGAAATCAATGATTGCTTTTATATGTATTATCGAAGTCAGATTGATTTCTTCTCATAAGAGTGGGTGAGATTGAGCATCTGACAATAGCAAATGGTAAACAAATCATAGCTAATAATTATCCATTAAATGTCTATTGAACATCTACTATGAAAGACATGATCATAGTTGTAAACATTAGCTTTGGAATGCAAACTCTCTGGGTTCAAGTTCTGGCTCCACCATCTGGAGCCAGGTCCAATCCTGGGTCCACTGTGGCTTCTTCTCAGAGGAGGATAACAAAGAAAACACTGGGAATTGCCAATCCTATTAGCTTCCCCAGCACTAAGAGATCTGCCCAGAGCAGTGTCAAGCTTGTACTTTCACAAACGTGTGTGAAGAAAACAATTGCTATATGCTGGACGTGATTCTAACCACTTGGTATGTATTAAATCATTAAATCCTCTAACCTACCCTAGGAGACAGGTACTCTTATTATCCCATTTTATAGATAAAGTAACTCTAAGAGTTTATGGTTATAAAGGTACGAAAAGGTGAATTCAGGACCCAGACCCAGGCAGTGGGACTCCAGAGCTGGTCTTAACCACCAATCATAGAATAAGAGAAAAACCAGCCTCTCATGAAAAATGAAATTTCAGGATCTGTCCACCCAGACAGTTGTGGCTATGGAATCAGTACAACCATGCTGCCTGTCAGAAAAACGAATGAAAAGATCATCTGATGGTCATTTCATTCATTCCATAAAAATTAAACTGTAGTTCCATAGAACATCTGAGTCATAGTGTTGCCAGTCAATGTAAATTGGTTGTCTCTGAATGTGTGTTTCACAGTTGCTTCGAATGTGTGTTTCACAGTTGCTTCACATGTCACAGCTCAGTAAGTTTCCAGGTAGAGCAATCAGTCATAACAATGGGAAATATTCCCACAAAGCAGCAATTCTCATGAGCTAGTGAGAAATTGTACATCTCTTCTCTTAAAATTAAAAAAACAAGCTGGGCACGGTGGCTCACGCCTGTAATCCCAGCACTTTGGGAGGCTGAGGCGGGTACATCCCCTGAGGTCAGGAGTTCGAGGCCAGCCTGGTCAACATGGCGAAACCCCATCTCTACTAAAAATACAAAAAATTAGCCAGACGTGATGGTAGGTGCCTGTAATTCCAGCTACTTGGGAGGCTGAAGCAGGAGAATCACTTGAACCCAGGAGGTAGAGGTTGCAGTGAGCCGAGATCACGCCATTGCTTTCCAGCTTGGGTGACAGAGTGAGACTCTGTCTCAAAAAAATAATAATAATAAATTTAAAAAACAATTGTAAATAGCTAATGCTTTCCCCTTTTCAAAGGCCTCCAAAGTTCTCATCTATGGGAATTTGTACGAGACCTGCTTCTATCTCCTGAAGAAAACTGTGGCATTCTGGAATGGGAAGATAGGGAACAAGGAATTTTTCGGGTGGTTAAATCAGAAGCCCTGGCAAAGATGTGGGGACAAAGGAAGAAAAATGACAGAATGACATACGAAAAGTTGAGCAGAGCCCTGAGGTAAGTTAATAGCATAAAATACCATGAGCCTTCAAGAAGAGTTATATAAAATCGCTGGCTGTAGAAAATTACACTGTTTTCACAGGTTTTTTACTTGATAATGAAAAGGTTATGAGACAAAACTTTGGTTGTTAGTTACAGGTAGGATTATGGTTTGTAACTTGACGCGCCATCCTTAGCATTCTTGGCAGTATTCCCCAGGGATCACTCTGAATCCAGGCCATCTTGCACACCCACACACACACACACACAAAAAACACGTTTTGAACTGAGAATGGTGAGTTTCAGTCTTCAAGATGTCTGTGAAAGGTTTAAGTGTAAGTTGATAACAGGGCGTGAAAATACCAGGGTAACCAAAGACCAGCCTTGTCACCTGAGAGGAATGAGGAGGCAGTGTTTGTGTTCTGTTGTTTTCCTAGGGTGCAAGCTCTCCCAGAATTTCTCTTCTGCTTGCTTTTTCAGATACTACTATAAAACAGGAATTCTGGAGCGGGTCGACCGAAGGTTAGTGTACAAATTTGGAAAAAATGCACACGGGTGGCAAGAAGATAAGCTATGATCTGCTCCAGGCATCAAGCTCATTTTATGGATTTCTGTCTTTTAAAACAATCCGATTGCAATAGACATTGGAAAGGCTTCATTTTCTTCTCTCTCTCTTCTTTTTAACCTGCAAACATGCTGATAAAACTTCTCCACATCTCAGCTTACATTTGGATTCACAGTTGTTGTCTATGGGGGGTGACAGCAGCGACTCTTAAGAAATCCTTTCTTCTCTGTAAGGGGATGAGGGGATGATCTTTTGTGGTGCCTTGATCAAACGTTATTTTCCTAGAGTTGTGGAATGACAACAGCCCATGCCATTGGTGCTGATCAGAGAAAAACTATTCAATTCTGCCATTAGAGACACATCCGATACTCCCATCCCAAAGGTTCAAAAGTATTCAAATAACTGTGGCAGCTCACCAAAGGTGGGGGAAAGCATGATTAGTTTGCAGGTTATGGTAGGAGAGGGTGAGATATAAGACATTCATACTTCAGATTTTAAATTATTAAAGTCAAAAATCCATAGAAAACTATCCCTTTTTTTTTTTGAGACGGGTTCTCGCTATGTTGCCTGGGGCTGGTCTTGAACTCCTAGGCTCAAGCGATCCTCCCACCTCGGCCTCCCAAAGTACTATGATTACACGTGTGAGCCATGGCACCTGGGCAGAAAAGTATCTTAATTAGTGAAAGAGCTGAGCCATCGAACTGGGACATAATTAGATTTAAAATAAGTTCATAGTAAGTTTCTTAACCAGAGCATCTTTTTGACCACTCAGCAAAACTTCCACAGACATCTTTCTGGACTTAAACACTTAACATTAACCACATTATTAATTGTTGCTGAGTTTATTACCCCTTCTAACTGATGGCTGACATCTGATATGCAGAGTTAGTCAACAGACACTGGCATCAATTACCAAATCACTGCTGTTTCTATGTTTCAAGCTGTCAACACAATAAAATCATAATTCATTGATTCTATCTCTGGTCCAGATGCTAAACATTTATAAAACCGGAAATGTCCTAACAACTCTGTAACGGTCAATTAAATTGCGAGTCTTTGTTTTGTCTTCCTACCTGATGTGTATTCAAATGCTGAAACACATACTCCCTTGACAAAAATAGTGACAGTGAATTTACACCAATAAATGTTCATGGGTTAAAGTCTGCACTGACATTTTCTCATCAATCACTGGAATGTAAGTTATTAGTGGCTTACAGCTAGGTGGACTGCCCCAGGACTTCTATTTCACCAGAGCAGGAATCAATTGGTGAGGCACTGAACCGCTGTACAGGCTGAAGACCTCCGTACTTAAAGTTGAACTTCAAAGTAACCTGTTTTAAAAAATGTGAATTACTGTAAAATAATCTGTTTTTGGATTCATGTGTTTTCCAGGTGGATATAGTTTGTAAACAATGTGAATAAAGTATTTAACGTGTTCAACTGTCTGTGTATCGTTCAATTCAGCATGGTAGGCTCAGCAAAACACTGACAACCTGTAAAACCTTTGGTGACTCTTCCATTTCCTAGCAGTTGTGGTTGGAGATTTATCTTTTATTTTTGGAGATGGGTTTTTGCTTGTTGCCCAAGCTGGCCTTGAACTCCTGGGCTCAGGTGATCCTCCCATCTCAACCTCCCAAGTACCTGGATTACTATGAACCTTTGCTACATCCACACCACACCCAGCAGGCTGGAGATTTTTAAAGAGCCCAAAAAGATGCAAGAAATATATGGGGTAATCTTACTCTCCACCTTTAATATCGTAAGACAGAGGTTCCCATCACAAAATGGAGTTCATTGGCGCGCATAGCCTACAGATCCATTTTTGTTTGGTGCACATAGCATTGTCTGTTTTTTTTGAGCTTTTCTTTTATTTCTTACTGTGACTTCATTGCCTTATTTAGAAATCGAAAGATTCACCTAAAAATCCAGATTTCTAGCTTCTCTTTTAAAATCATATCTGGCAACACTAGTTTCTCAGTCTCTTGTGGTGTTAATTTCCTGGAGCTAAATTGAAGTTGCACCTTTGCACAGAGGATTTGGTCACTTTCTACTGCCTTCTGGACATACAGGTTGTCAGCTGTCATTCAACTTTGTTCTTGCACTACTGATGGTTGTTGTTAAAGCATCCAGAATGCCTTTACATTTTGAATGTGGGACCCATGTCCTGGCCATCTGAAGAGGTAAGTACCATGTTAATGGACCAGTCAGGATGAAAGGAAAGACTGTCCAGGGGAAGAGAAATTAGCTAACAGGAGGGGAATGGGGAGTTTTCAGGCAAGAGCTTGGCAGTGACAATAAAGCACAACCAAGCAGCTCAGAGGCATGGCGGGGACTGGGGTGGGGCAAACAGGCAGAAGTGGGCAGGACTGCAGAGAAACACACTGGCTAGGAGATGTGGATGCTTTCCCTCCCACCCCCGGGCACCAAGCAGTTCAGAGAACAAAAACATTCATCCTTCTTACTACTCCAGAAATTTTCATTTTAGGAAACCATTAAACTAGCATCCTCTTTGGATTAGCTTTCTAGGGCTGCCTGTGAAAAATTACCAAAATCGGTGGCTTAAAACAACAGAAATGTCTTCTCTCGCCGTTCTGGAGGCTACAAGTCTGAAATCAAGGAAGCCATAGGCTCTAAGAAAGAATCCTTCCAAAAAGAAAAAGAAAAGAAAAAAAAAAGGAAAAAAGACTCCTTCCCTTCTTCTTCCTGCTTCTGGTGACTCCACGCCATTTTGTGACTTGTGGCTGAAAAACTCCAATCTCTGCCTCAGTCTTCACATAACCTGCTCCTTCTTCTACCCTTTGGTCTCTTAGAAGGACACTTATTATTTGATTTAGGCCTCACCTAAGTAATCAGGATAACTTCCTCTTG
>NW_012107919.1:1654628-1657010 GCF_000951045.1 Mandrillus leucophaeus
TCTCGAACTCCTGATCTCATGATCCACCTGCCTCAGCCTCCCAAAGTGCTGGGATTACAGGTAGAAGCCACCACAGCCGGCCTGAAAAACACCTTTTAAGATGAGGATGCAAGAAATGAAAATGTTATGTCCACACAAAAATATGTACATAAATGTTCATACCAGCACTATTCATAATAGCCAAAAAGTAGAAACAGCCCAAATGTCCATCAAATGATAAATGGATAAATAAAACATAGTAAATTCATACAGTGGAATATTATTTGGCAATTTAAAAAATGAAGCACTCATAGATGCTACAATGTGTAAGAATCTTGAAAATATTATGCTAAGTGAAAGAAGCCAGTCACAAAAGACCACATACTGTATGATTCCATTTAAATGAAACGTGCAGAGCAGGCAAATCTTAGATTCATGATGGCCGAGGGCTGGGGGCAAGATTAAGAAAGAAATGTAGAGTGGCTGCTAATTGGGGTGATGAAAATGCTCTAAAATTGATTGTGGTGCTAGCTGCACAATTCTGTGAATATACAAAAAAATTTACTCGTACACTTTACTTTAAATGGGTGGTTTTTATGGTATGTGAATTATATCTCAATAAAGCTCTTATTTTTAAAAAGAGAAGAAAAAAGGAAGAAGGAAGAAAAGAAAAAAAGGAGGAGGATGAGGGCAAGAAGGACAAGAAGAGAGAGGATGAGGAGGAAGAAGAATAAGGAAGAGGAGGAGAAAGGGAAGAGGAGGAGGAGAGCTGTGCATGGTGACGTGTGCCTGTAGTCCGAGTTACTCGGGAGGCTGAGGCCAGCCTGGGCAACATGATGATACGCCATCTCTAAAATAAATAAATAATGAAGAAGGCGGTGTGAATGACCAACTGTGTCAAACACTGCTGAGAGGCCATGTAAGACAAGGACTAAGAATGGACCGCTAGATACTTTTTATGTGGTAAAATATACACAAAACTTACCATTTAGCCATTTGTAGGTGTACAGTTCAGTAGCATTAAATACATTCACACTGTTGTGCAACCATCACCACCAACCATCTCCAGAAGTTCTCACCTTTCCAAATAAAAAGCGCAGCGGTGCAATCTCGGCTCACTGCAACCTCCGCCTCCCGGGTTCAAGCGATTCTCCCGCCTCAGCCTCACGAGTAGCTGGGATTACAGGTGCACGCCACCACATGCAGCTAATTTTTGTATTTTTAGTAGAAATGGGGTTTCACCACGTCGGCCAGGCTGATCTCAAACTCCTGACCTCAGGTGATCCACCAGCCTTGGCCTCCCAAAGTGCTGGGTTTACAGGCATGAGCTGCTGCACCCAACCCAATAAATTTATTTTTCTATGTCTACAAATATAACAGTCTCAAAGCGTACTCAAATACAGGGGGAATTCAGGCAGGAGGGTTTGACAGAGGAGTAAAGAAATTTGAGCTGAAAGACCAAGAATGAGTTTGTATCTGTCTGTTAGTGGTCTAATGGTTTCCTGAAGCCCATAAGTTAGGAACTCCTGAAAGTACAAACTGGTTTGGTCTTTTGTTTTGTTTTTAGTTGTTGTTTTTGTTGTTGTTTTGAGACAAGGTCTCACTCTGTTGCCCAGGCTGGAGTGCAGTGGTGCAATCATGGCTCACTGCAGGCTCAACCTCCTGGGCTCAAGAGATCCTCCCGCCTCAGCCTACTTAGTAGCTGGGACTACAGGCATGAGCTACCACACTCGGCTAATTTTTGTATTTTTTGTACAGACAGGGCTTTGCCATGTTGCCCAGGCTGGTCTCAAACTCCTGAGTTCAAGTGATCCTTCTGCCTTGGCTTCCCAAAGTGCTGGGATTACAGGCATGAGCCACCACACCCAGCACAAACTGGTTTTGAATATGAATGGAATAAAGATTTTCAAGGAAAACAAATTTTCATTTAGTATTCAGAACTCATCTTTAAAGTCTTCCATGTGATTTTCAACCATGATAGGCAAATACGGGTTTTAAAAAGAAGGAAGAGGAAAGTAACTAGTGGTTCTGAGCCCATATTTTAAAAACTCAATCATAGGTAAGTGAGCAAATGGACAAGAGATTTAAGTAATTTTCAAAGTCAGGGCATTTGCTATTTTATCAGTGGCTCAGAAGGCTGTCCAAAGGCTATAGATTTAAACAAATAACATGGTGTCCTCGAGATACTAGCATTTCCATTTTTAAGGGTAAATATCTGAAAATGATGATGTTCAAATTAAGAGTCTGGTGGTGGTTTATAGTTATACATGGAGTCAAAAGAAATCAAATACCATCTCTATTCTTATATACGGATTATTTATTGTAAAAATGTAAGCAATTACAAAGTGATCTGTTGCGAAATCAGTGCAAATTAACACTAATGTAATTCCACGTGAAAAAAAA
>NW_012107919.1:1661185-1662383 GCF_000951045.1 Mandrillus leucophaeus
CTGCAACCTCCGCCTCCCAAGTTCAAGCAATTCTCCTACCTCAGTCTCCCAAGTAGCTGGGACTACAGGTGTGCACCACCACATCTAGCTAATTTTTTGCATTTTTACTAAAGATGGGGTTTCAACATGTTGGTCATGCTGGTCTCAAACCCCTGACTTCAAATGATCTCCCCACCTTGCCCTCCCAAAGTGCTGGGATTACAGGTGTGAACCACCACGCCTGGTCGAATTAATGTGTTTTTAAACCAAAATTCTGACAATTTAATATGAAACAAACTAGGCGATCCTTCACAGTGTTTCTAAAAGCCCAGACCGAGTCCTCCTTTTAGAAGAACAAGTCTCACAAGCAACATGAGGTCAGAGATGACCAGTTCCATGCACATTTGTGTCTTTCCACAATGTCTGACTTTCATTAAAGTAATCTCAATCACAAAAGCCAGGAGCGTCATGGAGTTCCCAAGGAGGCAGTTTGCCTCAGTGCTTCCCATTCACTCGGTAGTCAGAGCTGCAGGCACACAGGCTCAAGCCACTCCACAAGTCAGTCAATACGGCAGACCACACATAATAGTATACTTAAAATGTAAATGTTATAAACATTCCACAACAAAGTAACATTTAACATCGAAAGAAGGAGGATAGGGAAAAAGGGTTAATGAATCAGTTCAGGGAGAGCGACTAAGGCAAAAAGAATCTCCTGGACTGGGCCAGGCAGTCCAAGAGCCTTCAATGGCAGATGCCAGGTGATTATCACGATTAACAGCAAGATGGTGTTAGTTAAGATGGCCACCTAGAGCTGCACAAGTCCTGTTTCTTTTTATAGCCACAGTCCTCTGGTGAGGACTGATAGTGGAAAAGTGTGCTTGTTGATGTCCTCATCTGGTTGGATGCAGTCTTTATTTATTAAGCAAACATCTTGTCCCTGTTGGCAAAGTGCCCTGTGAAATATAAGATGGAGTATCTTTCTAAGATGGAGTTACTTATGTCAAGGGTGCTTGACACAACAAAAGAACAGATTTTTAAATATTAGAAGTCTAATATTTACATTTTTAGATAGTGGTGTGGCAGAGTGTAGGTGAAAAACACCCTTTTTTTGAGACGGAGTCTCACTGTGTCACCCAGGCTGGAGTGCAGTGGCGCAATCTCAGCTCACTGCAACCTCCGCCTCCCGGGTTCAAGCAATTTTCCTGCCTCAGCCTCC
>NW_012107919.1:1664523-1665790 GCF_000951045.1 Mandrillus leucophaeus
CCACCATGCCCAGCTAATTTTTGTATTTTTTAGTAGAGATGGGGTTTCACCATGTTGGCCAGGCAGATCTTGAACTCCTGACCTCAGGTAATTCACCTGCCCAGGCCTCCCAAAGTGCTGGGATTACAAGCATGAGCCACCACGCCCAGCCTCCTCTTGATCTTAACTTATGACATTGCAAAAATCCTTTTTCCAAATGAGTCACACTCACAGGTTCCAGGGATTAGAACATGGATATATCTTTTGGGGGATCACTGTCCAATTCACCACACTCTTTAAAGTAAGAGTTTTACTTAAACATATAGCTCCATAATACAATTCATTGAAGGACAGAAAATACAAGGGACTGTTTAAAATGCTACACTTAGCCTAACACCGTGGCACACACCTGTAATCCCAGAACTTTGGGAGGCAAAGACAGGCAGATCACTTGAGCTTAAGAGTTCGAGATCAGCCTGGCCAACATGACGAAACCCCATCTCTACAAAAATTACAAAAATTGGCTGGGCATAGGGGTGTGCACGTATAGTCCCAGCTACTAGGGAGGCTGAGGCGGGAGGATAGCTTGAGCCCAGGAGGTTGAGGCTGCAGTAAGCTGTGATTGCGCCACTGCACTTAAGTCTGAGTGACAGAGTGAGATGCTGTCTCAAATAAATTAATAAACACGCTGCTACACTTTGAGCAAACAATACCAAAGCAAAACAAAAAAAAAATTAAAGCAATAGATAATGCAAAATTCACTTATCAAATAGTCAAATGAGGGAATAAGTACTTCCTTTGTTAAAAGGATCTGCAATAGAGCTTTCCATAGCAAACTTTCCATATATTAATATGTGATTGTTTACCTTTTTCAGAGGTTCAAAATTATACAGAGCTGGCCAGATGCAGTGGCTCACACCTGTAATCCCAGTACTTTGAAAGGCCAAGGCGGGCAGATCACTTGAGGTCAGGAATTCAAGGTCAGCCTGGCCAACATGGTGAAACTCTGTCACTACTAAAAATACAAAAATTAGCTGGACATGGTGGGGTGTATCTGTAATCCCAGCTACTCGGGGCCTGAGAAACAAGAATCACTTGAACTCGATTCAAGCGATTACAGAGGCGGAGGTTGCAGTGAGCCAAGATCGTGCTACTGCACTCCAACCTGGGCAGGAAAGTGAGAATCCACCTCAAAAAAAAAAAAAAAAAAAAAAAAGAAAAATGAATTGACTAATCCCTGCTCTGAAGCCACATCCAAAAAATACACTTGATAAGTATGATTCAGACC
>NW_012107919.1:1671810-1717072 GCF_000951045.1 Mandrillus leucophaeus
CAACCATCTCCAGAAGTTCTCACCTTTCCAAATAAAAAGCGCAGCGGTGCAATCTCGGCTCACTGCAACCTCCGCCTCCCGGGTTCAAGCGATTCTCCCGCCTCAGCCTCACGAGTAGCTGGGATTACAGGTGCACGCCACCACATGCAGCTAATTTTTGTATTTTTAGTAGAAATGGGGTTTCACCACGTCGGCCAGGCTGATCTCAAACTCCTGACCTCAGGTGATCCACCAGCCTTGGCCTCCCAAAGTGCTGGGTTTACAGGCATGAGCTGCTGCACCCAACCCAATAAATTTATTTTTCTATGTCTACAAATATAACAGTCTCAAAGCGTACTCAAATACAGGGGGAATTCAGGCAGGAGGGTTTGACAGAGGAGTAAAGAAATTTGAGCTGAAAGACCAAGAATGAGTTTGTATCTGTCTGTTAGTGGTCTAATGGTTTCCTGAAGCCCATAAGTTAGGAACTCCTGAAAGTACAAACTGGTTTGGTCTTTTGTTTTGTTTTTAGTTGTTGTTTTTGTTGTTGTTTTGAGACAAGGTCTCACTCTGTTGCCCAGGCTGGAGTGCAGTGGTGCAATCATGGCTCACTGCAGGCTCAACCTCCTGGGCTCAAGAGATCCTCCCGCCTCAGCCTACTTAGTAGCTGGGACTACAGGCATGAGCTACCACACTCGGCTAATTTTTGTATTTTTTGTACAGACAGGGCTTTGCCATGTTGCCCAGGCTGGTCTCAAACTCCTGAGTTCAAGTGATCCTTCTGCCTTGGCTTCCCAAAGTGCTGGGATTACAGGCATGAGCCACCACACCCAGCACAAACTGGTTTTGAATATGAATGGAATAAAGATTTTCAAGGAAAACAAATTTTCATTTAGTATTCAGAACTCATCTTTAAAGTCTTCCATGTGATTTTCAACCATGATAGGCAAATACGGGTTTTAAAAAGAAGGAAGAGGAAAGTAACTAGTGGTTCTGAGCCCATATTTTAAAAACTCAATCATAGGTAAGTGAGCAAATGGACAAGAGATTTAAGTAATTTTCAAAGTCAGGGCATTTGCTATTTTATCAGTGGCTCAGAAGGCTGTCCAAAGGCTATAGATTTAAACAAATAACATGGTGTCCTCGAGATACTAGCATTTCCATTTTTAAGGGTAAATATCTGAAAATGATGATGTTCAAATTAAGAGTCTGGTGGTGGTTTATAGTTATACATGGAGTCAAAAGAAATCAAATACCATCTCTATTCTTATATACGGATTATTTATTGTAAAAATGTAAGCAATTACAAAGTGATCTGTTGCGAAATCAGTGCAAATTAACACTAATGTAATTCCACGTGAAAAAAAAATGAATTTGATCAATTATAATCAGGAATAAACATTAAGCCATGATGGTGCTCAAGTTATTTTCTGACGACACTGGTGTATTAAATGTGCTTTTCCTATGAGAACCTTAGAAAAATAAAAACTTCTGAGTGGATCATCTTTATCTTTCCTTTTTATATAATTATAGCCATATTTTAATATAATAGGCCATGAGGTGATATGTAAACATACATAATTTCAACAAATTTTATCAAATAAAATCATATTTCTAGCTAGAAACTTTCCTTCTAATCATTTTAAATGAATAATCCAAGCAACTGTCAAAACAAATTTTTTTTTAAATGACTGTTAAACCCTAACCTTCATTTTCCCCTGGGGAAAGAGCATTAAAATTGTTACACGATCTGCTATGGAAAGCGGGATTCTCTATTTTGAAGCCACTAGCTTGCATTTGCGCATCTAGCACCTGAGAATCTTCATCCAGTGATGAGCGGGTTACACAGGTGAACGCTAAGCTTCGCTGCACAGGCGCAGGGCCCCGGCCTCACAGATTTGCCTTCTCCCTTGCAGCCAAGTGAGACTCAGACTGCACAAAGGTGTGAATCGCATTCTGTTTTAAGAGAACAAGATGGGCAGGTTAATCACGTCATACGAAGCAACGTGATATTTACTTAGTTTTAATATGTATGCAAATGAAAATAATAATTCAGAATTCATTCACTTTAACTGTCTTAAATTGCCCAGGGCTAAAATGAAGAGTATGTGTTTTGCTGGTGACTTCTTTCATCTCTCAAATGAATTTCTGCACAGCTGCTTAAGAAATCTAACAGTGGCAGGTAATGGCCCCTGCAGACTGTAATGCTGAGTGGTAACTAAGCTACGCCTACTCCAACCTAACACACACGGCCTCTGCGTGGCCAGGCTGCTCCCAGCTTACCTTAGGCTTCTCAGCATTGTACTTGTCCAGAAGAGTCTGGATGCGGGACCCGTATTCAGGGTGGACCTCAGTGAAGTTCTTGACCTAAGGCCAAAAGAAAATAAATGCAAGCATTACTCTAACTCCCTACTATATCACTCCGCAGTGACTGTGGTTTCCCAGTGTTTACTCTACAGGGGAGGAAAGATGTTTCAGCAGGAGGCAGTACTACAGGTGTTTAACAACGCCAGCCTCAGTTAAAACGCAGGTCCAGTGAACGCTCTGACATATACTGGCTGAGCAACCTCGGACAGGTCACTTAACTTATCTGAGCTCATGTCCCTCTGCCGAAATGCGCAAGAAAATGACACCTAATCAGTATAATTTAAAAAATACCATTTGGTCTTTGTCCCCCATTCCCGACACAGATCTAAAACCCTTCGAATTTACTGTCTTTTATATACTACTAAGATGATCCATGGGGGCCTAGATAGCTTCCTGATGGAGGCTGGCACCAGGAAGAACAAGCATGCGATCAGAAGGTTAGAACTTCCAGCCCCACCCCCAAACCTCCAGGGAGGCGAGAGGGGCTGGAGATTGTGTTCAATCACCCATAGCCAATAATTTCATCAATCATGCCTATGTCATAAAACCTCCAGAAAAACCTGCAACTGGCAAGGTCAGCAAGCGTCTGGATTGGTGCACACTCCAGGAGCTGGAAGGGCGGTCCACCCAGGGAGGCAGAGAAGCTCTGAGGCCTTCCCCCGTGCCCATCTTCCATTTGGCTATATTCTTTATAATAAATCGGTAATCATAAGTAAATCATTTTCCCGAGTTTTATGAGTCTTTCCAGCAAATTATCAAACCTGAGGAAAGTGCGTGCGAACCCCTAATTTGCAGTCAGAATCTGCATAAGTGTGTATAGCCAGGGTACCTCATTTGTCATCTAAAGTGGCAACTGACCCCTAAATCTCTGGGTTCTGACTCTAGCTCCAGGAGTTAGAATTGAATTGAGTTATAGGACACACAGTTGCTGTCAAAGAATTAGAGAATTGCTTATTGTTGGGGAAAAATGCGCATACAACCTAGGCCAGGCGCAGTGGCTCACACCTGTAATCCCAGCACTTTGGGAGGCCGAGGTAGGCGGATCACCTGAGGTCAGGAGTTCAAGACCGGTCTGGCTAACATGGCAAAACCCCATCTCTACTAAAAACACAAAAATTAGTCGGGCACGGTGGGGCATGCCTGTAGTCCAAGCTACTGGGGAGGCTGAGGCAGGAAAATCTCTTGAACCCAGGAGGCAGAGGTTGCAGTGAGCCGAGATCATGCCACTGCACTCCAGCCTGGGTGACAGAACAAGAATTCATCTTTAAAAAAAAAAAAACAAAAAACCCACACAACCTACCTCACAGGATGCTGTGAGAAAAATGCCGAGAGGTGAGCTGCATTTACTGCATGGAAACAGCTGACCTCAGAGTGAGCGCTTAACAAGTTACAGCGATTTATATTGAGAAACGGGCCCAGACACAGCCTAAAGTTAATGTGAAGGATACAAGAATACTGGTACATGGCAGCGCCACTCCATATACTTCAGGCAGGAATTCCCCAGCAGACAGCAAGAGGAGGCATGGCACTGGAAACCCATAAAAGCCTTACAGTTTCAGCATATGTGAAAGCAGAATGCCAAGGGTTCCAGCTCAGTTCTGCTACTTGCAAGCTGTCTTATCCATTCTCTCCAGTAAAAGAAGATAAATCCCGCCCTGCCTACTGCACAGAGCGCCCGTCAGGCTCTCTGCTGATACTTGAACCCAGGCCCTTGGACACAGCCCAGACACCTGCTAGCCCAGCTGCCCCTAGGAACAGAGAAGAAGCAACTAGGGGCCAAGGAAAAAGGGGGATTTCTAGATTTGCAAAAAGCTTAGCTCTGGGACAGGCCAGGAAACCAGAAGTGAGAGGGCTTCATGCAGCTCGATGAGCGACCATCAGAAATACCCCAGCACCTTAGCACGAAAGTCCAGCCTGCCTTTTGGAAGCACTGCAGTTCTTATTCCAGAAATCATGCAAATTTCTAGTTTGCATCTGAAGGAGGATCGCGGTATCATGACATTAAGCCTTTAGGCAGGTTTCAAACCATAAAAATGCAAAACAGAAAGAAAGACAGATTGACTGATTGACTGATTTTAGAGACAGGGTCTCCCCATGTTGTCCAGGCTGGCCCTGTACTCCTAGGCTCAAGCTATCCTCCCACCTCAAGCTCCCAAGTAGTTAGGACTACAGGTACACGCCATCACACCGGCTGATACATTTATTATCATCCAAAGTTTAAGTAGAATTGCAGCAGGACTCACATTTTGATATTGGACATTTACTATCTTGCACAGAACTTGGCTGCAGCCGAATTAAACAGCATAGGATAAAATTCACTCTGAACACAACTAAATTAGTACACATTGGACAAACAGCAAAGGACCAATGGATATGCCAGACCAGATAAAACACGGAAAGAGAATAATCAGAAGTTGGTTGGGGATTACTAGTTTTTTTTTTTGTTTTTTTTTAAGTCCTCCTAGGTCAAGTACAATAGTAATGGCACTTTCTTTTTAGGGTTCTCCCACACAGCTGCACTGTCTTCCCATGCCAGCAGAGGGCACCCTTCAGCTTACAAAGACTCACCGCTTTCTTCTGGATGAAAATTTGTGCATCTTTCAGGTGGCCTGCAATGTTCTCACACAGACGTTTCCTCTGTTCCTCATTCAGCACGTTCACATAGAATGCCCGCACCTGCTCAGGGAAAAGAGCAAGTGCAGAGACTCGAATCACCAGTTTATCACCAAAAAGTTCACCTACTACAACACTTATGAAATCAATGATAAAAAAAGTTAGAATTTAAGAATAATTTTAAATTACTAACTAAAACTGTCATTTGGGTTGTGTTCATTTTTTGTTTTAAGCAAAATAAGTAAAATTCATTTATTAATAGCTCTTAACTGCTTTCTAATAATATCCTTTATAGTAACTGCTATAAATCTCTTATAAATAGATCTACAATTTAAAACCTCACCACATGCTTAATACTGACAAGTCTAAAATGTGCAAGCTGCCTTTGAATGTAAACTTAGCACAATACAACCTTTGTTCAATTCACCCAGAACCATGGAGGAAAATAAAAACTAATGTAGCTAGAGATATAATTTGCTATATAGATATGTAATTATATATAGAGAGAGATAATATATCTAAAAACTACCTCATTTATACATGTGCATCTATAGTTATTCAGAAGCCAATATTTCTTAGGCAAAACATATGAATAGTGGTATTTTGCTAGATTATTGGGTTTGCCTCTAAAATAAATATCCATAAATTAAAATGAAAAATAGGAGCTTAGTATCAGGTATGTGAATCCGAGCAGTCTCTGCCCAATCCTGAAACAGGCTGTAGCTATGATTTTATTCTTACATTTCATTCATTCATCCCACTCATTCAACAAATATTGAGTATCTATAATGTGCCAGACTCTGTTCTATGTGCTGTTCTATTAATGTTTATAAAGTCCAATAATATCCAATTATCCAAAGTATCACCTTCATAACATATTAAGAGATGCATCATTTCCCTAAGTCATCAAATATCAGGCTATAATTATGTTTTTAAATTTTTGAGTAAAGTTTAAACCTGCTACCAAAGTTAATCAGACATAACACAATCTAATCAAAGTACTATACCTTGGGGATTTTCTCAGGCCTATCTCCAATTCACTAATTCTCTCTTCAGCTGTATTTGACGTATTTTGTGAAAACATCGACTGGGTCACATTTGAGTTTCTATTTCAAACGTGAAATATCTGCTGAGTTTTTATTTCATGGATAGTAATTTTTGTTTCTAGAAAATATTATTTGGTTCTTTTTCAAATTTACCTGTTTTTCTCCTCATATCCTATTGTCTTAATAATATTCCCTTTTTGCATCTCTTTAAATATGTATGTTTATTTTAAAGCCTCTTTTCAATGATCATGTCTATGATTCTTCCATCTATTATTGCATGTGTAATTTCTCATTAGATTTCCTTGTATGTATTATAATTTTTCACTATGACTCATCTTCAACAGGAGTTATCTTCTGCAAAAGTACCAAATGTATCCTAGTTGTAAAAGTGTCTTCCTGTGGTGATTTTCTCATCTCTGCAAAGACCTAACAGGGTTCACTGATTCACTTGTTTCTCAGTTAGTCTTTCATGGTTCCAACTGGAATAAGAATGCAGGGACCTCATTTGAGCACAGCATAGGGGAAGGATTCCCAGTTTCTTGGAGTTGACTGCTTCCATTCAAAGCCCACATGCTTCCAAGCTGCATCCTCAGTCTGATGGGTAGTTGAGGTGCCCTTTCCTGGTTCTCACCATTATGCCAAGAGCTGAGCTCTAGTTCTGTGAAAAATGTGAGGCCTGTGGCCTCAACTCCTAACCCCTTAGAGGCATAAAATCTTCACAAGGTACAAATCAGGTCTGGTTACCATTACACAATATATACTTTCAATGTTCATGCACTACTCTGATTCCTTTTTCATTTGTGGGACTTGGAAATTAAAACTTTCTGGTTTTTTTAGCCCAGCTACATTATTAAAAAAAATTAATCCTTCTATGGGAAAACTGGGACAGTAAAAAATAAAACAAATACAAAAACTTAATTTAGCATGTCTATATGTGAGAAGTAGAAGAAAAGCCTCCCGTGTCAGCTCAATTTGCCATCTTGAATCTCAATCTACACCTCAGTCTGTCACCTCAATCTACAATCTTGAACATCTTAAAGTGTAAGAATTTGTTCCTGCAATTCCAGTGGAATGCTGCAGCCAGGTTGCTTATGACAATAGAAACACAGCCATTATAGAGATTAAATTACATAAACTTATAATTAAGTATAGTACAAACAAAAGTAATACTCAAAACATCATTTCCTAATTAATAAATATTACCTATGTTTTTGAAGTCATTTGTGTCTACTGTATCACTATGGGGGAAATACTATATAACAGTGATATAGTACATCATTTTGCAATGCCACAGGTTTAGTGACATCACGTTAGTAGCCTGAAATCAGCCCTATGAAATATTTCCACCATGAAAATGGATAAACACTACAAACCAGGGCTTTCTCCCCAGGTAGCCAGCTGTTAAATATTTATAAACACACCACTGAATAAAATCCACTTTAAAAAAAAACCTTGCTGTCTCAGAGATTTAGTTAATCACTTTTACAACTAGGATACATTTGGTACTTTTGCAGAAAATAACTCCTGTTGAAGAATGAGTCATAGTGAAAAATTATAATATATACAAGGAAACCCAATGAGAAATTACACATGCAATAATAGATGGAAGAATCACAGACATGATCATTGGAAAGAGGCTTTAAAATAAACATACACATTTAAAGAGATGCAAAAAAGGAATATTATTAAGACAACAGGATATGAGGAGAAAAACAGGTAGATATGAAAAAGAACCAAATAACATTTTTTGTTGTTGTTGTTTTAGTTTTGGTTTTTGTTCTTGTTGTTGTTTTGAGACAGAGTTTTGTTCTTGTTGCCCAGGTTGGAGTGCAATGGTGCAGTCTCAGCTTGCTGCAACCTCTACCTCCCGAGTTCAAGTGATTCTCCTGCCTCAGCCTCCCAAGTAGCTGGGATTACAGGCACCTGTCACCATGCCCAGCTAATTTTTTTGTATTTTTTGTAGAGATGGGGTTTCACCACGTTGACCAGGCTGGTTTCAAACTCCTGATCTCAGGAGATCCACTTGCCTTGGCCTGCCAAAGTGCTGGGGTTACAAGTGTGAGCCACCATACCCAGCCTACAGGTTTAAGGGTTAAACAAAAAAAAAAAAGTATGTGTACATATTCCGTCACCCGGGGTGGAATGCAGTAGAGCAATCATAGCTCACTACGGCCTCGAACTCCTCAGATGAAGTAGCCTTGATAATATCTATTGTTCTATCTTCCAATTCACTAATCTTCTCTTCAGCCATGTTAACCTCCTTTAAAAGCCATCTACTAAATTCTAATTTCAGTTGTTACATTTTCTAGTTATGTCCATTCAACTCTTTTTCTATAGCTTAAAGTTCTCTTACTAAATTCTTCATGCTGTCATCTATTTTCTTACACCTATTAATTTGTCATTTTAAAACCTGTATCTGACAGTTCCATTATTTAAGCCTTCAGTAGGTTTGTTTCTACTGTCAGTTTGTAGGAGGTTTTCTCTCCCTCTTGATTTTCAGTCAGAAGGTCTTAATGTGTTAGGTGCCTTGTCATTTATTGTTGAATGCTGAACATTTCCATATAAAAAGGTCTAGAATCATTTGAGGTTCTATTTTCCACCAAAGAAAATTTTGTTTGCTTCTGACAGATGGCGTAGAGAGAGATCACCTTAATCCAATCTGAGACTGAGCAGAGGCAAAGTTGTGTTTCATGTTTTGTGAGAGCAAGTTTATTTCAAGTTTGCCCTTATTCCTAGGCACGGCCCTTCAGGGATTTCAACTGAAAGCCTTGAGTGTAACTAGAGGCTCTGCTTCTTTGCAGACCTTGAATTCCAATTTTTGTCCCTTCAGACTCATAAGACTGCTGTAAACACCACTCAGCTTCTGGACCAGTGCTTACAAATTAACAAATACCTCAAGAGGAAACCAAATGTCAAATTTACTTCTCTGCACTGTTTTTTCTGCACTTCTTTTCTATCTTTGATCTTGATCCTTTAAATCTTTGTTGCTTTGTTAGCTCTCCAAAGCCTTCAAACAAATGCTTTATGTATTTTACCTACCTTTTCAATGTTCTCCATGAAATGGTAAGTATGATACAAGCTAGTCTGCCATAGACAGAGGCAAGCCCAAGTGAATCATTTTTAAGAGAATAAATCTGGACCTTCTTATGTATTTCCCATGTGATACATCATCACAGAATTATGCTATGAATCTATAACAATAGTACTGTGATTACTTAAAAACCATACTATATCCTATATAGTGATAAGAAACTCTCTCAATAAAATAAGGATGAGCACATAATACATTTTCATGTAGAAGCAATAGCCTCATTAATTAAGTTTTGCAAGGGTTGTATCAGCTGGTTTAATACCTGTATTGACCTTACATAGGCAAAATTATTTGAGAGGCAGGGAATGTACTGTAACATACTTGGTGTCATCCGCATCACCAAAAATAATGCGGTTACATAAAAGGTTTGCAGGAAATGTTTTAAGCTCATCTAAAAATGGTTTATATCCTACGATAATGTAATTTCTTTTTTATATATACATATATATGTATATACGTAAATGCTTTTCAAGCAAAGATATCCTCACAGTGAATTAATTCATGTATTTAAGTATCTTTTACTTGGAACCCACACTCACAAACTGAGAAACTAGAAATAGGTTCTAATCTAATTTAAATACTAAGTTTAACACTAACTGCTCAGAGCTCTAGAACAACTATACTTTTAACTTTATTATTTTATTGTGTGTGATATAAGTTGCACTGGACACATTAAGGAGGCAGCTGCCCACCCACAGGCCCTTTCAAGTCTGAGGGCCTCCTTCATAGCATGTGCTGAAACAGCCCTTAGGGCAGCTATAAGCGACTGGAAAGAGGATGAGCACTTGACCTGGGGCAGTTAACTAGAGGCTGACCAAGGCCAATGGTGCAACCTGGGGTGAAAAGATTAGCTAAGTCAATAGGATTCCATCTCTCTAGAATCTGAGATAGACATGTTGAGAGAAGGAGTAAAAGGTGGTCCAAAAAAAAAAGAGTAATACATGGAGAAAGATGCCTTAAAGGAGAAACCATCGTGGAAAAGACACAACAATGATAAAGCAGAAGCTCTGACGCAGACAGGAGAAAACAGGAAGCCGTGGTAAAAATAATCAATTAGCACCAGCAAGCAGAAGCAGACAGATGGAGAATAAACCACGTGAAGGGCGAGCTCTGCAGTGGAAACGCCCACACTCTTGTGGTCGAGGCTCCTGGAGCTATTTTGGATCTCTAGTTCTAGTCCTTGAACCTGGGCTGTCCTGCCCAGATTCTTAGATTTGTCTCCACATACGCTGTATATGCTCATTTCTTAAATTCCCACGAAATCACTGTTTCCCCGATGTCCCCCTCCCCATATCCCTTCAATAAAGTTTGAAGAAACTGAGACGGAGTCTCCATACCTTGAGGCAAAAGACCAGAGGAATAAAACCCTTCAACTCCAGCCAGTTAGGGGCCCAATTTACTATCACAGATGAGTCTTCCTTGAATTTAATTTAAGATACATCAGACAGTTTGGGCGTTGCGGGGTTGGGGGGGGTGCAGATTATGCAGGCATTGACAAGGAGAATTAGCAGGTGACTTCCATAGCAGACAAAGAAGTCATTACCTGAGTAACATTATCATCATTGGCAGTGTTGAATCTCCGCACTTCTCCAGAATATTGGGTGCTGTGCTCCAGGACAGAAGGCTGTTGTTCTGGAGCACCAAAGCTGTTAGGGTAGTAATTTGGAGCACCACCTTCAAAAGAAAACCACCCAGATGCACTTAGGAAGAAAAGTCAAGTAAATCTGCAAATAATCACTGTGATGAGAAATAAATTTAAGTGGTAATCAAATACACATGTACACATACACAGATATAAACACAACACACACATGTTATTTTTAATTTCCTGCATTTAGCTACAGGTAGTATGAAGATTCTTAGGGAACGTTGCCATCTGCTAAATGCTTGCAGAAGCTGCCGCACTTTATGAATGAATCTCAAAGTCCCTTTTGACACTTCGAAGGGTCTCATCTATCAAGTCTTCTGAGGCTTACAGCACATGTAGAAGTTTACACACGTGTGCTTGATTTGGCCACCATACAGGGATGAGGTTCAAAGACACATTTCAAAATTGACTTAAAAAATTGTGTCATTTGGACTCGGGTTCAATTCAAACACTGCATCACAAAATTCTTGACGGAAATCTGAAAGTTCTGGTTCTGCTCCTTGAATCTACAGACACAAGCATGGGGCTCTGTGATGTGACCTGACTGCTGCAAGGTCACACAGAAGCCAGTGGTAGATGTGGGGTTGGAACTCTGGGTTCTTTGTCTCCTCCAGCCCAGCATATACAGTATTTCCATTACAGAACTCTACTTTGCTATTCCTTGAAGTGTTTTTAGGATTCTCAGGGTATCTCTCCTTTACTGACGATGATGACTTTGTTCCATTGTAGCTTCACTTTCACACTCTCCACAGATCAATAAAAAAAGAATTTTTAAAAAAATGTGGTAATTGTATATCAGCACTTACTTATCTGGACTTGTAAGAAACAGTGACAAATACAATCAATATATTTTCTTTGACTTTTGAAATAAATTATGAGGCTTTTTTTTCATTTTGGCATATTTATTTTCTCAACTATACTTTGCTTTGGCTGACATTAGCAGAAGCATTCATTACCCGAGCACACACTGCCTAAACAGGAGTGGCCCAGAAACATATTAAGTGGTTTGAGTAAACCAATCTGGGGTTGGAATTTTAGCCAGCTCACTGCCATAACAGATCACACACAGTAGATATCAAGAGATACCTATGTATGACATTCATCAAGACACCAAGTGTGTGTGTAGGGGAAGGAAGAATACCATATTATTATGGAGCCCAATTATTAGCTCAAGAAATTCAACAGATCAGCCACATCTACATGAAAAGCAAAATGCTCCAACAACCAGCCATCACAGTGTTTTCTTCATTAAGAATTAGCTCTTTGAAATGTGCCTAGTTAATTTTTAAAATCCTGCTTCCAAATGAGCTCTGACCTTTACTCAAAGTGGGAGTTGTCTTTAAGGCACTGACCACAAGAACAAATAAGCTCTTTCACGGAGCTTCAGGGTCATAGCCCAAATGCTCTACTTTTAAAATCAGGCCAAGCACAGTGGCTCATGCCTGTAATCCCAGCACTTTGGGGGTCCAAAGTGGGTGGATCACCTGAGTTCAAGAGTTCAGGACCAGCCTGGCCAATGAAACCCTGTCTCTACTAAAAATACAAAAACTAGGTGGCGTGGTGGCACACTCCTATAGTTTCAGCTACTCAGGAGGCTAAGGCATGAGAATCGCTTGAACCCGGAGGGGGAGGCTGCAGTGAGCCAAGATCATGCCACTGCACTCCAGCCTGGGCAACAGAGTGAGACTCTGTCTCAAAAATAAATAAATAGATAAATAAATATAGCAAAATGTAACAGCTGTGGCCTTTGGGTGTTGGGACTATATGGGTATTTTTCTTTTTTCATCTTTTTCCTATATTTTCCAAATTTTCTTTAGGACACATGTATTATTTTTATCATAGAAAAATAAACTTTGTTTGAATATAGACATCTGTGGCTATAAATATAAATCATCAGTAAAATTTCTAAAGGGATCAAGGCATGCAGTCCACATTACTAAAACACATGTCCTAAATGGGAAAAGAAAATAACTAAGATCTATATTAAACTGTGGAATAGTAAAAGGAAAAAACTTCAATCAAGCATTCTGCTTGACTTATTAGAATAACTAGAACTGGAGGCTGCTTGTATATGACACCAAAAAAAAAGTAGTTAAAAGAAAAAGATTGTAAGTTTGATAAATGAGTTCCAAAAAAAACAAAAAGTGGTAGAGTTGATTCACATGACTTTATTCACTTAGGGAAAAATGAAGGGAGGGGAATCCTTTGACTTGCTCTGCCTCCCCTACTCTCTTCTCCCCAGCCTTCCCTGCTAATTCTAGCTCCCTTCCAAATTCTAGCTAGGGCTAAACCTGCTCCTCCGGGGCCACAACAGAACTGCAAAGAGAAACAAAAGACTCCAACTCTTGGCTTTCGCACTTCTATGGGTCTAAGTCTTGGTGATTTCACAGTGATTTCAGGAACTGTCCTTTTTGGTGAAGAGTCTTCAAAACCTAACTTCTAAGCTGGATGCTACCGTACTCTAGCCAGTGTGAAAGATCTTACTCCCTGCTTTTAACTACTGGATACAAGTAATATCTGAAGTGGAAACTCTCAATAAAATATATAAAATAGATTAAAAGCATGGAGAGTCCTCAGGCAGCCTAAATCTTCACTGCTGGGCAAAAAAATGCCCAGTTAGCAGCACCTGGAGAGCACCTTCACCAAGCAGGAGGTCCTGCGGGGCCACCTTGAGAGCCACTGGCCTGGCCTCCCGCCCATCTGCTCCACATGCCCTCTGCCCGCGCAGGGGGAGCCCAATGTCTCAAGGCCTACCCTGATTGTCCTGCATGCACATGGGGCCGTCACGCTGGTAGTTGGTCACTCGAGCACGGTAGGGACAGTTCACAGGTATCTGAAGATAATTGGGTCCCAGGCGGTGGCGGTGAGTGTCAGGATAGGCAAAAAGGCGGCCCTGCAGTAATAAACGCAATAGATACTGACTAGGGGCAGTAACATATAACATAGGAATGGGCTGTAAACTTCATTCTGAAATTTGAAGTACAAAGCACTCTGTACATGGTTACCATAAAATTCTGCCTTTCCCCCTACTTAAGAGTGAAGCCTCTACTCTTGTAAGTTCTCCCTAACTGAACAGTTCTTAATTTCCCAGGCCCTATGGCCAACCACAAATCTTCCCGTCTGTTTTAGGCAATAATAGCTTTTTTTTCCCTTCTGCATAACAAGTTAGTGTCTTGTCTTATACTGTATTACGTGCTGTTCCCAAGGAAGTATCACATTACAAAACAAATGTGCTAGAACATTAACTAACTGAAATATTGAATTAATTCTATTCCTCCTCATTCCCTTACTCCAGGGGAGGCACCAATCATTTGCTCTTAACAAAAAGCAACAAATTTCTACAAAACCAACAGTATGGGAAATTCTTCAAATAAGCACTTCCAACTGGGCACAGTGGCTCATGCCTATTATAATCTCAGCACTCTGGGAGGCCAAGGTGGGAGGATCACTTGGGCCCAGTTGTTTGAGACCAGCCTGGGCAACACAGCAAGACCTGTCTCTACAAAAAAAAAAAAAATTAAAACATTAGCCAAGCATGGTGGCATGTGCCTGTAGTCCCAGCTACTCCAAGAGGGTGAAGTGGGAGGACTGCTTGGCCCAGGGGGTTGAGGCAGCAGTGAGCTGCAATCGTGTCACTGTACTCCAGCCTGGACAACAGAGCAAGATCAGGAAAAAAAAAAGTACCTCCCATGCTGCCTTCTGAATTATTTCAGATACACTTTGAGCTCTGAGACTTTCTAGATATGAACAACAATAAAGAAAATCTATGGTTCAAAATGAAAGCCCTACAATGCCAAAAGTCATGAATCTAAGATTAAATTATGTTCCATATTAACCAAGGCAAGGATGGCAAGCATTCTGAAATTTCTTCCAGTTAATGCTTAAACAAAAGCTTTAAGATAAATTCCACATTAATCTTAACATCTAATGATTGAACTATTCTCATTATTCCTACTTCTTTTCTATAAGCAATTTTTCTTCCACTAAATTTATCACTGGCCTTGAATCTTAAAAGTATTTTTAGATCCCTAATTCTATGAGGCAAAATAAAAACCAAATTGAATAAGGCAACTTAAGCAATAACTTTGTACCAAATCACTGATACCAACAGACTTAATCCAGTCCCAGGGTTCTGTCAATATTTTGCTCTTGGCTGAATGACTCCCTCTTATCATCATTTCAAATAGCCTAAGGTCATATTTAGATGACCAGCCATGCAGTCATAACCAAAACTCAGCTATAGGTTGGAAGCTGGTTGTCTCCTCTGGCTCAAAAAGTTGTGCTCTTGACTCCATCAACAGGATAGGAGATACAATCCTGCCGTGGGCAGCTCCTGAATGTAGCCTCTATCACATAATTCTGATTTTGTGTCACCCTGTGTTTATCAGGCAACCTTACGCCACCTATGGGTGGAGACCAGCAAAGGTTGGGAAATGGGCACAGTGAGGTCATACCCTGACACCAGTTTGAATCTAGGCCTTCCCCAAGGCCCTGTGCCTGAACTCCCTTGCTGAGTGGGAAAGCCTTTCCCACTCAAGCAACCGGCTCAACTTCTCCAACTCTTGGCAAAATACAGAGAATGAGAGCAAGAAAAGCTGCACCTGTGTCCTCAGGTATTCAGGGGACAGTCTCTCCATGACTTGTATTATATTGTTTGTCCATTTCATCATGGTGTGGCTCACCACTTTGGATAAAGTTATAAAACTTATTAACATGACCTTGTTAAAAGACACCTGTAAACACTGCCCATTCATATACCAACTGCCACTGCCTAGGCTACAATACTCATGAGCTCTCAGCAAGAATAACCCCAAAGCCCTCCTAACTGGCTTTCCACTTCCAGTCCAACAAGACAATCTACATACTCCCTACTCAAAAATCTCAAATCATTCCTTAATGGTCACCAAATGGCTAAATGAGTAAAACAGTCCTTCCCTAACTGTATGGCTCCTCACAGGCTCCATGGTATTGGAACTCATAGCTAAATGACCTAAGAAGGGTGGGGAAAAGCTAGGCTAGAAACAGTAACTCGACAAACTTACGAAAGCTCTTCCAAACACTTTCTAAAACTCAACTTAAAAAAAAAAACCTATAAAGAGTACACTGAACTTAAAATAGATATATTTGCCCGAACTGAAATTAATACTAATAGAAATTACATTAATTTCTACTTGTCATCCTTTTTCAGGACTCTCTTCCCCACTGTTTCAATAGCTGCCTTAGACATTTGCTTTCTTAGGATGTAGAGAATATGTATTTGCTTTGCAGTCCTTTTCTAGGGGGCCTAGTTCTCCATTCAAATCTTCACTGTTCTTCAAATTCTATAACTCAGTGCTGCTAACTGCCTCACGGTCCCACTGCGGTTCCAAAGACCCATGGTGACTTGGATTCTTGTGAAAACAGTTTAGGCAACCTTGTATTCCTCAATCCATTCCCTCCCTGTCTAACCAGAGTTATGCAGCCTTAGCTCTGCCCATGACAATTTCATGCCTTGGCAAATCCCATTAGCTTCACCCTCACACAGTTCAGCCACCAGGCAGGGAGTTTCAGGGCCCAGGGTCACACTGTTTTAGCTTCCTCTACTCCCTGGTTTCAATGCAACTTCTGCTTTTCCTCTGAGAACTGCCTGACTTTCCTTTTTCTATTCCCAACCCCTAGTTCCCGCTTTTTCTATTTATCACCAAGAGGAGTGATTCTACTCAATACATCCCAGACCACATTTCTCAAAACTGAAGAAAGTTCTTCATTCCTACTCAAGCATTTAAGTTCCCCTCTGACATATACTCAACGAACCTATCCAAATTCTATTCTTCTCATTCAGGAAAGAGTGACTGTTTATAGTTTCAACACACCTAACATGTTCCATCATTGTGCCTATACTCAAGTCCTTCTCCTGCCCCATTTTACCTACTAAAAATCAAAATCCTATCTATTCTTCAAAACAATCTCAAATGTTACCTCGTTCATGAAACTCTGTGGCCGGCCTCCTATCAGACAAAATTTTGCCTCCTGGATCACCATGGCACTCTGCCTTACGTTATGGCACCCAAGACAGTCCACCATACACAACAGACAGGTACTCAATTTATAATAGTTGAACTGAACTAAAAACTAATGAAAAACTTACTTTCTATAAAAGCCTCAGATGCTCCCCAATGTCGTAACCAAAAAAGTTATTTTTTAAAAAACTTAAGCTTGTCCTCCATGCAGACTGAAACCTGAACTGGAATCAGATACTTTACATAAGAAGTAACCTTCAGTCGCTGTGGTCTGATTTGGGGTACAATCTTTAACCTTTGTTTCAAGGTCACAATCCAAAACCACAAGAGATCGATTTACACAGTAATTATTAAGCCAATTATTTTCCTACTGATTCTGATCCAAAGTAGAATTTTTCACTCTTGGTACTCTTGAAAGAGCATATTAAAAAGTAAAACATACTGATAGCTTAACAACATTAGCAAGGTGAATGGTTAATCCACTGCCTTTATCACTGGCAGCATACATGCAGTTCATAAAAATCATCCCTAGATCTCTTTTTACAAATGGAAATATTCAAGCATCACCGTGAAATAGAAAATGAGGCCGGCAGCAGCGGCTCACGCCTGTAATCCCAGCACTTTGGGAGGCCGAAGCAGGCAGATCACTTGAGGTCAAGAGTTTGAGACCAGCCTGGCCAACATGGCAAAACCCCGTCTCTACTAAAAATACAAAAATTAGCTGGGCATGGTGGCGGGTGCCTGTAATGGCAGCTAATCAAGAGGCTGAGGCAGGAGGATTGCTTGAACCTGCGAGGCGGAGGTTGCAGTGAGCCGAGATCACACCACTGTACTTCAGCCTGGGCAATGGAGCAAGATCCCATCTCAAAAAAAAAAAAAAAGAAAATGAATACAGTTAGGCTTACCAAGGTATTATAATTAATTAACCATACTTCAGTTACAGACCGAACAAATGATGTTTCACTCTACCAATACTTAAGGTATTTCTATTATGTCTTTTTCTTTTTTTTTAATTAAGAGACTAAGTATTCTTGTCTTCACATATGTAGGGACTTTACCATGGAATTTTGTTTATACTTGGTTTTTTCAAGGAATGCTCACTGAAGGATAGTTTACCTCAGTGAGTCCCACAAGGTAACCAAGCACCTAGATTAAAGTTCAAGTAATGTTCTCGTTAATTCCTCATATAAGGATCATGCCAAGCTGCACATTTTGTGTGTGCACACTCACATGGACACCTGCCTCAAACATCTCAATCCACCAGGCTCACCTGAAGCATTTTGTCAGGGCTGCTCTCAATGCCAGGGGGCATGTTGCTTGGGTCGAAGGCTATCTGTTCAACCTCAGCAAAGTAATTAACTGGATTCCGGTTTAAGACCAGTTTACCAACTGGGATGAGAGGGTAGTCCTTGTGAGGCCAAACCTGAAAATGATGTCATATTCATAATTAACAGGCAATCAACCAAAGGAAATTAAAGCTACCCACAAAAATACCAGATTTCACATACAATCAAGCCAATGAAAATAATTTTTAAATCCAATAAAACATAAGAATTTAAGACGAGTGCCTTAGTTAAATCTTTCACAATAGGAAGTGGTAAGTACTGACAGTTTCCCTAGGAAAAAGTACATCAGCTTTTCATAATCTGTTCCCTGTTAATAACAATATATGAAGCCACATACACATACTCAATGAAATGACAAACAGGAATGTGGAAGCAAGATGCTGGTAAAGGACACTCTGAAGTGGTACCCTCTGTATTTTGTATATGACTTCCCCATCGTTATAATTGTTTGACTAGATTTTTTTTCTAATTAGGTAAGAAGAGACTTAAAAAAGAAAACAATATAGCTGTTACTGACTCACCTTGGTGAGATCAAATGGATTAAATGGAAAAGTTTCTGCCTGATTAAATGTCATGACCTGGATGTAAAAAGTCCAGGAGGGGTAGTTTCCTGTGGCAATGGCGTTAAAAAGATCCCGGATGCCATAGTCAGGATCTTCCTGGGAAAGTCTCGCCGCATCTTCAACAGAAAGGTTTTTGATGCCCTGGTCAGTCTACAAAATGAGAGAAAGAAGCTCCAATGGAAACTTATTGGCAAAGTTATCAAAATGTAATCAGTAATTCATTGAAGGATTATGAGTAACACCACCCAAAGAATGAACTTTCTTTACAACAATACTTCCATTGTTCAAATCTGATACTAATGAATTTATCAACAAGAAATTCTATTTGATTATCCCAATACTTTTAAATGTCAAGGAAATCCCAGCTACACATTTCATATTTAAAATCAGTCCTATCTGTTTATGTATTCTATTATTTGAATTTTTACACTCATGTTACTTTCCAAATCAGAAAAATCAAAATGTATCTTAAAAGTAGGCAAAGGATTAATAAAATTAAAGGACTACTTCCCTTTTACCGTGAAGTAATGTTTTAATTCCACTTCATGATAGCTCAAATCAATTACTGAGACTGTGCTCAGCTAGTATACCTTCACCCCTGTCCTATTCCTTTTTTAAAAAAAAATAAATTATAGAATCATAGCTCATAGAGCTGAAAAGAACTTCAGTACAACTACCTGGAACTAGTTCTCTGACTATGAGCAGGCAAAATTAATATTCTGACTTTCCAAGCAAGCCATTAAAACCCAGAGAAGCTGTGTCACTTCGTAAGTGCTCCTGTCATCATATCATACTGTTCTTTAATGGACTGACCATGTGATCTTATTCTGAAAGACCTCCCAACAAGCCAAGTGCCGCAGAAAGATTTCCTTAGCAAAAATCAACTCTGAACGCTGGTCTATTTCTACCACAGAAATCCCAACTCTCTAGTCAGTGAAAAGGTCTGAACTCTTACTACTGAACCAGAAGTAAAGCCACCTTCAGTATTAAAAAAAAATGAAGGTCACGAAGTACAGATCACCTAAAGAGCTAATATATTAACTTGTGCAATAATATTGCAATACCTTTCTGATTTTAACTGAATCCTTTAGGTTTAGAAAATAATCATCTTAGGTCAGAATAATCCAGACTGATGAATCCACGTAGATCTCAGGCTACCTTAGGGCCCTAGGATAAAAGACCCACAAGCAATCCAATCTTTCCAGGACTCGTATAGCTGGTAATATCATGCCAACTTTACAGTGAAAAGAATTGGAGCTCAAAGAACTTTTAATACTATGCCCAAGGCCACAATTATCTAGAAGAGTAAAAATCTGAGTTCAGGCTGGCATAACTCCAATGCTACCAACTAGACTG
The DNA here is from genome assembly GCF_000951045.1 of Mandrillus leucophaeus. Lineage (NCBI taxonomy): Eukaryota > Metazoa > Chordata > Mammalia > Primates > Cercopithecidae > Mandrillus > Mandrillus leucophaeus. Next base: position 1,691,819 of record NW_012107919.1, read on the forward strand.
GCTGTCCCAGAGACAACCATTTAGTGTTACTCTAAGTAACACTACATTGATCCTTTTGGCAATTACAAGCCAATTTTATGTTCCATAACATGTTTCCTTGTCAAATATTATAGATTCAAGTTATGATGATAAAAAGAGGTGATAGTTCTCCTGTTTGATATGCCTACATTAAGTTGTTCAGATAAAGAAGAAAACAGGACAGAAGAAAACAGGATAGAAGAAAACAGGGCTTTTGGATGTCATTGAGAGAGAGATTGTCCAGTACTGGTCATGAGCCCACTTCTTTCTGCTTATCTTAGCAGCAGTATTTGGAAACAGAGGTTCTCAGGCTTGTTTTTACCTAGCCCTCAGGAGTTCTCTGGGAATATCACTAACACACCAGGGCTCACTGGTAATATTGCTCATTGTAACGAATGACATGCTTAAACCAAAAGAGTACCCTTTAAAATATTTCAGTTGATTAAAACATTCTCAAAACCCTCCCCAGACGTAACGCATTTGATCTGGCTATATGAACGCAAATTTTTAAAAACAGTACAATTTTGTTTTCTGACATTTGTAATTGATTTTACTTATATGCGTTGTTCATAATACAACCTCAATAAATGCTAAGTAAATAGATGGATGACTTAAAAAGTTAGAAGAAATGATATTGGAAAGATGCCACTGGATGTTGGAAGTGATAGTGAGACTTGGATATGCTTCAAGCGGTGTTAGCCCTCTTCTGGGCCCTAAAAGGTATCTATGCTCAGGATAATGACTCAGGGCTAGGCACTTTATTATTTTCTAGAGCTTAACTCCAAACTCCAACAAGAACTCTAGAAAAGCCGGGCTAGGGCCAGGCACAGTGGCTCACACCTATAATCCCAACACCATGGAAGGCCAAAGTTGGGCATGCACTTGAGGCCAGGAGTTTGAGACCAGCCTGGGCAACACAGCAAGACCCCATCTCTATGAAAAGAATTTAAAAATCAGCCAGGCATGGTAGTGTGTGCCTGTAGCCTCAGCTACTCTGAGACAGGGGGATTCCTTGAGCCCAGGAGTTCACTGCAACCCAGGAGTTACTGTGAGATACGATCATACCACTGCACTCCAGCCTCAGTAACAGAGTGAGAGCCTATCTTAAAAAAAAAAAAAAAAAAAAAAAAAAAAAGCTAAGCTAAACTAGGTGGAAAGTATTTCCTTCTGCCTAGCCTAGAGGTCTATACTATCTTCTCTGAGCCCAAACCAAAAGCTTAGATATTCCCACTTCAGGGAGAAAGCTGTACTCAACATGAAGCTGCCAGCCCAGAAACATTAAACCAGAAGCAGCACAAAAGAAGCACATTTTCTGAATGTTTATGACAAGGGACACAGGATCCAGAAAAAGGAAGCTTACACTGTTGATCGCAGCCATGTGCCTTACCTCTGGCCACATGTAAAGGGGAGACTAAAGAGGAACCACACACAGTTCTAATAGGACAGTGTGAAGTTATGTCCTCAGGTGGAAGCCAACAAAATACTCACAGTACTGATCAGCGAGATCAATACTTCCCCATCTTTGGGGAGGGAGGTGAGGGAAAAGTGGGAGAAGCCTTAATCTTTGCTCAATTCTTCAGGAAAAATAAGGAGGTGTGTGGTAGGAGCCTTGTACACTCTGCCCCAAAGGTATAACACGTACCTTATAATGGAATTTGCAATAAACCGCCTTTCCTTCTGCATTAACCAGCTTGAAAGTATGTGATCCATATCCATTCATGTGGCGATGGCCATCTGGAATCCCCCGATCACTGAACAAGAAAGAAACCTAAGGAACAGAAATATAAAGCCTAAAATGTTTTCATTTAAATCAAAACATCCTAGATTTTTAAGATATTCCTTAGGTTCCAGAAAGTCCCTTAATGACATAAAACATACTAGCCTATTTCCCATGGGAAGGGTTACCATTATTTTACCTGTAGAAAATAACAAACAGAAAAATTTTAAACCAAAATGATATGCAAATCACTAATACTATGACTCAAAATTCTATGAAGGAAAAAGCTAAAACAACCTGAAAACTGGCCTAATTTGTTATTCAAAATTTATTTTCATAGCAAATTTGGTACTACTTTCCCCTCACTTCCCTAATACAGAGCTTTACCTTGTACTAAAGACTTTCATCCTTACTATTGCTAAATATCAACTGACAATGTTGCTATCTATCTGTCATCACCATTTAAGGTTGATGAATGGGGGATGATTATTAAAGCCAGTCATTACAAAACTCTTCACGATCAAGAAATCTGAGGAAGCTTATTCCAATAAAACAGCCAAAACTGGAGAGACACTTTATGAGGAGGCATAATTAAACACTGCATCCCAAGTGATATAAGACAATGGAAAAAAAGGGTTCATACCTGATGCAGAGACTCAGGACGTAGGCTCCAGAAGTCCCAGACCATATCCGGATCCTTCAGATGCGTCTGAGGGTTTCTCTTTTGGCTGTGGATAAAAGATGGAAACTAAATAGAAACAAGAGAGAAAAAAATTCAAAAACTAAGTTTACAGGAATTATGGTGTCTTGCATTATACATGCCTATTACTAGGTTTATGGATTATAACTCTAAATACAATCCTGGAATTTTAAACTGCCAACCCATAAAATGAAATATACTCAACATAGACAACTGGCATCTAAGATACCCTAAAGTATTTCAAATATACTCAAAACTACAGTCCTTTTTTTTTTTTTTTTTTTTTTTTGAGACAGGGTCTCACTCTTTCACCCAGACTGGACTGCAGTGGCATGATCACAGCTCACTGCAGCATTGACCTCCTAGGCTCAAGCAGACCTCCCAACTCAGCCTCCCAAGTGGCTGGGACTATAGGCATGAGCCACCACACCTGGCTAATTTTTGTATTTTTTTGTAGAGACATGGTTTTGCCATGTTGCCCAGGCTGGTCTTGAACTCATGGACTCAAGTGATCTGCCTGCCTTGGCCTCCCAAAGTGCTGGGATTTATACTATTTCTTCCTGGAAAAAACATACCCACCCTCCCACATGCGCGCGCACACACACACACACACACACGGACACACACACACACACACCCACCTGCTGACTCAGAGCATGTAGAGACACCCTCTGTTTGTTTCCAAAGTAAAGTCCCTCTTTTTACTAATCTTCAATGTTCTGCAAGGAAAACTAAACTCACTTCCCATTAAGTCAATGTATCTTAAAATGACAAATCTAAGACCAGTGGTAACTGTTGCTACTTGATCTTACCAAATACAGAAAAATGTCTTGAAAAAAGTAATCCAGACAACTCATATTCTTTTCTTTCTGCCTTTCCCATGGTTTCTCCTCAAATGCCAACCTATTTGAAATCAATTTAAATCAACAAACATTTGTTGAGCGCAAAATACTCTATTACCTACCAATATGGGATCCCTGATGAAGAAAATGGGGGTGTTATTTCCAACAAGATCCCAGTTACCATCTTCTGTGTAAAATTTCACTGCAAACCCACGAGGGTCCCGAATTGTGTCAGCTGAACCCGATTCTCCAGCTACAATATTCAAATGAAAACAGGATGCATAAGCCACAGCACTTTACATCCAAGAAGCCTGGAGACATAAAGAAGCACCTGGATCCATCCTTTCTAATCCACTTCCAAGAACTAAATTAGGTATTTAAGTGCCCGGGTTATTATTTCTACCCACCAGCTAATTCAGTCCACAAATCAAACAAAAGAATTAATTGACAGCAATAAGAGAACATATGTAATAACAGCTGATAAGGTTATTCATTTAACATAATAAGATAACTTTGTTGAAACAGGTAATTAAGCTTTTAATTAAAATAAGGGAAGAGAATAATTATGAGGCTTAAAGTAGTGACAAACAGAATAAGTGAGTTGCCAAAATGATGAGGTTAACATTAAGAAAATGAGTTAAAATATTGGTTCTTAGTTCTTAATTTTATTTATTTTTACATTCCACGGTATTTTTAAAATGCTGAGACTGACACAGAAACGGAACTAGTCAAGCAGTAGGCATGATAAAATATAGTATGATAGATCTAATACTATCTCTGTAACATGAAAAACATCACTTAGCCTCTCAAAAACGAAAAGAATCCCACTCTGCAAAGTAGATCTACAAATTAGAGACTGTATCTGTAAAGCACCTAACCACGGCTGGCATAGAGTTAATTCTCAATAAAGGTCACTGTAGGCATGGTTATTAAATAAGATTTCCACTCTATTCTTCTGTTAGAGGCAACCACTTTGAGGAAAGCTCTTTCCAAATGTCACAGAATTGCAGAGGTAGCCTCTGTGTAAGTGTGATTTCCTAAGACCTCAACAAACAGAAATATAAGTAACTTCCTGTGTGTCTCCAAATATGTCTTCTACTGTAAAACCTTGCCATAATTTGGAGAAGTGCTTGTTTCCTATTTTCTAATAACTTTTTCTTTAAGTTATAAACGTCCCCAAAAAGGTGAAGTTGAGTTAAGCCATACCAATCACGCCAATAAACCAACTTACCAACAGTGGAGAACCGAACTGCGATGGGAGTCCTCTTTCCAATATGCTCAAATACCTTTGCCTTGGAATATTTGGTAATGTCATGTGTGACCTCAAAGTAGCCAAAGGCCCCTAACGAGAAAGACACAGAAATCCTTACCGTGAGACCATTACTCGGACATTCAGGTCCTTAACAGGCATGTGAGTAACAAGAGAAAATGATGGTTAGCACCAGCCTTCTGGGGGCTTCCAGTGTAATGGGGGAAGGGGAAATGTCCAAACACAAAATAAAGAGGGTGAAATGCAAAGCCCTATTCTATCACTCAGTGCTAAGTTGAATGCCACATAGCTGGAGCCAAGAGAAGGAGGTGAGAGCGGCTAGAAGTAGTCAAGGTTGGCCCAAGGACACAGGACCTCAGAGGGGCCTGAAGTACAGGTAGGACCTATGAGAGAAAGAGAAGAACAGAGAGAAGAGGAGATGAAACCACAGAGAAAGAGAGAATCTTTTCAACACCTAGCAAGGAAGATACAAAGCAAGCAACACACTAAACAAGTCAAGATGGAAAAATACACAAAAACCACTGGGGAAGATGGGAAGAAACCTTACTCAGGAAGAAGAGATGAAGAAATGCAGAAGTCCCAACTGGAAGTCCCAGTCAGCAAGCTACGAGAAACACTCCCTTTCTGTGGAGCTCTTTTTCCAACTGAGCATTTCACTTTCTTTCAAACACCACCCCCATCTTTTGTGTCTGATATAAGAGCAATAAAGTAAGTTTTACAGAAATTGTTGGAAAAAAGAAAAGGAAAAATCATCACAAACCCACCACCCTAACACAACTACCCCAAATTTTGCAGTTCATTCCAGTAATTACCCAATAAGTACACCATTTAAACTTAGTCGCAATTTGCAGTCGTGTCTGTATTTCTGTACAGCAGGTCCTCAAATAACATTGTTTGGTTCAACATTGTTTCATTATAACGTTGATGAGAAAAAAATCTATTCCTAGCTGAGGTCACTATCTGTGTGGAGTCTGCATGTTCTCCCCATGTCTAGATAGGTTTTCTCCTGGTACTCCAGCTTCCCCCCACATCCTACAGATGTGCACGTTAGGTGAACTGGCATGTCTAAATGGTCCCAGTGTGAGTCCACTCTGCAATGGATAGCATCCTGTCCACGGTTGGCTCTTGCCTTGTACCCCAACCTGTCAGGACAGGCTCTGGCCTCCCACCACCTTGAACTGGAATAAACTGGTAAATAACGATCTTATTTTACTAATCTTTCTTAAAGGTATGTATGGCTCACATTTATTTCAATGTTTAATATTAGATGTATTTTGAGTCTCTATTTAGAAGTTTGGTGATATTTTATCAGTCCGAAATATGCCATAGGAACTTAACTCTTGCTTATGTCAATTAGCCTACCGTAAAATTCGTTTCATTACATGTCGTTTAGCTTAAAGTCAAAGTTTCCAAGAACCTATTGACATTAAGTGAGGACTTACTGTATTTTTATTCCTTCAATGAACTGCATGATAGGAGAAATGGAAGACTGCTTTTTTCAAAAGAAACTATTTTATATGTAATGTTTAATCTGAGGAAATACCCATCATTAATTTACTAATTTCCCTACCGCAGGACGTTTTTCCTTTTTCCCACAAATGGAGATTTGGCACTTGTGTTAAAGGTCCTCCAATCCTTTGGGAAATAATACTTGACCCAGGTGCTGGGAAACAATCTTTTTACAGCAAATAAACACAGCACTTACCTGCTCCTTTAGCATGCACGACTCGCTCGGGAATTCTCTCTCGGTCAAAGTGAGCCATTTCATCAGTGAAAACCACATCCTGAACAAGAAGGGGCCCACGGGGCCCCACTGTAATCACATTAAGTTTGTCTCCTACTGGGTTACCAGCTCCAGTGGTCAGGACATCAGCTTTCTACATGAACACAGAAAGAAAGTGCAGGAGAGTTAGCACAAGCAAACCTTTCATTTAGACTGTCACAGATACATAGCTTTGCAATGTTTATACCATCTGCCCTCTTTTTACATTTCCTGTGTCCAAAGTACTAAAATCCGATAAGATGGGCCATTGCCTGAAACTTTCAGTCATGCCTCAGAAACCTTTGACAAATCTCAACACCAATCTGCTAAGAAACTTACTCCGAAGAGCAGAAAGATGATTTTGGAGCCTGAAAATGTGCTCAGCACCTGCTCCAGAGAAAGCCACTGGGTTCTGCAAAGCTCCCAGAGAGGTGCCTAAAAGCATCCTACAAATTTAACAGTGAAATGTCCAACCCAACAATGAGAAGATGGTCTCCAGGGAAGCTGTGCTGGTCAATACTTTACTCAGAACTTACAGATGCTTTATTACTGCCACGATGTTCAAGTACGCTACCCTGTTTAGTGCATCTCAAACAATGTACACCAGCTATTTGCAACATCTCTTTTCAATTAAAAAAAAAAAGTCAATGGCTTTTACTGTCACTAAAAGTAAACTGTTACTGGTAAGGTGGATTACAGTACCAATGTTTTAAAGATAGCAAATGTCTCTGAAATGGGATAGGTTACTTTACTGTAATAAAGAATTAATTTTAAGCCACCTGATTCTCCAATTTCAGTTACAGTAGAAGACACTCAGTTGTTCCTCCTCTAGAGTGACAGCGGCCTTCTTCTAGCCCCACGTGATCCTGGAAGCTCTTAGCTTCATCTAGTTCCATGGTCAGAGAATACTTTTGACCACAGACAAGTGCCTCTGCAGTGTCTTCCCCCGGTCACTGGAAATCAGGAGAGACTTGGAGGTGATGCAAAGCTACGCCACCCCCACCTGGGAGAGGAACTCAACGGTGTCTATGACAAACCTCAAAGACCAACTTCACACACAGAGAAAGGCACTATTTTTAGTATTTCCACACACCTGGAGTGGAGTATGTAGTTTTACTCCCCATGCATGTCTGTCCTGCATATTAAAACAAATTCCTGCCTCTTCTCTAGAAGGCAATAGGGCGGGGAGTAGGCACTTAAAAAACCACAAAAGATCTGTGAGCTGTCTGAAAAAAGACACTGAATAAAGGAGACCATGCAATTTGCAAAACTAATAAACAAGACCATCTCACACACTAGGAAATGCCCTTGCCACTAGAGTTCTATCTTCATTCAAGTGGGAAGAGGCCAACATGGCACCAGGGAGAAACCAAGAGTGCCAGCATTAGAGCCTGGGTCCAACTTCCAGTTCTGCCAATTACCAGCTATGGAGTTGCTGGCAAGTTACTTATTTATGAGTCTCCATTTTCATCTGCAAAACAGAATAATAACCACCTCCTAGGGTTAACACATGAATTAAAAGAGTTAAATGTAAAATGCAAGCCACACGTTCAGCACATATATGCTGTCACTTCACTGACTGTGAGAACATGACCTCACAGCAGAAGGAGCAAAGCATCTGAAGTTTTATTTTTCTAGTAATCATGACAGATGCCTACTCCTCCATCCACACTCTCTCACTCTACCATCTCTGTTCCTAAACCCATCTAGCAAAGCCCGTTCTAAACTGTCACAGTTTAAGGGTCCAATCAACACTTACCACCCAATCACACCACTCTTTTGAAGATACGTATGTTGCTAATACGTGTGACCCTCTGCAGGTTTATTTTTAAAGTAGAAAATGAACCAGAAAAAAAAAAAATTCTACTTTCTAAAGTAGAAAATGAACCAGAAAAAGAGCAATTTCACCTTTAGTTTAAACCTAAAGCCTTGGTTTTCAACCTTGGCAATGCACTGAAATCACCTGGGGAGCTTTTTAAAGCCTCCTGATGCGCGGGTCATTCCCACTAGAGATGTCTGACAGAAGTACCCTGGCTGAGGCCTGGGCTATTTTTAAATGATTCCTGTTCAAGCTAGGATTGAAAACCACTGACCTAGAACTACTGAGTGATAACAAAATTAAAATAATTAGAGAGCCAGAGCAAACCAAATCTGTCCTTTAAATGCTCTTTTCAACATATAAACAAGGTATTTAAGGAAGCCTTTAAAAAATAAACGGACATCCAGGCTGGGCGCGGTGGCTCACACCTGTAATCCCAACACTTTGGGAGGCTGAGGTGGGTGGATCACCTGAGATCGGGAGTTTGAGACCAGCCTGACCAACATGGAGCAACCCTGTCTCTACTAAAAATACAAAATTAGCCAGGTACAGTGGGGGGTGCCTGTAGTCCCAGCTACTCGGGAGGCTGAGGCAGGAGAATTGCTTGAACCCAGGAGGTGGAGGTTGCAGTGAGCCGAGATCATGCCATTGCACTGCAGCCTGGGCAACAGGAGAGAAACTCCGTCTAAAAAAAAAAAAAAAAAGGGACATCCCATAATAAAAGATAAAAGTATGAGAAAAGATACCAAGAAGCTCAGTAAAAGGAATGCTAAACAGGCAAGAGTGTTATTTACATGCCAGCATCCTTAAAGTGGAGAGGGAGCTGCCCCTAAGGGAGAGATGAGAGCACATCACATGTTCCCTTCTGGTCTGGTTACTGAATTAGGGTGATATGGTCAAGAATAAACACCACGCCCAAAGGCAGCAGGTGCAGAGTTGGATAAACGAATAAAGTACTAAAGCTTGAGGTGGTCTTTCCTGATGACACTGACTAATAAGAGTCAGAATGCTGGAATTATGGCAGTCCTCCCTCCTGCCCAACAAAGGAATCCCCTCCTTAACATCAATCCTGTTAAGAAATGAAACCTGAGTTTTTAAGTTACAAACGGAGGCTTCAGAATCTCTTCCATTTCCCCACTCTAATAGTTAGATCAATTGTCCTCATTTATATAACAGCTTTCCTCGCACAAGCTCTTGTACATACAATTTACCTTCAAAGCCAGTGGGGCAGGAAAGCTTCAACAGTCAGCAATAGAAAAGGGAAGCCAGGGAGCAAAAACTAGAAAGGAAAAGATCCCCCAACTTCAGGGGATGTTTAGAGCAACATTGGGTAAGAGGAACTGATCTAAACTGAAAGATAGAGCATTTATTAATATTAGAAGGTGAGGAGCAGGATGCAGTGTATTTAAGATGAAAATAATTCATGCAATGAAGATTTACTAGATGAAATGAGAGGGTGGGGCTAGAAAACGGACCACACAAGTTATCTCACTTAAGCTTCCCAATAATCCAGAGATGGATGTTATTAATCCCAATTATAAACTCAGAAAACTTAAGTAACTTTGCAGAAATGTCAGTGTTGTGGCACAGGTTTACTTGTTACATGTAACAAGTAAGGACAGGCAAAGAGATTTCCTCCAACTTGCAATTCTTGTTTTTAACTCAATGAATGACTTTAGAGCCAGAATATTTTTAAAGACAGAAAAGCTTTTCTATGGCTGAACAACTTCAAGACCTCTCTCTGGGAAAGTAGCATTGGTTCTTGTTAACATGTTTCCATCTTCCTGGCTGCCAGCTCCCATGACATCCACACGTCTCTCTCCTGAAGTGCTCTCTCTATCCTGCCCCACACCACCCATGAAGCAGGGCCAAGGGAAGCACCTTCTTGTGCCCCTTATAACAAAATACTGTAATTGCCTGTTCACATCACTGTGTTTCTTTCTGAGATGGAGTCTCGCTCTGTTGCCCAGGCTGGAGTACAGTGGCGCGGTCTCATCTCACTGTACCCTCCGCCTCCTGGGTTCAAGTGATTCTCCCAACTCAGTAGTTGGGAATACAGGCACCCGCCACCATGCCCGGCTAATTTTTGTATTTTTAGTAGAGACAGAGTCCCATCATCTTGGCCAGGCTGGTCTCGAACTCCTGACCTCAAGCGATCCGCCCGCCTTGGCCTCCCAAAGTGCTGGGATTACAGGCATGAGCCACCGCACCCAGTCTGTCACTGTTTTTCCTCTCTAGACTGTGTACTCCTTTTACATCTATATCCCTGATCCTAATACACTGCTCAATATACTAACAAACACAAAACAAATGTGTGTGGATATAGCATGCAAATAAACTAAACCATGGACCAATATGATATGGCCAAGAGCCTTCTAAGGAGAAGGAGGAAGCAGCAACAGCCTATCCCTTTCCCTGCATCTCTCCTCCAAAAAATGAGAGAAATATTTTAATTTATAAATTCTGATCAAATACCTTTAGACAAACTTGTTATGAAAACTGCCGCAGAAATTAGCTTGGCTAAAAACTGGCACAATTATTAGAGGTAGGGACTTAAAGTAAAATTCCATTTTGACTTTGCTGCTTTTATAGACTTCTTTTGGCCAGAGCTAATACATAAATGAGGAAATTTTCCTGGGAAGAGTAAGGTTGGCTTCATCTGGTGAAATATTTTATCAGTATATTACACTTTCCACTTAGTTCCCTTCACTCACAAAAGTCTCAAGAACCTAAACATGTTCTTCCACTTTTAATTAAAAGATTGGTAATGCAAATTGCCCCTGTCAGTCCCAGAGGAGTCATAATGATGTCTTCTCATTCTATGATAAAGAATGTGCCTAGCATTTTCTAGCAAGTAACTGCCTAACATTCTCCATTTATTCAACAAAGATTCAAGTGCCTACAACGTGTATACCCAAATACAGGAAACCAAAGACTGTAAGGGTGGTCTAGATATTGGCGGCTGTGGAAGCTAAAGCAACTCCATCTTAGACACTAATCCACCATGCTGACTTCTGATTAACTCCAGTTTTAAGATTTCCAGTTTATCCATTATTCCTTGTGAAAGAGCCCCTATTTACTATAAATCCTGCCCTGAGGTCAAACAACCTTGACATTATCATACTTCAGTCATCCCATACCTCCCTTCTGAATCACCCTTCCCTATGGTATTTATTAAGCCCTGGGTCTGAGGGGTAATGGTGTGGGATCCACCATCTTGTCTCAGCAACACGCAAGACACGGACATGGTTTCTGGTCATAAATCCGTATTAAACATTTCTTCCTGAGAAACTTGATTTGTCAGCCTCTTTGTTTGGCCTCTCAGCTTCCTCAGACTTTGGGAGTAAGTTTGCATAGACCTACCCTCCATGGAAAAGCTAAGAAAAAGAAACGAAACCTTAAAAACTTTTATCCCATCTCCCATAGTCTCTCCCATTGCACATTAAGACTTAGCGATCCCATGCCTAGGTATATTTCAGGAGAAATGAAAGCACATGTGAACCAAGGGTTAAGTCACTCAGTCACCCCTTCTCCATCCCAAATGTTGGCAGTGTAACATCAATGCAGTTATTACCAGGGTTACCCTAAAAAACATAGACCCTCACAGCCTATAATGCATAGGCAACTCACTGACATAAATGGACAGTCTAAGACCTAACCCTCTGCCAGGTAATAAGAGAACTGTATAAAAACGTAAGGTTTGAAATGTTCAAATTCTCCCATTTTAAAGGGATCAGAAGTTACTTATCAATACTTCCCATTTACCTCCAAGAGCACTGGCAGCAAGCTGCACTAAAAAAAAAAAAAAAGAAAGAAAGAAAAACAATAACAACAACAACAAAAAAAAACAGGAAATGGGTTAAAGGTAAGTATCCCAAAAGAAGAGCCCATGGCTTTCTGAGCAGCGAGCAATAAAGTTCCCATTTAAGTTCCCTTCAAAGTCACTGGGAATACCTGCAGAACCACCTTCCTCCTGCCAAGACAGAAAAAGAAATAAGAATTTTTAAGTGGATCGAGGTCATACTCATGAACACATCTGACTCAGTGCTCACTTATTAAAGTTTACAAAACTCCCAATTCACCTGTCAGCAAACCAAATCTGACCACAGAAGATACGCCCAATAAATTGCTTTCACATTGGTTGACTGTGTTTCCAAAAAAGGATACTCTGATTCTTGAGAGAGGAGGCAACAGAGTGCTCTCCTATAGTAGTCCCAAATCGTAAAGCTCTCCCAGATGAGTAAAGCGTCAAAACTAATTGGGAAGTGGAAGAGAGCATATTAGCACAAAGCTGTCCACTTAGATAAAAGCATTTACCAAGCAAGGGGAGACTTTTTTTTTTAATGCCATCTGTTACTGTCTTAATTTTCTAACAGAATATCTTAATGTCAGAAAGTAAAAATGACATACTCTTTAAAAAGAGATTATGTTGTGTGTCCATTGCCACATCACAAGAAAATGGATGGACAGATTTTCACCAAATACGAAACGTACGCTTTGGATAATGTAGTAGAGTAAGCTTCCTGGACACGGGTAGACTACCCCAGGTGTGGCCTGTAACAGAGTTCTAGCCAACAGAATGTAAGTGGCAGTAACCCTGGACCCCAAACCTTACCACACTCATATACCCTTCTCCATGCTCTTGAGCCTTCTGTGCTGGACAGTGATGCCCAGGGCAACCTTAAAAGCCATGTGTTGACCAAGGGGGAGCTTCCTTCAGCCTGGTACCCTCAATAACTGTGGGAAGCAGAGCACCCACCCACCTCCTTCAACCTCAAACCACTTTGGGCCATTCATGTAGGAAAGGAATACATTTCTTTTTTTTTTTTTCTTTTTGAGATGGAGTTTCACTCTTGTTGCCCAGGCTGGAGTGCAATGGCACGATCTCGGCTCACTGCCACCTCCACCTCCCGGGTCACCTCCGCCTCCCAGGTTCAAGCGATTCTCCTGCCTCAGCCTCCTGAGTAGCTGGGATTACAGGTATGCATCACCACGCCCAGCTAATTTTGTATTTTTAGTAGAGACAGGGTTTCTCCAAACTGGTCAGGCTTGTCTCGAACTCCTGACCTCAGGTAATCCACCCTCCTCAGCCACCCAAAGTGCTGGATTACAGGCGTGAGTCACCGCACCCGGCCATAAATTTCTAATATGTTTATACCATGATACATGTTGAGATTTATTATTATAACACCTAGCCTATACATGATTTCACATGATTTAACTTAAAATATGGGCTATGAATCAATAATTTAAAAGCAATTCAATTCTTAAAAGGGCAGAAAATTTGAACATATACTTCAAAGGAATATATACCAATGACCAATAACCATGTAAAAAGATGCTTTGCATTATTAGTCATCAGAGCAATGCAAATTAAAACCATAATGAGATACCACTGCATGTCCAACAGCTAAAAGCAAAAGACTGACAGCACCAAAAGCTGATAGGATATGGAGCAACTAGAACTCCATACACTGCTGATGAAGTATAAAATGGTACAACCACTTTGGAAAAAGGCTCAGCAGTTTCTCATAACACATTCACTTACCTTATGACCCAGTAAATCTACTCCTAGACCTACTCCTAGGTATTTCCTAAGAGAAATAAAAGCATCTGTGCACAAAAAGACTTATATAAGAATTTTTATAGCAGCTTTATTTATTTTTCATTTTTAAGACAGGGTCTCCCTCTGTCACCCAGGCTAGAGTGCAGTGGTGTTAATCATGGCTCACTGCAGCCTCCACACCCCAAGCTCAAGCAATTCTCCCACCTCAACTTCCCCAGTAGCTGGGACTACAAGCATGTGTCACCATGTCTGGCTACTTCTTTTATTTGTTGTAGAGATGGGGTTTCACTATGTTGCCCAGGCTGGTCTCAAACTCCTGAGCTCAAACAATCCTCCCACCTTAGCCTCCGAAAGTGGTAGGATTACAGGCATGAGCCTTCATGCCCAGCCACAGCAGCTTTACTTACAATAGAAAAAAAATTAAATAGCCCAGGTGTCCAGCAACAGGATATTCAAACGGTGCTATATTCATATAATGGAATCCTACTCAGCAATGAAAAGAACAAATTTTTTTCAACTTTTCTGAATGTTTGAAATTTTTCATTTAAAAAAGTGTTTGAAAATTATATAGGCTATAAGGCATATACATAATTCCTTTTGGAGGGCTCTGGGGGGAGGGAGAAGTGCCTCAAAGAAGTAAGCGGTTTTTACTCAGAGCAGCTAAAATCGAGGAACAATAAGACATCAATGTGGCTGCCAATCAGGACGAAGTACACAGTGCACTAAGACGCCATGGAAAAAGGGGACTGCCGTATTTCAATTAAGAGCCTCCCAACTATGGATGAGCTTTTTGAGTCAGCCATTTCTCACATGGGCAACTACGTAAGGTAAATCAACAGCAGGGACTTCAACAGTTCATGATTCTCCCAAACAAGGAAGAAGGCAGCTAGTCTCAGAATAAAGGGGAGTCCTTTAAAAATGAAAATATAGACCGTGCGCGGTAGCTCACACCTGTATCTCAGTACTTTCAGCGGCCAAGGCGGGTGGGTCACCTGAGGTCAGGAGTTCCAAACCAGCCTGGCCAACATGGAGAAACCCCATCTGTACTAAAAATACAAAAATTAGCTGGGTGTAGTGGCGGGGACCTGTAATCCCAGCTACTTGGGAGGCTGAGGCAGGAGAATTGCTCAAACCCAGGAGGCAGAATTCGCAGTCTGTGGAGATCTTACCACTGCACTTCAGCCTGGGCAACAGAGCGAGACTCCATCTCAAAAAAAAAAAAGAAAAGAAAAGAAAATATTTTGTTCTGTAAAAATCTCACTACTTTGTCCACACTTTTCTCAATTCACCAAGTATTCATGAAAACTTCAGTGTGAACCAGGATTTGCACCCACTGGGTAAGGAAAGAGTCTTGGGTCCAAGAAGCTGGATTCTAACCTTGTCTCTGCCACTAAGTAGTGGCACATCCTTTACTAAGACTCCACGTGTCTCTGGTTCACTTTAAGAGCTCATGAACCGTCCTAATGGTATATAACAAAGAACAGGGCCAACAGGGGAGATTTTCTAGGCCCTTGGAGGAGAATGGCAGCCTTGTCCCAAACAGGGAACCATTAAAGCAATCCATGAGCACTTAGCATTAATACCCCAGTTCGTGAGCCTGAGTTTTGAGCAATAGCACTAGGCAGAATGGGGAAAACAGGGCTGCAGTCCTCTCTCTACCATTAACCAGCAGCCAGGGAACAGCGCAAGACCTTTAGACTCCCTGGGCCAATCTGCCAACAGAAGACTCAGACCAGATGCAGTCTCATCCAATCTAACCTACTCATAGATGCCCTCTGCACCCATGGGCACAGGCCAGGAATGCCTCCCCCACCACCAAGTTAAAATCCTACTCATTTAAAAAAATTCCTGTTCAAATGTCACCTGCTTTGTCCAGCCCACCTGGTCACTCCCTCTGCATTCTACAGAATACCTATATTAGAGCCCTCACCACGCTGGAGTGTAATCATCTGTTTATGTGTCTTGTCTCCCAGACTAGACTCTTAGCTTCTCAAGACTGTTGTTCTTGCCTCATTGGAATTTGTACACCTTGCCCCGAACAGTGTCTAGCACCTGCAGGCGCTCAAAGAATAGAATAAATGCATTAACCAATCCCTAATGTCCCCCACCCCCAGCTCTAAAACGCTAGGCCTGATATTTTGAAGTGCAAATGAGACAATGGATGTAAAAATTCTTTTATTTAGTCGTTTAATAATGTGCATAGTACGTACCAGTCACTGTGATTGGTGCTGGAGACATCAAGATGATAAAACACAATCCTTGCCCTGCTGGGACCCCACAACTATGAAAGCGTGTAAACACTATTTCAAGAAGGGCAGCGTTAGAGCCTGGTTCCACTTCCCTGACTTCCTTGCAGCTGCAGCTCTCTGCCTCTTTCCCCATGAGCCCTCATTCTGTCCTCAAGCTGCGACCTCTGTCCCAGTTGGCAAAAGTGCAAAATTCTGAAGCAACCACCCGAGCCCGTCGCGGACAACAAAGCCTGCAGGCCCGCGCCCCGCTACCCGGACCCCCCTCCTCTGCTCCGGCGAATGTAAGAGTCCGTTTGCACCGAAGGGGATCCCCCTCCCCGCCCAGTGAGCCGCCGTACAGTCCCTCCCAGCGCCGTCCCAGGGGAAGCCGGGCCGTTACTCGCCGACGCCCCTACTTTCTAAACGGACCCTCGGGCCCGCTCGGGGAGCACAGGGTGTACCTGCGCGGCCCGCTGCTCCTTCCAGTGCTTCATCTGGTCGCTGGCGGGATCCCGGCTGTCAGCCATGGCGTTCGGTTGGCGGTGCGCAACACTGCAGGAAGCCTTCAGCAGGCAAAAGTGCCTGTTGCCCCGCGGCCGCGGCGACTTCAGGCTCAGCCAATCAGCACCGCCCCCTCGTCCCGCGCCCTCGGGAGGAGTGCCTTCTGATTGGCTGCTCGGCGCTAGGCAGGCCGAGATTGGAAGCCCAATGGGCGTGGAGCAGGGCTCCCCAAGGGAGGCGGTGCCCCAGAACCCGGAGATACCCGGGAGGGTGCGGAAAGGAGGGGTCCCGCGCTAGCCCAGCGATTGGAGAGCCTCGCCCCGCCGGCCCCGGGTGCCCGCAATAGCCGAACCCAGGTATCAGCATCCCTCAGGCCGGTATCAGCATCCCTCAGGCCGCCCCAGGACGCGGCCGTTGGTGGCCTGCCAGTTTTGCAGAGGGAATACTAGACCCTGCTGAGTGGGGCCTTGCACTCTAACTGTGCTTTTTCTGCTCTTAAAAAGTCAGCAATCTTGGGTCAAATTACTCTGTACGAAATTAAATTTTGCCATACGCTAATGTAAGTATTATTTGCAACCAAAGGATGGATGGATGCTTTTCTTTTTCTCTCTTAGCTTTTCTTAACTTATTCGTGGATTATCACTTACTAGACTAGTATACTAATTATTTAATATAAAAACACTCTGAAACGTTTATCTCCACACAGATGGGTGTTGATTTCCTCCTTTACCAGAGAAAAACAACTTAACTTAGATGGGAAAAATGTATTCCACTCCGGTACACTGCCAAATTGGCTTCTTTAAACACTGGAGAAATCTGCTTCCCCAAATTTTACTCCCAGGTAGGCAGAAATTTAGAAAAGCTCTGTGTCTTTCAAAAGCTATGTTGAACAGTAAAATAGTCCCATTTAGTACAATATTTAGTAAGTTACTGACTAGTTTGTCGTTGTAATCAAAGAGTTTGAATGATTTCTACACCTCAGGTGCTAGGATTTATCTTCAAGCACCTTAATATATATAAATAGTATATACCATCCTCTTCAAATTAAAAGTTATCAGCTTTTGATTTTTTCCAGTACAACTAGATGTAATGGGTGGATATATAATAGTGGAAACTTCACGTTGTTCTTGATCTTACAAAAGTATGATAAGAATCTTGGGCATAAAAGTGGAACTTTAGCAGTTTGTTGGAAAAGAAAGCCACAAATTGATCTTTAGCACCCTATACTTTTCCTGTATTAAAAACAATTGTAAAGATGCTGTTGGCTGTGTAATTTGGTGTCTTTTTCTACAGATTAGGAAACAGAAGTATAGGGAGGTTAAATAACTTGCCCAAAGTTACATAGTTATTAAGGGATAGAGTCAGGATTCTAGCTTCAGCTCCAAAGTCTCCAAAGTCCACAGTTTGTTGGATAAATAAATGTTGAGATAATCAAACAAGTCATCTTCTTAACTAACCAACACAAATATCAACAAAATAAATAAGAAGAGACCTGGAGTCATATGTTAACCTTTGTTCATTATATAAACACTATCCAGCATATGTGGCTTTTTTCCCTTTGTTTTTGTTACTCTGGGTTTCGATTGCTAAAGAAGTATTTCTAGAGAAAGAATTGGAGAAACAAGACTGGTTTCTGATCTTGTCATATCTTGTATTTTAAAATAAAGGGCAGGCTTACAAGTAATGACAATAAATTTATAATGTTACATAGGAGGCTGGGTGCGGTGGCTCATGCCTGTAATCCCATGTCTTTGGGAGGCCAAGGCAGGCGGATCTCTTGTGGCCAGGAGTTTGAGACCAGCCTGGTGAAACCCCACCTGTACTAAAAATACAAAAATTAGCTGGGTGTGGTGGCACGCACCTGTAATCCCAGATACTCTATCCCTTAATAACTGTGTAACTTTGGGCAAGTTATTTAACCTCCCTATACTTCTGTTTCCTAATCTGTAAAATGAAGATAATATTAGTATCTAACTGATAGGGTTGTTGAAAGGGTTAACTAAGCAAATACACAAACAACTTAGAATAGTCCCTGGTATATAGTAAGTGCTCAATAAATTATGGATGGGAGGATTCCGACCCACATGGAGTTTAGTCTTGGCAGTACGGATCGGGCAGGTAGAAAATCTTGAATCTCAGCTACGCAGGAGGCTGAGGCGAGAGAATCGCTTGAACGCGAGAGGCGGAGGTTGCAGTAAGCCAAGTGTTGCAGTGAACCAAGATCGTGCCACTGCACTCCAGCCTAGGTGACAGAGTGAGACCCCATCTCAAAAAAATTAAAAATTAAAAAAAGTCACATATTAGGTGGAAGTTCTATCGACTATATTTTAATTACAGTTTAAAAACACTTCTAAAAATCAGCCCTAGTTTAAAAATACTTGAAACCAAACCTGTTTGACTCCTAAAGATAATTGCAAGTCATTGGTTAGGTGAACAAATTGGGTTGTAGGTTTTAATATTGTAGTCATTTGAATTCATGAGTATTTTTATTGGTATGAATAAAAATGTTATTTTAAAAATGCTCTTCTCAGATTTTCAGAACTCAATGAAAATAAAATGTACCGGCACAAGACATACTGTTATTAATCCTGATATCACCAAATTTGAAACAAACTTACAAAGTAGACCATATAACAAATGTTCAAGAAAAATGTTTGAGTACTCAGCTAGGAATCTTTATAGACAAATTTTATTTCATCAGTATTACAAGAAAAGAATGGAGAGAATGAACATTATGTTTTGTTGGATGACAGGCGTACAAAACAGCACAAGGGGTAATTATTCTGTTCTGATTCCACCCATCCTCAGAGAGGCCGAGAATGTACTACATATATCAGTTTCATTCTCTTCACAGTGGCCTCATGAGGTAAATTCAGAGTTAGGCAAAAAGGAAGGAAAAAGAACACAACAAGAAAAAAACAGAGTTGCAATTCAGTATTGGTTATTGGCTTTAAGAGAAGAGAGTAACCATCACCACAGCTCCATGACTCCTGTTCACTGGGGAACAGGCTTGAGCAAGCAAGAGAAGAAGATGGGATTTGCTTTGAAAAGTAGCAGTGGTGTATATGCAGTAGCAGCACATACTTTTTGCTCTGCCTATTTGGCTGCACGTATCTTTCCCGCTTTAATATGAATAATTACCTACTTGGGAGGAGGCAACCCAGATGTCCCCTGGTGTCTGGTGATGTCCATAGCATGAGCTATCCTGAGGGGAAGAACATGGATGTGACTTTTTCCACCTCGGCCTTACGTGCCATGCTACTGATCTGGTGTTTACAAAAAGAGGAAACATAGGCCAGGCCTGGTGGCTCACGCCTGTAATCCCAGCACTTTGGGAGGCCAAAGTGGGTAGATCACTTGAGGTCAGGAGTTCAAGACCAGCCTGGTCAACATGGCGAAACCCTGTCTCTACTAAAAATACAAAAATTAGCTGGGTGTGGTGGCGCTTGCCTATAGTCCCAGCTACTCATGAGGCTGAGGCAGGAGAATCGCTTGACCCAGGAGGCAGAGGTTGCAGTGAGCCGGGGTCATGCCACTGCACTCCAGCCCGGGTGACAGAGCAAGACTCCATCTCAAAAACAAAACAAAACAAAAAACAGAGGAAACATATAAGAATTGGGAATTTGTTTTTACCTTATTTTTTTTATACTTACTAATGGAGGCTTGGAAAATGCAGGATAAAATATCAGAAAAACAATCATTCAAAGATGATGATAAATAGGTAACATTTTTACCAATATTTTATCTCTTATATGTATGTAAAGGAGTGTGTGTGTATGTGTGTGTGTGTGTGTGAGAGAGAGAGAGAGAAGAGAGTTTTACGATGGATCCTACAGAATACATAATCTTACATCCTGCTTTTTCCACCTAACATTATCAGATAAAACTTTTTGCAAGTCATTAAATCTTCTTCCAAAACATGATATTTTTCTCCTATGGCTACGCAATTTGCAATCAAAGGACTATTCATTTATTTACATACTCCTTTATTGAGAACATTTAAATTGTTTTCTTCTATAACAGTACAGTGACATCTTCCTCTACATTTGTATTTATTTCCTTAGGACCTATTTTCAGAGGTCATTTTTGGTTCAAGTCATTTGAACGTTTTAAGGTTCTTGTGACATGTTGTTGATTGTTTTCTGCAATGCTCGAGCTAGTTTATACCCTCACCGGCACTGAGAGTGTGGATTGGAAGTGCAATTTTCAAGTAGGTGAATATCTGGATTCTGGATGTTCATCAATTGCGTATTTCATCACATTCTTCTGAGGGAGAAGGCCTCTCGTGTTATGTTCAGCCATAACCACTACCCCATGGGAGTCATCCAATATACTGAATGTCTGCTGTGTCCTGGGCTCCCTGCCTATTGGGCTCTGGGAGTACAGCAGCAAAGGAGGTGGACATAGACAAATAGGCAATAAACACTGCATCCTCAAAAGAAGCCAGAAGCCACATGGCTCAGCTTGGGGGCCTGTAGTTTATCATGTTGTCTTCTCAGGAAGACATTCCTTGACCACCTCTTTTAACCTGATAGCTTCCTCTGGCACTTCCTGTCATGCCTTCCCTGCTTTATGTTTTCTCCATGAGCCTTCCCCCTTTTAACATACTATATAACTGATTTAATTTGTTTATTATGTATTTCTCCTACTAGAATAGAAGCCCATGAGGATTGGTGGGTTTTGTTTCTGGTTTTGTATTTTCTGCTTATTCTTAGCACCTGCAACAGTTTTCTGGCATCCAGGAGGTGTTAAACCAATATTTGACTAAATGAGTGAACAAGCAAGTGAATTAATAGATGAGGTAACACCAAGATAAACCATATTACAAATAAACAGAGTAAGTGATGATTTGCCTTGAGGGATTTGAGAGAGAATTTGATCAGATCCCTGGCTCCAATACAGATACCCTCCCATTTCATTTTTAAATATATTTTCCTTTAGGACTTGAGTACTTTCCCATATTCTCAAAAAGAGTTCTCTTTTAAAAAATAGATATATTGCCAGATGCTGCGGTTCACACCTGTAACCCCAGCACTTTGGGAGGCTGAGGCGGGTGGATTGCCTGAGCTCAGGAGTTCAAGACCAGCCTGGGCAACATGGTGAAACCTCGTCTCTACTAAAAGTACGAAATTAGCCAGGCATGGTGACGTGCACCTGTAATCCCTGCTACTCAGGAGACTGAGGCAGGAGAATCGCTTGAACCAGGGAGGTAGAGGTTGCAGTGAGCCAAGATCGCACCATTGCACTCCAGCCTGGGCAACAAAAGTGAAACTCTGTCTCAAAAAAAAAAAAAAAATAGATCTATTAACCCCATTATGAACCTTCTGACATGGTACACCAGGAAGGACTCAACGTCGCTTCTGTGGTATTCCCACCTTGAATCTAATCTTGAGGAAACATGAGACAAACTCCAACTGAGGAACAGTCTATAACTGGCCTTTTCAAAATACCAGGATCATGAAAGTTAAGGACAAAAGAACTGTTCCAGTTTAAAGAAGACTAAGGAGACATGCCAACTAAGTATAAAGAGTGTTCCTGGATTGGGTCTTGGAACAGACAGAAAAGGCTTGAGAAATATTGCGGAGACAATTTACGAAATTTCATATGGGCCATAAACTTAATATGAATAAGAATATTGTATCAATGTTAAACTTCCTTGTTTTGATCATTAGATTACAGTTATGTAATCTCTTACATCAGAGATTTCTTTTGTGTCTTAGAAAATACATATTGAAGTATTTAGTGGTAAAGAGGAATGATGTCTGCAACTTACTCTCAAATGGGCCAGAAAAAATATACATCATATATATTCATATACACATGTAAATAAAGATAGCAAGCACATGACAAAATAAATAGAGCAGAATCTGTGTAAACAGTAAACTGGAGTTATTTATACTATTTTTGTAACTTTCTGCAAATTAGTATTATATCAAAATAAAAATTTACAAATAAATATACATAGATTCCTAGGAGGAGTCATACATAAGCATCTTAGGTAATACCTTCATTACAAGTTATTCAGTAGCTGAGAGCAAGAATTGGGCACTCTTGCTTTTGTTACTTCTTCACCCCAACCTTAGGACCCCCATATGAAGATAAGGAAGAGGTGGAAGACATTAAATTCAAACTTCACCTACATCACCGTTTTGCCTTGGACCCAGTGACTTTTACAGAAACAAATTGAGACACAGAGAAGTTAAACAGATTAAAAGATAGAAATGTGGCTTAAGGCCAGGCATGGTGGCTCACACCTGTAATCCTAGCATTTTGGGAGGCCAAGGCAGGTGGATTGCCTGAGCTCAGGAGTTCGAGACCAGCCTGGGCAACATGGTGAAACCCGTCTCTACTAAAAGTACAAAATATTAGCCATGCATGGTGGTGCATACCTGTAACCCCAGCTACTCAGGAGGCTGAGGCAGGAGACTCTCTTGAACCTGAGAGGCGGAGGTTACAGTGAGCCAAGATCATGCCACTGCACTCCAGCTTGGGTGACAGAGCAAGCCTCTGTCAAAAAAAAGAAAGAAAGAAAGAGAGAAAGAGAGAGAGAAAGAAAAAGAAAGAAAGAGAAGGAAGGAAGGAAGGAAGGAAGGAAGGAAGGAAGGAAGGAAGGAAGGAAGGAAAGAAAAAGAGAAAGAAAGAAAGGAAGGAAGAAAACAAATAGAAAAAAGAAAAGAACAGAGAAGAAAAGAAAAGAAAAGAAAAGAAAGACAGCTTGGAGTGGTGACTCATGCCTGTAAGTCCAGACTTCTGGAAGATTGAAGCAGGAGCATCTCTTGAGCCCAGGAGTTCAAGACCAGCCTGGGCAACATAGTGAGACCTCATCGTTACCAAAAAAAATAAAAATTAGCTGCCCTGGTGGTGCACACCTACAGTGCCAGCTACTCGGGAGGTTGAGATGGGAGGATCAGTTGAGCCCAGGAGGTGGAGGTTGATCAGTCCACTAATGATAGCTCACTGCACTCCAACCTGGGCAAGACAGCAAGATCCTGTCTCAAATAAATAAGTTAAAAAGTAGGAATATATAAACAGTTAACCAGACAGGCTACACAGAGAAATGACCAAATTATTTTCTTAACCCTTATACATTATGAGATTTAATGTGTTAATACTTATAAAACCCTGAGATCATCTGACAAAAAGTACTCTAAGCTTGTCTTTTATTATCCTGAGATAAGGAATTACTTGACAATGAACATCGTTTCTGACTTTTTTATGACAGTATAATTGGTTGATATTAGTTTAATAAATATCAGTCACAATTTTCAAAATAGGCCCTGATTTATGACTGCCTTTGGTGATGCCTGAAACACGCCGTCTCTTGTGCTGTTAAGTTTACAGATTATTCTGTGTATTGTTCTGTTAGCAAGAACCCTAACAACACAAGTTTTGATGTCTGAAGTTAATTAAGCGCAAGGAAGCACCCTATCTTATAACAACTTGCATTCCTCAAACATCTGAGCTTCTGTTATTTGAGTGTCCTCAGTAATCATCAACCCTAAAGTAACTTTTGAGCAAGGGAAAGTAGGGTGTTGGAAAGGAGCTGGGGCAGCTGAAGCCCACGACAAAAGAAAAAGACGCCAAAAGTGCCAGTCATCAAAACTCTTCAGTGCTGTAATGAACCCTCCAAGGAGCATTATAGTTGGGAGAATGATTCAGCAGTGGCTGACCCTAGGCTACATGGACAGATTCAACGTAAGTTTGTGGTCAAAAGCATTGCATTGGCTGGGGGCAGAGGAGGTGTGTGGTTTGTAACAGAAAAGGCACTTGTCCTCCATACATCATATTCCCCTGTGTTATTACTCTCTGCCTGTCTCAAACATATCAACACGAAAGCTCTGTGACCTAAAGATGAAAAGAAATCATTTGTAAAGGTCAAAAATTTATGTATTATGAAACACAAAAGTCTATGACATCCACCACATACGTTGTGAATGTTCTGTGCCAGTTCAGTGCAGGAAGAAAAAGAAGTGAGGGGGCATATTTTCAAAGATAAAAACAAAAAAAAGTGGACAAAATTATGACTGCAGACATGTGGAGAGTCCTATCTACACCCTGTCAGATGGTCCAAACACTCCACTCCCAACCATTTAGCCACACTTTACATCTGTTTACGGCTACATCCAGGAAATTGAAAGCAGATGACATCATCATCACTGCAGCCAATGTTTGTAGCAAATATTCCTTCTCTCCAAAGGCTTAGAAATGTGTGAACGTGGAGCCAGGAAGACGGAATCATAATTAAATGCAGATGTGCTATCATTTTATACTATTATGCACCTAAAAGAAACAATGACCTGGAGCGCAAAACCAGTGTCCCCCTGAGAGAGCCCCAAATGGCACAGTCAGGCTAAGGACAGATCTCACTGTGGGGACCTGGCTGCGAAGGAAGGCCTAGAAGGAAACTAAAGAGATAAGGGTGCATTGAAATAGACAGTCCGCCTTCATCAGTTTAAAAAAAAAGAAGAAACAAAGGTATTAGAGGAAACTCATATTAATCAAGACTAGATCTCAGCTCTGAAATTCTGAGGAAAGTACTATTTGTCTAGAATGAAAGGAGGGAATTTGCAAAATCCAAAGAACGGTGGATAAGGCATGGATTAAAATAGCTTCAGGCCAGGCACGGTGGCTCGCTCCTGTAGTCCCAACGCCTTGGGAGGCTGAAGCCAGAGGATCGCTTGAGCCCAGGAGTTTGAGACCAGCCTGGGCAACATAGTGAGACCCCTTCTCCACAAAAAAATTAAAAATTAGCTAGGCATCATTGCACAGGCCTGTAGTCCTAGTTACTCCAGAGGCTAAGGTGGGAGGATTGCTTGAACCTGGGAGGCTGA
>NW_012107919.1:1717692-1721351 GCF_000951045.1 Mandrillus leucophaeus
TTTTTTTCAATAACTTTAGGGGTACAAATGGTTTGTGGTTTCATGGATGAATTGTACAGTGGTGAAGTCTGAATTTTTAGTGCACCAATCACCCAAGTAGTGTTCTTTGTACCCAATAAGCAGTTTTTCATCCCTCACGCCACTTCCACCCTCCCGTTTCTGAGTCTCAAGTGTTCATTATACCACTCTGTATGTCCTTGCATACACATAGCTTAGCTTCTACTTATGAATGAGAACATGTGGTGTTTGGTTTTCCATTCCTGAGTTACTTCACTTAGAATAATGGCCTCCAGTTTCATCCAGTTTGCTGCAGAAGACTTTCTTTTCTTCTTTTTTATGACTGAGTAGCATTCTACGGTGTATATAGACCACATTTTCTTTATCCATTCATCAATTGACGAGCATTTAGGTTGATTCCGTATCTTTGCAATTGTGAATTGTGCTGTGGTAAACATATACATGCACGTATCTTTTTGATATAATGACTTTTTTTTTCCTTTGAGTAAATAGCCAGTAGTGGGATTGCCAGATTGAATGGTAGATCTACTTTTAGTTCTTCAAGAAACTTCCATACTGTTTTCCATAGAGGTTGTATTAATTTACATTCCCACCAGTAGCATCTAAGCATTCCCTTTTCACCACATCCATACCAACATCTACTGTTTTTTGACTTTTTAATAATAGCCATTTTGGCTGGGGTAGGTGATATCTCATTGTGGTTTTAATTTGCATTCCCCTGATGATTGCTAATGTTGAGCTTTTTTAAAATATGTTTGTTGACCATTTGTATATCTTCTTTTGAGAAATGTCTATTCATGTCCTTTGTCCACTTTTTGATGGGATTATTTGCTTTTTTCTTGCTGATTTGTTTGAATTCCTTGTCAATTCTGGATATAAATCCTTTGTTGGATGCATAGTTTGCAACTATTTTCTCCCATTCTGTGGATTGTATGTTTACTCTATTATTGTTATTATTATTATTGCTGTACAGAAGCATTTTCATTTTTGTTGCATTTGCTTTTGGGGTCATAGTCATAAACGTTTTATGTAGACCAATGTTTATGTAGACCAATGTTTTTTCAAGGTTTTCTTCTAGAATTTTTATGGTTTCAGGTCTTAGATTTAAAGATCTTAATCAAAGATCTTTTTTAAAAAAAGAGGAAAGTGAACAAGAAAGATAAAGGATATCGTGTGTAAAAAGCTAAAGGTGACTCTAGCCCCTAAAAGCTGTATAAAGAAGGGTAGAGTTTGGAAAGTGCCAGCTAATGCTTCCCCATCCCAGGCATGAGGCAAGGACAATGGAAGGGATGTGAGTAGAAAGGGATCACGAAGAGATATGGAGCCTCTTTGCATGTAATTCCTGGAGTCCCAGCCACCACTATTGGCCCCCACCTCCGTCCCAGTGCTTTGGATTTCCTGGTTACAATAGCAGTGGGAAAACTGAAAATTCATTCTTTTTTTTTTTTGAGATGGAGTCTTGCTCTGTCGCCCAGGCTGGAATACAGTGACACCATCTTGGCTCACTGCAACCTCCACCTCCAGATTCAAGCGATTTTCATGCCTCAGCGTCCCATGTAGCTGGGATTACAGGCATCCTCCACCACGTCCAGCTAATTTTTGTATTTTTAGTGGAGACAGGGCTTCACCATGTTAGCCAGGCTGGTCTCCAACTCCTGACCTCAGGTAATCTGCCCACCTGGGCCTCCCAAAGTGCTAGGATTACAGGCATGGTTGGCCTGAAAAGTCACTCTTGCAAGAGCTGTTGGCTCGACTCTTCACTTGGAGTCCAGGTTTCTACTACCAAGGGCACCACCACATCCTAGCATCTCTCCTAGTGCCACACCATCGTCGCCATGGCAACTGTTGCCTCCTCTTGTTTACTTGCCATCACCTCCACAAGCTTTCGCTGCCCCAGTGAGGTACCTTTCTCAATCACTGCTGATGTGCCCACAGTACAGGGAGACCAACCATCCTGGTTTATCTGGGACAGAGGGGTTTCCTAGGATGTGGGACTTTCAGTGTTAAAACGGGAAAAGTCCCCAGCAAATCAGGATAGTTGGTCACCTTACCACCATAGTTGCCACAACTGCCACTGCCACTAACTGTGTCTTTGAAGTCGAGGTGGGAACAGTGGAGCATACTTCTGTCCTATGAAAAAGTGCTAGGGCAACTTTTACTTCCAGCTTGAGTGCCCTGCCAGGCCCTCAGGGGAAATTCACACATCTCCATTTCCTTGGATGGAATCATGCAATCCTAGGAGGCTGCACTGCCTTCCCTCAGGCCATTTCTCAGTGACAGCTCTGTGTCCACCCCACTGTCACCCCAGTGATGTTGGCTACAGGCTGAATCTGCTCATCTCTCCTGCCCCCTTATCTCTGAGGAGGACCTCCACCACACAACCTGAGGAAGGCAAACTGGACTTAGAACTTACTACAATTGTTTATATGTGTGCACCAATACAATCCATAGAATACTCGCTATTTTTAACCATAAAATCTGCCCAAGTGTTATGCTAAATGCTAAAGGATGGAGAAATAATACTTTCAGATAGTTTTTTTCAAAAGAAAGAAATGAAATCTTTAAAAGAGAAATTTCTTAATCTCACCAAAACCCTCTTTTTAAAAAAATTGAAATGATATTAATATGCTGTTTTTTATAAAGCCATATATATTCACTTCAGGTGCTTTAGAAAATAGAGAAAACCGTATAAATTTAACCTCCCAAAATCGCTCCCAAATTTTACCATCCCAAGATAACCATTGTTAGTATTTTTTCACAATTTGATGTATACTCTTCTAGTTTTATCTACGAATGTTTACGCACTAAAATATAGAAGGCTTTAAATAAAATGAGATCATATATATTATTTACAAATATTACATATATACATACTATATAACTTGTGCTTCTCACTTAATATGTCATAAACATCTTTCCATGTTGATAAAAATCTCTGTGATCATTTTTAATGGCTACATGATATCCCATGTATTCCACAGTATTCCATGGATGTTTATTCTAGGCCTTCTTAGTTGGGGTAGATAGCAGCAGAAATTCCCCGAGGAGAAGCTTTTAAGAAAGCATTTTTCTTAAGGGCTGCCTCCACTTCACTGCAGTGTTGACATCTCTTAAAAGCCTGCCATAACTCCAATTCTCACAGTTGTTTACAGAGTAGCCCATAAAATATCTGAAATGGCATCTTTATCAAACATCACCAAAAAGAGGAAATAGAAAACCCAGAAGCACTTTGGTCTAATAGCCATGATTCTTGTAAGTAGACTATTCCAGAAAACAAAATCAAAGACAGGAAAGTAACTGAACTGCCAAACACTGGCAGTGCAATCCAAAGAGGTGAAAAGCAAATGCACAAGAGCTGAATAAATAAATTAGCAATCAGGAAGGAAGCACAGGGGAAATCACAAGAGAAGGCAGAAGAGCAGCCCTTGAGATAAGAAAAGCGAGGCAAACATGAGAAGGGTTCTTCAAAACTTGGAGATCACTGTAGATAATAGCAGAAGCACAGCCCGGCACGGTGACTCATGCCTGTAATCCCAGCACTTTGGGAGGCCAAGGTGGGCAGATTACCTGAGGTCAGGGGTTCAAGACCTGCCTGGCCAACATGGTGAAAACCCATCTCTACTAAAAATACAAAAATTAGC
>NW_012107919.1:1723651-1724418 GCF_000951045.1 Mandrillus leucophaeus
TTGGGAGGCTGAAGCCAGAGGATCGCTTGAGCCCAGGAGTTTGAGACCAGCCTGGGCAACATAGTGAGACCCCTTCTCCACAAAAAAATTAAAAATTAGCTAGGCATCATTGCACAGGCCTGTAGTCCTAGTTACTCCAGAGGCTAAGGTGGGAGGATTGCTTGAACCTGGGAGGCTGAGCCTGCTGTGAGCTCTGATTGTGCCACTATACTCCAGCCTGGGTGACAGAGTGAGACTGTGTCTCAAAAACAACAAATAAACAAAAAATAGCAGCTTCAGTAGAAGCACATTTATCCAGAGGTGGAGGGAGGAAGTCCTGGCTACAAGAAACCTTCATGCTCAACTGGCAAATTCAGCTTTTGATTGTAAAGTATAAAAGGAAGTATTTTTAGAGCAACACTTACTCAGGAAACAGTAAAACTGAACATTGTGTTTCATCATAACTGGCTCTAACCTGCTGTGGCTGTTTAGGACCATACATTTTGAGTGATTCAGGTATGCCAGACCCTCAAAGAATCTAACTGAAAACTGTTTATTGACCAATGAACCACAGGACTTGTTTTAACCAACATACAGGCCTGTGGACTCTTTCCTCCCTATCCACAGTGCTAATTTTCCATCCTTAATTTGTAGCCTTTAACAACCCCTGATTTGTACTCCCTCAGCAAAACTACTCAATCGACTTTTTTCTCTAAAATATGTTCCATTGTCTAGCAACTTTAAAAAAAACACTTAATTTTTTTAAGCACTGAAGATCTTTATATATA
>NW_012107919.1:1728583-1768565 GCF_000951045.1 Mandrillus leucophaeus
AAAAAAAAAAAAAAAAAAAATACAAAGCAGATGCATGAAGAAAGAGAAACAAAGGTATAGGAAACAAATGCAGGAGTGCAGACTTATACTTAAATGTCTTTTTTGGTCAAGGCTTTTAGTTGTGAAATATTTTATACTTAAAAATTTGAATATGATATAATTTTTATATATGCAATACATACACATATTATAGAGAATAATAAAATCAAACATCTGTGATTCACCACTCAGCCTAAATAGAACCTTAGCAATATGGGTAAAACCTTTTGCATATCCTTCCCTGATATTCCCCTTCCTCTCCCTTGCTTTCTTTATGGTTTAGTCAAACATATGTGTTCTACATGCACACGTATGTCTATTGCAACACTATTCACAATAGCAAAGACTTGGAACCAACCCAAATGTCCAGCAATGATAGACTGGATTAAGAAAATGTGGCACATTTATACCATGGAATACTATGCAGCCACAAAAAAGGATGAGTTCTTGTCCTTTGTAGGGACATGGATGCAGCTGGAAACCATCATTCTCAGCAAACTATCACAAGAACAGAAAACCAAACACCACATGTTCTCACTTATAGATGGGAACTGAACAATGAGATCACTTGGACACAGGAAGGAGAACATCACACACTGGGGCTTGTTGTGGGGAGGGAGGAGGGGGAGGGATAGCATTAGGAGATATACCTAATGTCAATGACGAATTAATGGGTGCAGCACACCAACATGGCACATGTATACATATGTAACAAACCTGCAGGTTGTGCACATGTACCCTAGAACTTAAAGTATAAAAAAAAAAAAGTGTTCTATAGATAATATATAGGGGGGAGAGTTGACCTGTTTTTAAACTTTATATAAATGTATATAAATGTTATGTGTTCTTTTGTAAACAGGAAATCTGCCTGAACAGAGCCCATCTTTAAGATTTAGAATGTCTGA
Source organism: Mandrillus leucophaeus (assembly GCF_000951045.1). Taxonomy (NCBI): domain Eukaryota; kingdom Metazoa; phylum Chordata; class Mammalia; order Primates; family Cercopithecidae; genus Mandrillus; species Mandrillus leucophaeus. The sequence continues at coordinate 1,729,528 of NW_012107919.1, forward strand.
GTGTATGTCTTAAGTGGTGGGGGAGGCAAAAGGAAAGTTCCCTTGCCTGAAGGCTAAGATGTCTCCTATTAACCACATAAACTGGGTGCCCTGTTGGGAGTTGAATGTATATGTATCTGTACATGTCTAGTAAACTGGTAGAAAGGTCTAACACAAATCTCTTTGTAGGGCCCTGAGAATCCTTTTATGAAACGACTCATTCTAGAAAGAGCATGAATTGCTGGAGCCAGGAATAAAGCCTGAGTTAGGAAGGAGAAGTGGTGATTCTGTGCTGTGCAACCGTTGGGTGCAAGTTTAATTCCAAGGGAGAGACAGTGCTATAAAATAAAAGATGGAAGACTTCTCCTATGTTCTGTAACACACTGCAGCCCAGGCAACACTGCTATGACACACCATCATAACAGATAGCAACATAAAAGGGAGAGAGCCATTCTTCCACACTCTGCCCATGATGGCACCAGTTGGACCTGGGGTGCACAGGGTGCCCAGTGGCACCGACCAGAAACAATGGGAGACTCCCTGGGACCCAGAAGAACAAAGTAGCAGCAGTCCTGGCCAGTTTAGATACCACTTTAATACCTTTCCTTGCTGGGATTCTCATAAATATCTGGGAGGAGACTTGCTAGAGGTTTGGACTTCTGTGTCTGATGAAGTGAAATTTGGGTATTGATGTCAATGTGGTTTGAGGCTGGTGAGGTCTGAGGAAATTTCAAGTTACAACAATAATATGTCAGAATGTAACCTAGAGAAAAAGTAATGTGCTGTTTGGGGAATATAGGGCTAATTCAGTTTGCCTGAAACTTTGAATCTATGGAAGTTATTAGAGAAGTTATTGGTGTGAAAGATAGGTTCCTTCAAGGTGTTATGCAACCAACCTGGAAGGCCAGGCTAAGGGGTATGGACTTTTAAGACTTATTCAATAGGAAAAGGAGAAGTGCTAAAAATGTTTTAACATACAATGGCATGCTCAAAACTGTGTTTTAGGAAGATTAATTTTCCAAAGATCAAAAAAGATCATAAAATGGAGAGAGCAAATGAAGATCAGAAAACAAGTTCAACCACCTCTAAAAGAGTCCAGGTCAGCCAAAATAAAGGCAGTGGCTATGGAATTGATTCAAGAGCAACTGTGAAGTAGAATTGATGAGGACTTGGCATTACATCAGACACATCACTAAATAATGTTTGCAATCACATAATATACCCATGTAACAAACCTACACATGTACCCCCTGAATCTTAAATAAAAGTTGAAATTATTTTTTAAAAATAAAATAAAGAGCAAATAACTGATTTCATTCACAATGAAAAAAAAAGTTTCCAAATAATGATATGCTGTGACATGCTAATATATATTAAACTTTCTGCAATTTAATGCAATTGAAATTGAATCCATAATGACACCTGGAAAATCTGAACCTATTAAATTCTTCAGTGTTGTCATAACTTGAGTATGAAAGCCCTAAAAGAGAAACACTTTCTTTATATATGTCCTACTTTTTTTTCTTTTTATTTATTTAAAAGGAAAAAAAAATGTCCTTAAAAGAGAAGTGAAAATATGCCATTTTCCAGACCTTCAGATTGCTACACTGGTTGTATAAAGAGAAATCTGAAAACTATACAGGCGTCTTGTTCTAAAGAATCTGGGAAGTCTGACCTCAAGTGTCATTTCTCCAGATTCTATGTGTTGGGGATTGGAGTGGGAGTTGAAATAGGTCCCTAATCACATGTTTATGAGACATCTCGGGGTAAGAACTGTGGATTTCACGATATTATAGGCTATGAGATTGTTTTATATACTGGCTGTTAGACCTAGGGCCCTGTGAATAGGCTGAGAGTGAGGGCAAGCCTCAGATCTTCCTGAAAGATGACCACTGGCTCTGTTTTGAGATGACAGTTTCCCTAGTTCAGAGAAAAGGGATTTATACATCAATTGAATAAATCATTCTTCAATTAAGTAATTCCAAAAGGAGATGAAGGAAGGAGTCTCTCCAATAAACTTAATAATTACACCATTCAAGGGGTACATCTCTCCTGTTGGAAAGCCATTCCCAAAGATTAACAGAATAGCTGATGCCCACTGGCTGGGCAGCATCCCTGTAACCTGTGTCCCAGGATTATGATGTGGTGAGAAGACCCGCTATGTAACAAACTGGAGGAGAAGGAATTCTTCTAATTTCTTTGAGCTTTAAGAGTTATAAATAAATGTGTCTTTTAAGGGTCTTTTTATTTACTTTTATTTTTATAGGTAAATATGCTTCTTGTAAAATAGAATACAACAAAATATAAATGTGCAAAAACTTCCTTCTTAGTACCCACTGTCACCCCCAAACTCCTTTCTCTTTCTCTCTCCTTCTCTCTCTTTTTTTTTGTTTGTTTTTGTTTTTGTTTTTGAGACAGAGTCTCACTCTGTCGCCCAGGTTGGAGTGCAGTGGCACGATCTCAGCTCGCTGCAACTTCCACCTCCCGGGTTCAAGCAATTCTCCTTCCTCAGCCTCCCTAGTAGCTGGGACTACAGGCACCCCCCACCATGCCTGGCTAATTTCTGTAATTTTAGTAGAGACGGGGTTTCACCATGTTGGCCAGGATGGTCTCGATCTCCTGACCTTGTAAGCCACCCACCTCAGCCTCCCAAAGTGCTGAGATTACAGGTGTGGGCCACCGTGCCCAGCCTGTTTATTATTAATATATATAGCTCCACCTTGTTCTTTTGAGTTTCCACATAACATACTACACTGTGAACACATCCTATTTACTTAACCTTTCCATTATTAACAGACATTTAGGTTTTCTCCAGTTTTCACTTTTACAAACAATACTTCCCTGAACATCTTTGCAGGGACAACTTTGTATACTGCTGTAAGTCTTCCTGTAAGACAAATTCCTAGAAATTGAATTGCAAAACTCTCCTCCCTTGTGAACAAGACACCATTCTGATTAATCCACAGGATCCCATACTGGCCAAATGTCAATTGTCCCAGCCTTAAATGTCAGGCATCCAGTAGTTCTCTCCCCACTCACCCTCCACCTCTTACTTTCTTCCGCATGCTGCCACTAGCTGGTCCCGCTTGAGGCAGCTTGTTTCACAGTCTACTAGTTTTATGTGCAGGGGATCTGGCTGAGCAAAAAGAAGCAAGAATTGGTGCCATAAACATAGAACCAGCTTTCAAAACAATGATCCGAGAAATAGGCTACTGAGAAATAATAGACAATGAAATGGGTAGCTTTAGACCATAAAGTAAACTAAATGGCTTCATATAGTCCCCATTAGCTCTGTTTTGATTCTTTGCCTCATTGCTTCAAATGCTGAGTACTGGGTAGAAGGAGGAATTTCTAGATGTTTTGGTAGATTATCTTTTCTAAGTGATAAATTTTTTAAATTGAGCAACTTGTTCCTGGTGTTTTCACCAGGAGAAACAGATGGACTGGTACCAGGTATTCACCATAGACACCATACCTCATTTAATCCTCAAAACACTCCTGGGAAGGAGTAGGTGATGTAACTGAGGCTCAGCGATGATTAGGTGCCTTGCCTGCTATTGAATGAGTCTCAGGATTCTAAAGCAGGTCACCCCGATGCCAAAGCCCATGTTTCTTTCACTGTTTGATAAAAGTGTCATAGTCTTAGCCCAGACCACTTTCTCCAGGTAAGTCGTCAAACAATCTTTTACTAATGCACCTCCTCCCCGGGATAGGGAAGGAACCAAAAGACAGAATGGTATTTTATTTCTGAGTTGGATTCTTGGTCTGTTTTTTGCATTTATTTCTAATAATCAGTTGCCATATTTTTGCATCATTGCTTTGGTATTTTCTTCCTCAGCTTGCTCACATGTGGCTAACTGTCCCAACATTTTATTTGCGCTGATACAATGTTGGTGACTTCTTTATTTTTGTTTTCTAATTAGCTGATTTTAAATTACAATGGAAGAGAATGTGGAAGTTGTTTGCTCTAGATTTAGGGATTAAGTTTTTAATATTCCTAGCACCAGTTTTTTCTAATTACTAGAAAAACAGCATACTGGCCATAGAAAGAGCCCCCTAGAGACGAATTGGCATTTATTTGTTTCTGTTGGAATTCAGATCCCTTCTATAGACAGATAAAAGGATAGAAGATAAGAGGAGTTCAGATTCACAGTCTACAAAGTCATAACATTTATACTGGCAAAACGTAAGTATATACAGAAAGATTTAGACATATTTAAGAAGGATAGCTCCAACAAGGAACTATAAGGAAGATATTAAGAATTTCTTGGTTATTATACATAAACAGAGACTGACAAGAAAAAGAACAACTACCATATGCTCCCTCCCCTTATAAGTGCCTCTTGGAGAAACTGAGTGGTAATACGATTGATCTGAGACAGAATGGTATTTTTTATGTCCACATGTATTCCCTTTACTGGTTCCGGCATTAAGGTTCTCTCTTTCCAGTGATGCAATAGACAGTTGCTGGTTTTGCAACTCTATGCACTCTACATTTTGTAATATCATCCTAATTTTGCTTTGTAGGAGTTATTTCCTCCTCTACTCTACCTTTTATTTACACTTAAAGTCTATCTGCACCAAGTCGGAATGAAACCTAAGCCAGTGGGTGCATTCTGTTGCTCCTGCCGTAGCAATACATTTACAGATAGACACGTGATCTAACCCAGTCCAATCAGAAACGAAGAGGCTCAATTACAGGACTTTGTGTAACTTTTCATGAGAAAATAGACTTTCTGGCTGGGTGCGGTGGCTCAACCCTGTAATCTCAGCACTTTGGGAGGCTGAGGCAGGCGGATCACCTGAGATCAGGAGTTCGAAACCAGCATGGCTAACATGGTGAAACTCCATCTCTACTAAAAATGCAAAAATTAGCTGGGCATAGTGGCGGGCACCTGTAATCCCAGCTACTTGGGAGGCTGAGGTGGGAGAATCGCTTGAACCGGGGAGGTGGAGGTTGCAGTGAGTCAAGATTGCACCACTGCACTCCAGGCAGGGTGACAGAGTGAGACAGAATCCATCTCAAAAAAAAAAAAAAAAGAGAAAAAGAAGGAAGGAAGGAAGGAGAAAAAGAAAGAAAGAAAAAGAAAGAAAGAAAGGAAAGAAAGAAGAGAGAGAGAAAGAGAGAGAGAGAAAGAAAGAAAGACAGGAAGGCAAGCAAGAAAGAAAACAAGAAAAAAGGCTTTTTTTCTCAGCAGACTTGAATCTGAGAGGATGCCAGGCCAGAACAGCTGTAGCTATTTTATTGCCACATAGAATCTGAGAATAAAACTAACACATGAGGAAATGCAAAATAAAGCCAAGAGCTGGGAAGAAACCAAGACATGCTGATGATGTGTTTGAAGGTCCTCAGTCCAGTTTCATCCTATCTACCTAGGTATTCAGCCTGGATTTATTATTTATATTATCCACTGCATTTTCTTCTTTAAGCTAATTTGAGCTGGGACTTCTGGTCACTTGCAACTGTAAAAGTCTCAGGTAATACAGAAATGCCCAGAAGTAGGGCATTTTCAAATGACAGGTTCTAAGATGTAGAATTAGCAGAACTGAGGTGATATGGAATACATTAAACCCACCTAAACTACAACACTACTATTTTTGATAGTAAACATGCAGGATGTTAGAATGGATCATCCAACGTTTGGTAAAATTTCAGTAAGAAATAGAAAAGTTTAAGTTGGAACTGGTCCTTGTGAAAGTAGAGACTGAAGAAGATACATCTTTGCCTCAGAAAGCTCACCCTTTTCAGCATGTAATAGAACATGGAGGCAGAATCCAAGTTCAGCTGAGGGCTGGACAATGGACAAAGCCCTATCCTACTTTTAGGAGAGAGAAATGTTCAGGTTGGATTATAGAGTCAGTGATTGACTAGTCATTGGTTATTTGGTATTGGAGTTCAGTAAACAGAAATAGGTTGAAATTTATTTTATTTTAAGAAATGTATATTTCTAGAGAAACTCATGCTTGGCAAACTATAAGAACCCATGATTACTTGTCCATTAAGGCAATCCATAGACTCCTAAACCAAGGAAATATGAAGCAGACTTGTAATTGTTACAGCCCCCATGATAGCTTTTTCCCCAAAGCCCTTTTTAGACATGGCCACATTTGTCAATGAACAAAGTATACCCTCCTGTAAATACACCATAAGTAAACTAGATTGGCTAACCACAGAGCTCACATTTCTGGCAAGAAAAGAGAATCTTATTATTCCTCTTCATTAAGATTATGTGCTATAAAATGGTGGCCACTTATAATGTTTCCTATGTTCCCTTTTTCCAAATGAGTTTAAATTATTTTTATTGTAGTTACTCTTTCCTTTTCTATCATTCTATATGGGGATAATTAAACATTATTCAGCAGTAATTCATCTAACCATGTACAGCAACAAAAGCTACATTCAGATCCAACGGAGAGAACTGAACACCACTGAGGAATCTGTATGTCAAGGTTAAATCGAGTTACTTGATAATACTTTGGGTGGTCTTCTTTAAGGGGAAGGGAAGAGCTGGATGACAGGCACTAAAATCATCCCCACGCATAGCAGAGAATCATATCCAATGTCACACTGTGAAATGGAGCTTAGGCAGAACTTGCCCACAGGGAAAGGGGGCATTGTTAACTGTGTGTATGTGGTGGCTGGAGACAGAGAATGCCATGTGGACAGAAGATGACAAGCTCCCTGCCAGCTGAATGACTGGATCTGTTGTCTCTACTACTGTTGCAGGACAGGAACCCTAAATTTCCAACTGTACACCTAGTTCTAGATTGCAGGTCCTGAGATTAGTGGAAGATAACTTCAAAAATGCCAAACAAGATAGAATTAGCATAGGGAAGAAAACAAGAAAACTCAAGATAAAGATGTAAACAAAAATTTCAGAGCAAGTAATGAGAATGAACAGAAAGAGCCAGCCAACAAACTTAATTATGGAGAAATTAATTCATGGCTCTCAAAATACAATTGTAGGCCAGGGGCGGTGGATCACGCCTGTAATCCCAGCACTTTGAGAGGCCAAGGTGGGTGGATCATGAGGTCAAGATTCGAGACCAGCCTGGCAAACATGGTGAAATCCCATCTCTACTAAGAAAACAAAAATTAGCTGGGTGTGGTGTGTGCCTGTAATCCCAGCTACTCGGGAGACTGAGGCAGGAGAATTACTTCAACCCAGGAGGTGGAGGTTGCAGTAAGCCAAGATCACACCATGGCACTCCAGCCTGGGTGACACAGCAAGGCTCTGTCTCAAAAAAATATATATATATATATACAATCATAAACTGCACTCAAAAAATCACTTTAAGTGTGTACATTTAAGAATTTCAAGAAAATAAATGAAGCAATAACATGCTTTACAATCAACAAAAAAAGTAGGAAAAAGGCAGATTAGATTAAGAACAAATGGACATGAAAAATAACCAATTGCAAATTCTGTAAATGAAAAATATAGTCGTGGAAATACAAACATTTAATGAGTTGGATATACAGGTGGTCCTCACTTTGCACAGTGTTGTGCTAGCCAAACCTCATGCAACCATGTCTTCACTTTGCATGATTCTGTGATAACTGAGGACAGGATTCTGATATGCATAGGTTTCAGTTAACACAGCATCTGCAAACCAAGGATGGCCTATACTCTGGCCTGGGCAAAATCAAAAAATGAATTAGTGAATACAGGAAACTAGCACAAAAGTTTGCTGATAAATACAGACCAATAAAGACATTAAAATACGAATGAGAAATGAAGAGAAATAGAGTTTAGATTAAAGATTTTACTAAATGTATAATATATGAGGCTCTCCAAAAGAATAGAACAATGTTGAAAGACTGGTGAAGGATTAAGAATTGAAGAAAAATGTCAGATTTTTTAATTGCCTATTAAATGATAGTAAGGATAAATGAAATAAAACCTAGTTTGACAAAGCAAAGGTAGCACAGTTGTGGAACAAAAGGATAAAAAATATCATAAAAGCTAACAGAAAGAAAAAACAGAAAGTCTTAGAAGGTAAAAATTATACTTATAGAAGACTCCCTTTTCCCAGCAATACATGCCAAAAGACAATGAAGTAAGGTCTTCAAAGGGCTATAAAGAAATTACTAATAAAATGTATTTTCATACCCAGCTAAAAATCATTCAAGAGCACTTACATAATAAAGACATTTAAAACTTACAAAACTCCAACTGATGCTTGATAAAAGAACTACTCAAAGTCATACTTTAGCAAGGAAAAGAAAGTGAGCCCTTGGAGAGGAATGCATAAACAACAAATAAAGCCTATGAGAGAGATGTCAGTGAAACAATGCAGAGAACTTGATGTCTGATTTCTAAAGTTCATAGACGTCTGACTCACATATGAGAAAGCTAAAGTAGTCTGGGACAGCAGTGTAGAGGCTATGTCTGGGAAGCAATGGACTCACCTCCAACCATAGGACAGAGGTGCATGAATCCGAGGGATTAAACAGGGATCTGGAATAGCTACATCAAGGGAGCAAAAATCAAACAGAATTAGTAGGGGAGTCCCCAAAGAGCCTGTAAAATTGTTCATGAGAGAAATGTTTGTCTTTAAATACCTGCCAGGTCCAGAGAGCCCAGAACAATCTTTTAATAGTTCTGGTCAAGAATTTTCTAATCCCCATTTCCTTTCTCCCTCCTCTTGCTTTAACACAGATGGGGAAGGCAAGAGCAATGGATGGATAAAGGAAGAAGAAAGAGAGAAGGAACTCATGATGTCTTTCCTTCCCAGATGGCATGTTCTTGTCTGCACCAGACCCTAACTGGGAGAAGAGCAAAAACACAAATATCACATTAAGATGGAAGTTTCACCTTAAAGTAATCATAACATTTTTGTTTGTTTGTTTGAGACAGGGTATTACTCTGTCACCCAGGCTGGAGTGAAGTAGTGCAATCACTGCAGTCTCAACCTCCCAGGCTCAAGCAATCTTCCCACCTCAGCCTCCAGAGTAGCTGGGACTATAGATGCTCCATCACACCTGGCTAATCTTATTTTTTATTATTATTATTATTACTTCTTTTTTTAGAAACTGGGTTTCACCATGTTGCCCAGGCTGGTCTCGAACTCCTGGGCTCAAGGGATCTGCCAGCCTTGGCCTCCCAAAGCGCTGGTATCACAGGCATGAGCCACAGCGATTGACCCATAACATTTTATTATCTGTAACCATTGACTACCCAAGTTTTCAACCAGGAATAGTGAAAGGATCACCCTCACTGAGAAAGTTCAGCGAGAGACAAAAATGAAGTTGCTTTTGGCTTTTACCATAACACCCTGGCTCAACAGTAATTTCAAATACCGCTAGTAGTTGCAGCCACAGATCTAAAATAGGCCCGAAGGGCCTGCCGTCCCTCCTTCATGTGACAAAGAAAACTGCTCAACCTACACAAGCAGAATATCTCTTTTCCCCTTCATGTTCCAGTTCCCCAAAAAAGGGAGAAAATCTTTCCCTCCCATATCCAACGCCCCTTTTCTACTCCAGCATGATCAATGGTGAGAAAAGAAAACATTTCTTTAAGAGGAAAATTCATTTCCTTCTCCCCACAGGGGCATAATCTGACCCATGACTCAGACAAGAAAATGATGAGTCCAGAGTGAGTGACAATCCAGAGTGAGTTTCCCAAAGCTGTTTAGTCTTAACTAACACTTCATGCAGAACATTCTTAGTTCAATGCAGGTTGAACTTGAAAGTACAACCAAAGCTTTGTCATGGTCTCTCCTGCCATGTGAAGTGGAAACAAACAGACTATAGTCCCTCCTTCCATGGCCTCGTTTCAGATTTTAACCTGGGTTTTAATCTCCTGTCAATTTAGACATGAAGATACTAACATCCTCTAAGAACAAGTAATTGTCAGACATGGAATATTCAAATTCAAGAATAAGAAATAAAAAATAGGTCTACAGAGGCATGGTTTTAAAGATGGACCCAAATTATATTCCTAAATACCTATTTGGGATAAGAAAAACCAGTGTTTTTCCTACTTTCACTCTCATTCTCATATCACTTCTGACACCAGATGTATGGGGACGGTTTCCCCCATATAGTAAGCAATTCTCCAAAGAACACCAGCTGGGTGTCCTACAATTTAAGTCAATTCTGACACTACCTACCTGGAGACAGCATCAGATCCCACAGGTTAAGGGCTCAGTCCCACAAGTCTACCCCACTTCAAATGCCAATTGCAAACTCCAGGTTGTGACCTGTGCTTCTAACCAACTGTCTGTAAATCAGAGTTCCCATGATCTCCTCCTCAGGTTTGATTATTTTTCTGGATGACTCACAGAACTCGAGGAAACACTTAACACTTACCAATTATCATAAAGGGTATTACAAGGGATACAGAGAACAGCCAGATGGAAGAGGTGCGCGGAGCAAGGCATATGGGAAGCGGTGCAGACAGGGTCCATGTCCTCAACAGGCATGCTGCGCTCCATGTATTCAACAATCTAAACCCAGTTCTTTGGCGTTTTTACAGAAGCCTCATTATGTAGGCATGATTGATTATAATCCCTGGCCATTGGTAATCAACTCAACCTTCCGCCCCTTGCCCCGTCCCCTTCCAGGAGGTTGGTGGGGTAGTCCCAATCATCTAATCACACCGTGGTCTTTCTAGTGACCAGCCCACATCCTGAAGCTATGTAGGGACTGCTAGCCACAGTCATCTCATTAGCATACAAAAGACACTCTTGTTATTACGGATGTTCCAGGGGTTTTAGGAGTTGTGTGCCGGGAACCAAGAGCAGAGACCAAATACATCTTTCTTATTATAACACAGTATCACAATACCATTTGATATCTTAATCCAGAGTATCGCCATTCAGGTCATTGTGTAAATAAAGGAATCTATTCAAAACATCTGCCCCAAAGTAAGTTAAAATTTTCACTTCCAGGCCAGGCGTGGTCGCTCACGCCTGTAATCCCAGCACTTTGGGAGGCCGAGGCGGATGGATCACTTGAGGTCAGGAGTTTGAGACCATCACGGCCAACAGGGTGAAACCCCATCTCTACTAAAAATACAAAAATTAACCAGGCATGGTGGTGCACGCCTGTAATCCCAGCTACTCAGGAGGCTGAGGCAAGAGAATCACTTGAACCCGGAGGCAGAGCTTGCAGTGAGCTGAGACTGTGCCACTGCACTCCAGCCTGGGCTACAGAGCAAGACTCCATCTCAAAAACAAAACAAAACAAAACAAAAAACCAAAAATTCATTTCCAAAAACAGATATTAGTAGCATTTTTAAAGTGACATTTCACTATCTAAAGAACTAAAACCATTAGTCTCACCAAGTGTCCCATTATATCCATCTTTTCAGCATCTGGAGCATTGACAAGCATGTCTATAGTGGAAACCTTGTCCTTTTGTCACATATACAGAGGACACCTGATTCACTGATTAGTGTTATGTGACAGGGTGACAACGAATGTAAATAGACTAAACCATCACACTGTCCTTTCCAAGTCCATTTTATCTTTTAAGGTTTGGCCCAGTGTTTTTTGTTGTTGTTGTTTGTTTGTTTTTAATATACTATGACTTGATTTCAGGAGAAGAAACTTTGAATACATCTCCCAAAATTATTTGATTCTTGTAGGCAGCTAGTTCTGTTCTGCCCCTGGAGTATCAGCTACTGTAGATGGTGCAGGACTATCACAAAATAGGTGGCTCAGGTTGTTCTCATATTATCAAATGGTCCTTGATGCTGTCAAGTCGGGTGGGTATTGTGCCACTGCTTTTCCCTCATCTGAGTGTAGTGCCATTTATAAAAACACTCCGAAATCTCTAATCCCCGCAATCACCACTCCTAACTTCTGCCTCCTCGAGCTCAGCAGAGGTTTGTGCTCCTTACAAACAAACAAAAAAAAAAGGTTTGAAGCTCCTTACAACTTCTCTTACAAGCGCCATAGCATGGGTCTTTCTTCCTTCCACTCTGTGAACCTCGATAGTAAAGCACAGCCTTCATCCCTCAAACTTATTCTTGTTTGTTTGTTTATTTTTTGGAGATAGAGTCTCACTCTGTCACTCATGCTGGAGTGCAGTGGCACCATCACATTTCACTGCAGCTCACTGGGAGGATCACTTGACCTCCCAGGCTCAAGTGATTCTCCCACCTCAGCTTCCCGAGTGCATGCCACAACACCCAGCTAATTTTTGTATATTTTGTAAAGACACCACAGTTTAGCCATGTTGCCTAGCTGGTCTCAAACTCCTGGCCTCAAATGATTCCCCAACCTTGGCCTTCCGAAGTGTTGGGATTACAGGCATGAGCCACCATGCCCAGCTGCAAATTATTTTCATCTTCTCCTCAGTTATTTCCATCCGTGTTGTGGGGCCAGGGATCGCCTAACTCCAGACAGGCTGTCACTCTTTTCTCCTTTGACTTCGTGGGTAACATCACTTTTTACGCTTGAGGCTGGCTTTGAAATGTTAATATCCTGTTAAGGCTCCAGTCACATTTGTATGAAAAGGGATTTTTAGGGGTAGATCTGGAAATCTATTGCTTATATCATCATTTTCACAAGTTTATTTCAGGTTTAAATGTAAGTGAAAGGAGATAGCTAGGGCTACCAGACATTTTTACCAAGTCAGCAGACCTGTTAGAGAACCCTAAAGAAGAAACAGAAAGTAAGAAAGAAAAAAACAGAGCTCATAGAGAACCTTCAGGGATCCAGTAACGGACCAGGTTTCTCCAGTGGCTTTTATGTGAACCCCTATCTCCTGCACACACTGCTGCGCCTCTCCTTAAAGTCCCTTCTTTCTCCATTCCTCTATTGCTCCCTGTCAGGACTTTTGATCCTTTCCAGCTTCCACTGTGAGCTGGATCAATTACAGTGTGTCTCCAGTTATCGCTTAGCTTATTTCACTTGACAACTGGACGTTTTCTGCTTGCTCCTCCAGATTTAATCTCCATCCTCCTCCACCCTAATCTGTACTCTGTGAGTCTTTTTTTTAAAATGACACAAATAATTGTATATGTTTATTGTGTAAAAATGATGTGTTTTGAAATACATGGACATTGTGGGATAGCTAAATTGACTCATTAACCTGTGTGTTACCTCACATACTTACCATTTTTTTGTGGTGAGAACACTTAAAATCTATTCTCTTAGCAATACTCGAGAATACATTAACTATAGTCTCCATATCGTACAATAGATTTATTGAACTTTTCTTCCTGATGAACTGAAATTTTGTGTCCTTTGACCAATATCTCCCCAACACTCTTCACCTGCAGCCCCTAACAATCACCATTCTACTGGCTGCTTCTGTGAGTTCAACAGTTTTAGATTCTACATATAAGTGAGAATCCGTGCCTGGCTTATTTCACTTAACATAATGTCCTCCAGGTTCATCCATGCTGTCACAAATAACATGTGACACTTTGTAAGTTAGTTCATGAGATATCCGTATGGTCCATCTAAATATTAATGGAAGGCAAGTGCTCCCCTACTGTTGAACTTCACTTCTGAAGGCAGCTATCAGAAAAATAAAGGAGGAAAATATTATAATGTATCTAACTATGACTTGTGTTATTGAGAAATTAATGTGCATATTGAAGCTCTCAATCTCAACATTGCGAAACGTCATTCAAACACAGGATGTGTTTATGATGGAGCATCTTAAAGCATCCTGGGAAAATTACAGTGATGACTCCCAACTTCCCATTAGCTAGGAATGTAAAGAGTTGCAAATATGTGTCCAATCATAAAGATACTTGAAACAAACGTGTTGAGCTCTAAACAAGAAAAGTAATTTTGGACAAAAAAATATTATTAAATGCTGAGAGAAGTTCATCTATTTTAAGAACTGAATTTAGGAAAAACAAGCCCCTCTGCTGTTTGCTGGCTGGATTGGGCTAAGGGCGGACCTGGTTTTTGTAACTCTCCCCACCCTTCTTGGGATGTGTTCAGCCCAGTGGGCAGCCTTGTTCTGGAATATCCAGTTAAGCTGGATTGCTGGGGGGTGGAGCTACAGTTGCACTTTTTCAACTTAAGAACAGGATGCATCAACACAATCTCTGATTTTCCTTAATTTTTCCAGGGCCTTGATCTTCTTTCAGGATCCACAGAAAACTACCACTGGCACATGGGGGAGTTGATGGTGATAAATTCCAAGGGTAAGTGGGAAGAAAAAGTATCAAGATCCACTGGAGAAGTCAGTTATTGTTAGGTCAGGCAACATCAACACAATAGACATTTGTTCCATTGAGAAAAAAGACCTCTGTTGAACTGATGGAGCTGTCAGCATAAGTCATGCTCTTTGGGCATGTCGTAAAAGGACCTGACCTTCAGAGAGTAGGCTGGAGTATCAGGATCCTCATTCCTACCATCAGTGGAATGTCATGGCAGAATTTCATTCCCTGTGTGGTTTCCCCAAATGTACACTGATTATTAACTTTTAAATTCGTAGCTTAGGAACTATAGGAGGATCTAGCTCTGAATTGAAAATAATGAAATTCTGCTGGCTAGCCAACCCTCAGTTGTTCTACATTCAACAGGTTTCTGTTGGATATCTACACAGGCAAACACCAGAGGCTCAACAGTTAATAAGACAGTCATGATCCCTGTGCTATGGATCTTGTGATCTAGTTGCTCTCCTGTTAGAAATATCACCATATCAAGAATCAATCAACTATTCCCAATTGACTGAGCTGGAAGGAACTGCCCAATCCCCTTCATTTATCAATTTAAAAATAACTCTGAAAAGATTATATCTGTGTATATAGCGTTCAAAACTAATTAAAAGAGAGGACTAGAACCCAGGTCTACTGACTCCCAGACCTTCCCTATTTGTTGATACTCTACCCTCCTTTCTACCCACTCCCAAAAAAAGCCTAATTTCCCATGTAGAGTCCTCACACTGGTAAATGTCTGCTGACACATGCAGGAGTCAATGATTATTGACTCTGGCAAAAAGCAATATGTTGTTTAGTATATTTACCAACTACTAAAACACAGTGGTGACATAAATTTGTTTTTCATGAAACTTTCTCTATTTCTAAAACCAAAGTCCAACAGAAAGCTGAAGTCATGGAAAGTATTTAACATAAAATTATATTTGATGGACAGACTTAAAGGGCAAATATTAAATAATGGCTTTAATCTCTATTATTTTATATATGTCAAGAAAGCCTCATCAAATTTTACCTTTCATATGCATGAAATATTCCTTTAAATTGACTTATCAGATTACTAAAAGAACTTTTGTACTAGAGATTTTTTAAAATGTGCTAGGCTAAGACAACATTGTGAAATATATTTAGGAGTAGGAAGACAGGCTGAACTTCCCTGTTTTTTTCCTTCTTCTCCCTTCAGAGATCCAATGAACTCAATGCCCTTTAGTCAATGTACCAGTTAGAGCAGTTGAATTCATGAGAAAATCGTCAAGTAGTCAATATTCTAGTTGTCTCAAAAGGATTCCTTTTTTTAAAAAAAGAAGACCCAAGGAAAACATTATCAATAGAAAACACTGAATGCTCATAAGGAATTTAGGCAACACCATGAAAGTGTGTTTGGGGTGAGAGGAAGGGTGAAGGGGGAGAAGTAGAGAGATGGGAGGGTTGGAGGGAAAGAGAAGTGGAAAGATGGGAGGATGGAGGGAGAGAGAAGTGGAGAGATGGGAGGGGTGGAGGGAGAGAGAAGTGGAGAGATGAGAGGGTGGAGGGAGAGAGAAATGGAGAGATGAAAGGGTGGAGGGAGACAGAAGTGGAGAGATGGAAGGGGTGGAGGGAGAGAGAAGTGGAGAGATGGAAGAGTGGAGGGAGAGAGAAGTAAGGAGATGGGAGGGTGGAAGGAGAGAGAAGTGGAAAGCTGGGAGGGTAGAGGGAGAGAGAAGTGGAGAGATGAAAGGGTGGAGGGAGAGAGAAGTGGAGAGATGAAAGGGTGGAGGGAGAAAGAAGTGGAGATGGGAGGGTGGAGGGAGACAGAAGTGGAGAGATGAAAGGGTGAAGGGAGAAAGAAATGGAGAGATGGGAGGGTGGAGGGAGAGAGAAGTAAGGAGATGGGGGTGAAGGAAAAGAGAAGTGGGGAAATAGGAAGGTGGAGGGAGAGAGAAGTGAGGAGATGGGAGAGAAGGGAAAAGGAAGTTACTTTCTCGTTTTCTCTCAATCCAGTGGAGAAGATGTTGATATCAGTCCTATGTCATGGATGAGGAAACTGAAGTTCACGTTTGTCACTTGCTGAAGGTCACGTGACCAGAAATGCAAAGCCCGATCTGACTCATATTCTCCTAATTATAAATGTTACGTGCTTTCTATTACCCAGGCATGGCTACTCTTTCAGTTGTGTCAGAAATGGCATATCCAATATTGTGTTTGATTCTCACAGCAACCCCAGAAAATGAATGTTACTCTAAATTTCAAAATTATGAAATTGCCTCGAAGAGGTTAGGTCATTTTGCATAAGGCCCCACAGTAAAAAGAGAGAGCATTTAGCAAATAAGTGTGGGCAAAGCTCTGCCCTTTTTGTTGTTTCAGTGTTTCCCAAACAATCCTGGGGATTTGAGGTGAAAAAAATGCCGCAGTATTCTTATCCCTTTGAAAAAGGTGATCTTTACATAAAGTTTGATGTGAAATGTCTTGAAAACAACTGGATCAACCCAGACAAACGTTCCCAACTAGAAGGTCCACTGCCATCTAGATCAGAAGTTTCTAACATAATTGGAGAAACAGTGGCAGTAGAGCTTCAGGAATATGGTAACACTTGAGGCTAAGGAGTTGGTCAGAGGCGTGAAGCCTAAATCATAGCTCTGATGAAGAAAGCAGCACTGGTATTCCCGGAGGGGTGTGCCTGCCCATCCGCAAACACTGCAAATGAATTGCACAGGAGGACTTTGCTTCCATACTTGCGTGATTTGTTCTCAGTGATCCCACTGGTGTGTTCCATCAATCCAGATGAACTGATGGACATCCATTGGTCTCTGCGTAACTTTTAAAATTGGTATCGTATCTACAGCATGTATAATTGAAACTAACCACAAAGCTTCACATCTTCATTTCAACTGTTCCATAGCAGAATAAAGCACTTGAAAGGAAATAAGACTCCTTTTCACATGTAGATTATAAGTTTCGATCCTGGTATCTGTGCTTGATTTTTATCAGTTTTGTGCAGATTTTATGTCTCATATTTTAAATTCAAATCCCATATTGTAAAGTTTGTACAATTTATCCTGAAGCTTTGTGTTTGGCTGCACCTGAATAAGCTGCTACAAATAGAAGAAAGAATCTCATAGCCTGTATCTATCATTTAGATGTATGGAAACAAATAGGTTTTGCACACAATGAGTTTGGAGCTGAGTAGGAACAATGGAAAAAATGACATTAGCTGTGGTTGTAAAGTTTTTTGTTTGTTTGTTTTTTACTGTCTTGTGAAAGGTTTCTGAAACTCAGTAACAAAAAGCAGTTAGTGTTTTTAAAAAGTTCTGTTCTTAGAAGCCTGAACATTCTCTTCAAGAACTTATACATTTTATATTTTTATTTTAAAGATAATACTTAAAAATTAATGGAAGCTTATTTTGAATAGCCAAGTAATGTAACCAAGTTTCAGTGTGGGCTTTTTACTCATGTTTGTTTATACTAGTGGTAACAGTGTTTCATTTTTAATGTGCTGACAAACATGTTTGATTGCTATTAGGTCGGCACATCCTCATGTCAAAATGACAGCAATGCTCTCACATTTGTACCTAATACCTATTAGGTTTCTTTGTACATTGCACCTAGATACCAGTTCGCCAGCTATCTAGCACTTATGGAAAAGAAAAGTGCTAGACAATCACATGGCATAAAGTCGTAAGGGGAGCTGAATTCAAGCTATTACCCGGGTTAACCATTGCACTAAAAATTAGATAACATGATTGCTCAATATACGAAGTCTCAGCAGTCACAAAAATTCACAAAGACAATTGAAAGTAATGTTTTAAAAAATGACTAAAAAAGATTGGGCACAGAGGTTCATGCCTGTAATCCCAACATTCTGGAAGGCCAAGGCAGGAGAATCACTTGAGCCCAGGAGTTTGAGACCAACCTAGGCAATATAGGGAGACCCCCGTCTCTACCAAAAAACAAAAAAAATAAAAAGTCAGGTAGGTGTAGTGGCTCCTGCCTTTAGTCTTAGCTCCTCAGGAAGCTAAGGCAGGAGGATCACTGGAGCCCAGGAGATTGAGGCTGCAGTGAGCCATGGTCGTGCCACTGTACTCCAGCCTGGGCAACAGAGTGAGACTCTCTCAAAAACAAAAAATTATAAAATTATAACTTCATTAAGTCTTATTGGCTTCATTCTCATGTAATTATTAAATTTTATAAATCAATGGGCAGTGACCAAAAATAGCTATTATTGTGTATTAGAGTATCTTGTCTGTCACACTAGACTTTGGTATTTTTGCCCAAGTATCCTTTTTACCTACAGGTAGAAATACCCTAATGTTTATTTGAGTATCCACCCCTCCTTTATGCAGCCCATGTGGCTAGCAGATACTGTATTGGACAGCGTATTAGAACATTCCCATCATTGCAGAAAGTTCTGTTGGATACCAATGATCAAGACCTCAACTGAGATTATATAATATTTATTAACATATTTTATAAACTTCAAAGTACTTCTTTAAAAAACCCTCATTATTTATTTATTTACTTATTTATTTTTGAGACAGAGTCTTGCCCTGTCATCCAGACTGAAGTGCAGTGGTAGGATCTGGGCTCACTGCAACCTCTGCCTCCTGGGTTCAAGCAATTCTCCCACCTCAGCCTCCTGAATGACTGGGATTACAGGTACCACCACACCCAGCTAATTTTTTGTATTTTTAATAGAGATGGGATTTTGCCATGTTGGCCAGGTTGGTCTTGAACACCTGACCTCAGGTGATCCACCTGCCTTGGCCTCCCAAAGTGCTGGGATTACAGGCATGAGCCACCATGCCTGGTCTCCCTCATTATTATGATTATTAATCATTTTAAGTCACAAGAAGGGAGTAATTTTCTACAAATAAATGGAGTCCTGTACAGAGCATGGCTATTTCCAATATAAGCTTTTAACACTTTTAATAAAATGATCATTACTCAATTACTATTTAATCTCTGTCCTTCTTGAAGACTTGTTTAAAATAAAATAGCTTTCTCCTAGAACATTTTACAATTCTTCAGCTCTAGTTACTTTGTGCCTTTCCTGATTGCCCAACTTAAATATTGAAAACTATAAAGATACTTAATTAGGGAGCTTTGATTCCAGGAGTTAAATCAACTTGACTTTGAACTGCCAAATAGATTAGGAATGGTATAGATTTTAACTCTTAAAGTCATAGTTTTCTATCATAGAGCTTTTGACTTTAGAACTATAACAACACAAATTCCCTGGTTACCTAAACTCATTCTCCAAACTCTATCCATACACAAGAACTGAATTCATTTGGATAGCAAGGAAAAATTGTATAAAGAATAAAGCACGCCCCGAAAGTTTTGTCCTTAGAAGTCTCTCCCGTAGGGCCAAGAAACAATATTGGCCAATGACATTCATTCCATAAGAAAACAGGTATCAGTGCTTTTTTATAAGTTCTTTCTGTGTCTTTCAAACACATATTGAAGGTAGAGAATCAAGTGGTTCTGATGTGTGCAAAGAAGTCATTTATACCAATGGCAATTTAAAATAGCGTATTTAGAAATGCAATTAAAAATAAAGGCCAGGTGTGGTGGCTCATGCCTGTAATACCAACACTTTGGGAGGCCAAGATGGGCAGATCACCTGAGGCCAGGAGTTCGAGACCAGCCTGGCCAACATGGTGAACTCCTGTCTCTACTAAAAATACAAAAATAAGCCCGGCATGGTGGCACACGTCTGTAATCCCAGGCTACTTGGGAGGCTGAGGCATGAGAATCACTTGAAGGCAGAGGTTGCGGTGGGCTGAGACCACACCATTGCACTCCAGCCTAGGCAACAGAGCAAGACTCTGTTTCAAAAATAAATAAATAAATAAAGTTTAAAAAATAAAGACTATGGGTCGGGCACAGTGGCTTAGACCCTCCTGCTTCGGCCTCCCAGGTAGCTAGAACTACCATCCCTGGCTGATGTTGATATTTTGACCACCTCCCACGAATCATGAATGTTCTTTTTTTTTTTTTTTTTTTTTGAGACAGGATCTCTGTCTGACACCCTGGCTGGAGTTCAGTAGCATGATCTCAGCTCACTGCAACCTCCACCTCCCAGGTTCATGCAATCCTCCTGCCTCAGCCTCCCTAGTAGCTGGGACTACAGGTGTGCACCACCACACCTGACTAATTTTTGTGTTTTTAGTAGAGATGGGGTTCCACTGTGTTGGCCAGGGTGGTCTCAAACTCCTGACCTTAGGTGATCCACCCACCTTGGCCTCCTAAAGTGCTGGAATTACAGTTGTGAGCCACTGTGCCCAGGCTATCATGAATGTTCTTAACAGCATCTAAAATTGTGAATTATTTCCAGAAGGTTTCCGATTTTACTGTGCCCAGATTCAGCAGAGGAATCACTATCTATGGCAATTATAGGCTTACAAAATGTATTTCTTAAATAATAAGACTTGAAATTTGAATTTACTTCTTCATCCATGGGCTGCAGAAGAGATGTGTTAACAGGCATAAAGACAACATCAATATCTTTGTGGATCTCCATCAGAGCTCTTGGGTGACTAGGTATATTGAAAAAGAAATCCTTTTTTCTGAGCAGTAGGTCTTAACGGTGGGCCTAAAATATTCAGTAAATCATGCTGTAAACAGATGTGCTGTCATGCAGGCTTGACTGTTCCATTTATAGAGCACAGGCTGAGTAGATTTAGCATCATTCTTAAGGGCCCTAGGACTTGAGGAATCGCACTTGTGCAGGGCTACACCAGCTTTGTCCCTGGGTCCATCCTCCTAATTGCAGCCTACAGTGCCAGTAGGCATATCACTAGGACTAAGGTTTGCCTAAGGGATGGCTGCTTGAAAGCAAATGGGTAAAACTTAGACATGCCCAATGTCCACTAACGCATGTGACGCCCTTCATGTTGTGAAACAACGGAGGAGGGGGCATGGAAAAAAATAAGGGGTGGACTATGGGTAGAGGCTGGAGGTGGGAGTTCAGCTCTCCCCATACTGCCAAATTCTGGAGGAAAACTAGAAGTCTCAAAATTCTAAATTTCAACTTGGCCTTCTAGGTTATTATGAAGGCAAATTTTGCAATGCAGAAGAACAGTACATATTTTATTTAATAGTTTATTTTCTGTTTAGACAATGGATATGTGAGCCTCTATATTCCTGCCCTGACACTTGCCCCACAAATGTTAGGGGCAGGTCTGTACAAGGAAGACAAACCTTAAGTGAGATCAAGGGTCCTGTGGGAGCTGGAACTGGACAGAATGAAATCTCACCAGGAATGTGCAGAAATTCTGGCAAGGCTGTGTAATGTGTGGTTTGAGCTGACATCTGGGTTACATTTAAATATTTGGAAAATATCAAAATAAGATAAGGCAAAATATGATAACACTGTACTCCATAAAAAGATGGCCTCATGCCCAGAAAACTTAAAATCAAATTAAAGAACATGGAAACAAAGTCAAAAACTACATTAGCAACAATTTATTTTATATTTTAAAGGATGAGAGGGACTATTGAATACACAAGCAAATTACATAACACCTAAAACATCCAGAGTATTACATCTTGTGTTAGTTTTCTAGCTAATGGAGAAGTGGTAAAAACCAGAGAATTGCCAGATATTATTTCAGTGGTCTGTGCCTGAATTTTCAACCCAAAGGGTTAAGATGAGATGAGATTATGAAACCAGTCACACCTCCGTGTACACACAAAACCACAGTGCCATAGGTTTTCTTCACAAGGTCATAGGAAGTCCTGACCAGTCAAATTTAGATCATACTTGCTTTCAGTGCTCATCAGATTTTCTTTCTTATTGGTCAACTTCACTGGCAATTGGAGACCAAGTTTGGCCAGGTTAATTAGGGGCAGCATGCAATGTACAGAGCATTGGTACAGAAGCCAAACTCCCTGAATGTTAGTCTCAACTCTGAACTCTAACAAGCTGTGTGACCTTGGGAGGCCATTAAACCTCTCTGTGGCTCATGTTTATTTTATTTTAATTTTTTTTGAGACAAGATCTCACTTTGTTGCCCAGGCTGGAATGCAATGTCACAATCATAGTTCGCTGCAGCCTTGAACTCCTGGGCTCAAGCCATCCTCCCACCTCAGACTCCCCAGTAACTAGATTACAGCCATGCATGCCCATACCTGACTACTACCTTTTTTTTTTTTTTTTTTTTGCAGAGGTGGGGAGGGAGTCTGGATCTGCTGCCCAGGCTGGTCTCGAACTCCTGGCCTCAATCAATCTTCTGGCCTTGGCCTCCCAAAAAGTTGGGATTACAGGCATAAGCCACTGTGCCCAGCCCTTTGTCTTTAAATTAATGTGATTATGAAGCCTTAGGCATAAACATTCTGTGGGATATATGAGTATGTTATTATTTTCTCTCTTTCAGTACAGCTGCTAATGGCATTATTTCCTATCACCAAAAGAACTGACATTTATATCACAGAATAAAAGAGGACACATAAACCAATTCTCATTTCTACTGGGGATAATATTGAGACCAGAGTTCAGAAGGAATCTGTATCAGTTATAATTTGTTGAGTTGGAATTAGAAAGTCCATGTATAAGCAAGGTTTTGGGGTTCACTTCCTCCTAGGTTTAATTTCAAGAAAAGAGGACACTTGCCCTTCTCAGTTATTTGTTCTGAAGTCTAGGATCTTGTTTTAATTTCCCAAGAGCCCCCATGAGGTAAGTATTATTATTCTCCTTTATTAAATATAAGCACCTACTTCATGAAGTTGTGAATTTAAAATAAAACCATGCATAAAAAAGTACTCAGTACAATCCCTGGTACATAATAAAAGCAATAAATGTTAGCTATTTTACATATATTCATACATATATATTTGTATCTGTATATTATGCATATCTCATTTTTATTATGCATAATATATTACATATGTTTTATTATCTGCACTAGTGGCTTTCAAATTGTGCTCCAAAGAAACAAAGGTTTTCATGGGATCTACAAACAGTGAAATATTTGTCACTAATTATAAAAATTAATGAGGAGCATACTTACTGATTTTTAAAAACATATTTTATGTATTGCATGATCTGGGTAAGACTCCTAGAAAAATGTATTTTGCTGCTAAAACTAGATTTTAAAACCACTGGTATAATATTCCAATCCATTAATTTTACTGGTGATACAACTAAAACACAGAGAGCTGAGTTTTTTTTAATTTTTGGCTTTGAACACCTTAATATATCTGTTAGGACATACTCAGTTGCAAAAAACAGAAAATCCAAATTAACTGGCTTAAATAAAGAAGGTAAATTATCAACAACATAACTAACAGACAGGTCCAAAAAGAGGGTCTAACTCAAGGTTGGCTTCATTCCACAGCCCAACTGCATCATCATGGCCTGTCTTATCTGCTTTGCCCTGTGAGTTTCATCCTACACCCAGCTTCCCTCATGTACGCAACATGGCTGTAACTGTTCCAGGCTTTAAAACCATCCCAGGTCATTTACAAAGAGAGCGTGTTTGAATGTCAGCATTCCATGTGAGAATTCTAACATTTACCCTGATTGAATTAATTTGAGTCTGAACCAATTACTGTTTCCTGGGGAATTGAATATGCCCTCCAGGGGACACCCTGGAAGTTGAGTTGGGTGTTGCTCAGCTTCCTCCAAAGGACACTGGCTTCAGTGGATGGCTTATGTGCTCAAACAAAAGCCTGGGTATGATTAGAAAGGAGGAAGAGGGAATGATCACTTGGTAGACAATGAACAAATACGCTATGTGACTTTGGGTAAATTACTTCCCTTCTTTTACATATAGAATAAGGTATTGGAGGCCGGGCGCGGTGGCTCAAGCCTGTAATCCCGGCACTTTGGGAGGCCGAGACGGGCGGATCACGAGGTCAGGAGATCTAGACCATCCCGGCTAACATGGTGAAACCCCGTCTCTACTAAAAAATACAAAAAACTAGCCGGGCGCAGTGGCGGGCGCCTGTAGTCCCAGCTACTCGGGAGGCTGAGGCAGGAGAATGGCGTAAACCCGGGAGGCGGAGCTTGCAGTGAGCTGAGATCCGGCCACTGCACTCCAACCTGGGCGACAGAGCGAGACTCCGTCTCAAAAAAAAAAAAAAAAAAAAAAAAAAAAAAGAATAAGGTATTGGATTTGATGAGTGATTGCAAATGTGAATATGCAGCCAGGCTCGGTGGCTCACGGCTCACGCCTGTAATCCCAGTACTTTGGGAAGCCAAGGCGGGTGGATCACCTGAGGTCTAGAGCTCGAGATCAGCCTGACCAACATGGTGAAACCCCCATCTCTACTAAAATACAAAAATTAGCTGGGCATGGTGGCAGGCACCTGTAATCTTAGTTACTCGGGAGGCTGAGGCAGGAGAATTGCTTGAACCCAGGAGGCAGAGGTTGTAGTGAGCTGAGATCGTGCCACTGCACTCCAGTCTGGGGGATAGAGTGAGGCTTGGTCTCAAAAAGAAAAAAAAAGAAATTGGTAAATGTAATTTCCTAAATTTAAGCTCCTTTATCTAATCCCAGCAGAACTTTTGAAGCGTTATCCCTGAGTAATGATTTATAATTGAACATGCCCCAGAGGCACATAAAAGTAGAAGAATGTACAATGTGTCACATAGAATGTGAGTCAGCAAGAAAGCTAAATAAAACAAGGATTAGTACCAACTTGCCCGGTTGCTCAGCCTTCAACAGTGGCACGAGGCCATTTCTGAATTTAGCTTCCCTGTAAATAGCCACCTAATTCCAGAACCTCACATTAAGGAAGTTGGTGCATTATCTGGTTGGCAACAGTGGCATAGTGAGGGTAAAAGGCCTCAGGGGCAATGTAAAATATATATGCCTTCACTACTTCAATGATGCTGCTTGAAGTGCTAGATTTTGCAGCATCTAGTGTCTTGTGGACCCCCATAAATCAGATCCCTATATGTCTCATTGTGATCCACCTTCTCTTTTCTCTGATTGTGTCTGGTAGAAATGATCCCCTCAGAGAACTATTATTGGAGAACGAAACTCTACTATCATCCAATTATCAGTGTATAACTTCTCCTTTTTTTAAAGACAGGGTCTGGCTCTGTCACCCAGACTGGAGTCCAGTGGCATGATCTCACTCATTGCAAACTCTACCTTCAGGGCTCAAGCGATTCTTGTATCTCAACCTCCTGAGTAGCTAGGACTACAGGCGTGAGACACCATGCTTAGTTAATTTTTGTATTTTTAGTAGAGACGGGGTTTCACCACATTGGCTGGGCTGATCTCGAGCTCCTGACCTTAGGTGATCTGCCCACCTTGGCCTCCCAAAGTGCTGGGATACAGGCGTGAGCCACCGTGCCTGGCCACATTTACCGATTTTAATATCCTTGCATTTTAGAATTTGGTGTCTAGTGGGCAATAGGATCATGGGAGGCCAGACTAGATTGGGATGGGAGGCCAGACTAGATTGCAGCTCCAGACAGAGAAGCTTGCAGAGATGTGCGTTGTGAATTTTAGCTCCAAATTAACTGTAAGAACAAACCAGGAATCCCAAGAGGACCCACAGACTCTCTGAAGAAAGTGGACTGCTCCTGCAGGACATGGGAGACACTCCAAATACTGTGGGTGCCCCAACTGTGGAAGTGGGAAAGGGACAGCCTCCTCTCCCAAACACACACCCCCACTGGAGAAGCTGAAGGTCTGTTTGCAGAAGTTTCCAACTTTACCTGGAGCTGAGTCAATTTAGAGAGCCGAGTAAAATATAGGGGTAGAGGAAGCAGCAGAAAGGCCCTGGTAGCTCACTGGGTCCCCAAGCCAGCCATTCCTGCCTGGCACCATGGGGATCCATCGGCAGGGCAGCCAGAGGAGTGGGGTTGTGGGGTAAAACTCCACAGGGAGAAGGAAATCTCTAGCTGAACTGTGGAACGATTTGAATGGGGCGAGAAGCCTCCTGGCCAGAACTTGGGGGAGGGTACAAATCCGGTGTGCAGACTTCACAGCTGGGGGAAGAACCAAGCCCTTTCCTTTCACAGCTGGGAAGCGGGTAGCCTGGGGCAGGTTTTCAAGCCTGTCTTGCCCTCCACCTGGAAACAGACTTAGGGCTTTTGGGGTTGGGGTTGGGGTAGGGGCACAGTGGGAGTGAGACCAGCCCTTTGGTTTGCGTAGGAGCCGGGTGAGGCCTGTGACTGCCAGCTTTCCCCAACTAGCCTGACAGCCTGCCTGACTCAGTAAGAGGCAGCCGTAATTTTTCTTAAGTATACAATTCCAGTGACCTGGGAATCTCACCCCCATCCGCCACAGCAGTCACAGCAAGACCCACCCGAGGAGAGTCTGAGCTCAGACATGTCTAGCCCTGCCCCCAGCTAATGGTCCTTCCCTACCCACCCTGGAAGTAGAAGACAAAGGGAGTTCTATAATCTTGGGAGTTCTAGAGCCCCACCCACCACCAGTACCTCTCCATAGTACCATAGCTGATGCTCTCTGGAAAGCGCCACCTCCCAGCAGGAAGCCAACCAGCACAAAATAGAGCATTAAACCACCAAAGCTAAGAACCTTCATGAAGCCCATTACACCACCCCGCCACCTCCACCAGAACAGGCACTGGCAGCCACAGCTGAGAGACCACATCACAGCTGAGACAGTTCATATCACAGGACTCTGCAAACAACCCCCAGTACCAGCCCAAAGCCAGGTAGACTTGCTAGGTGGCTAGACCCAGAAGAGAAACAATAATCACTGCAGTTCAGCTCACAGAAAGCCACATCCATAGGAAAAGGGGGAGAGTCTACATCAAGGGAACACCCCATGAGACAAAAGAATCTGAAAAACAGCCTTCAGCTCAAGACCTTCCCTCTGACGGAGCCTACGCAAAAGAAAAGGAACCAGAAAACCAACCCTGATAATATGACAAAACAAGGCTCATTAACATCCCCCCAAAATCACACTAGGTCACCAGAACTGGATTCAAATCAAGAAGAAATCCCTGATTTACCTGAAAAAGAATTCAGGAGGTTAGTTATTAAGCTAATCAGGGAGGCACCAGAGAAAGGCAAAGCCCAGTGCAAGGAAATCTAAAAAAAAAGATACAAGAAGTAAAGGGAGAAATATTCAAGGAAATAAATAGCTTAAAGAAAAAAACAATAAAAAATTCAGGAAACATTGGACATACTTACAGAAATGTAAAACGCTCTGGAAAGTTTCAGCAATAGAACTGAACAAGTAGAAGAAAGAAATTCAGAGCTCAAAGACAAGGTCTTCAAATTAACCCAATCTAACACACACAAGGGGAAAACAATAAGAAAATATGAAAAAAGCCTCCAAGAGGTCTGAGATTATGTTAAATGACCAAACCTAAGAATAGTTGGCGTTCCTGAGGAAGAAGAGAATTCTAAAAGCTTGGAAAACATATTTGGGGGAATAATCAAGGAAAATTCCGCAGCCTTGCTAGAGACCTAGACATCCAAATACAAGAAGCAAAAAGAACGCCTGGGAAATTCATCACAAAAAGATCATAACCTAGGCACGTTATCATCAGGTTATCCAAAGTTAAGACAAAGGAAATAATCTTAAGAGCTGTGAGACAGAAGCACCAGGTAACCTATAAAGAAAAACCTTTCAGATTAACAGCAGATTTCTCAGCAGAAACCTTACAAGCTAGAAGGGACTGGGGCCCTATCTTCAGCCTCCTCAAACAAAACAATTATCAGCCAAGAATTTTGTATCCAGCAAAACTAAGCATCACATATGAAGGAAAGATACAGTCTTTTTCAGACAAACACAGGTTAAGAGAATTCGCCACTACCAAACCAGCACTACAAGAACTGCTAAAAAGGAACTCTAAATCTTGAAACAAATCTTGGAAACACATCAATACAGAACCTCTTTAAAGCATAAATCACACAGGACCTATAAAACAAAAATACAGGTTAAAAGCAAAAACAAAAACCACAAAGTACACAGGAAACAAATAGCACAATAAATGCAACAGTACCTCACATTTCAATACTAACATTTAATGTAAATGGCCTAAATGCTCCACTTAAAAGATACAGAACTGTAGAATGCATAAGAACTCATCAACCAATAATCCACTGTCTTCAGGACTCATCTAACTTATAAGGACTCACAGAAACTTAAAGTAAAGGGGTGGAAAAAGGCATTTCATGCAAATGGACACCAAAAGTATGCAGGAGTAGTTACTCTTATGTCAGACAAAACAAACTTTAAATTAACAGCAGTTAAAAGAGACAAAGAGGGATGTTACATAATGGTAAAAGGCCTTGTCCAACAGGAAAATATCACAATCCTAAACATATATGCACCTAACACTGGAGCTCCCAAATTCGTAAAACAATTACTAATAGACTGAAGCAATGAGATAGACAGCAACACAATAATAGTGGGGGACTTCAATACACCACTGACAGCACTAGACAGGTCATCAAGACAGAAAGCCAACAAAGAAACAATAGATTTAAACTATACTTTGGAACAAATGGACTTAACAGATATATACAGAACATTTCATCCAACAAATGCAGAATACGCATTCCATTTAACAGTGCATAGAACCTTCTCCAAGATAGACCATATGATAGGCCATAAAACAAACCTCAATAAATTTAAGCAAATTGAGATTATATAAGCACTCTCTCAGACACAGTGGAATAAAACTAGAAATCAACTCCAAAAGGAACCTTCAAAACCATGCAAATACATGGAAAATAAATAACCTGCTCCTGAATGAGCACTGGGTCAAAAATGAAATCAAGATGGAAATTAAAATATTATTCAAACTGAATAACAATAATGATACACCCTCCCAAAACCTCTGGGATACAGCAAAGTTAGTGCTAAAAGAAAGTTTATAGCCCTAAACACCTACATCAAAAAGTCTGGAAGAACACAGACAATCTAAGGTTGCACCTCAAGGAACTAGAGAAACAAGAACAAAGCAAACCTAAACCCAGCAGAATAAAGAAAATAACCAAGATCAGAGCAGAAGTAAATGAAATTGAAACAAACAAAAAAATACAAAAGATAAATGAAACAAAAATCTGGTTCTTTGAAAAGATAAATAAGATTGCTAGACTGTTAGCAAGATTAACGAACAAAAGAAGAGAGAAAATTCAAATAACCTCACTAAGAAATGAAACAGGCAATATTACAACTGACACCACTGAAATATAAAAGATCATTCGAGGCTACTATGAACACCTTTACACATATAAACTAGAAAACTAGAAGAGATGGATAAATTCCTGGAAAAATACAACCCCCCTAACTTGAATCAGAAAGAATTAGATACCCTGAACAGACTAATAACAAGCACCAAGATTGAAATGGCAATTTAAAAATTACCAACAAAACAAAGTCCAAGACCGAATGAATTCACAGCAGAATTCTACCAGACATTCAAAGAAGAATTGGTACCAATCCTTTTGACACTATTCCACAAGATAAAGAAAGAAAGAACCCTCCCTAATTCATTCTATGAAGCCAGCATCACCCTAATACCAAAACCAGGAAAGGGCATAACCAAAAAAGAAAACTATAGACCAATATCCTTGATGAACATAGATGCTGAAATCCTTAACAAAATACTACCTAACTGTATCCAACCACATATCAAAAAGATAATCCACCATGATCAAGTGGGTTTCATACCAGGGATACAGGGATAGTTTAAAATACACAAGTGAATAAATGTGATACACTACATAAGCAGAATTAAAAACAAAAAATCACATGATCTCTCAATAGATGCAGAAAAAGGATTCAACAAAATCCAGCATCACTTTATGATTAAAACTCTCAGCAAAATCAGCATACAAGGGACGCACCTTGTATGTATAAAAATGTAATAAAAGCCATCTATGACAAACCCACAGTCAACATAATACCAAATGGGGAAAAGTTGAAAGTATTCCCTCTGAGAACTGCAATAAGACAAGGATGCCCACCCTCACAACTCTTCTTCAACACAGTACTGAAAGTCCTAGCCAAAGCAATCAGATAAGAGAAAGAGATAAAAGGCATCCAAATCAGTAAAGAGGAAGTCAGACTGTCACTATTTGCTGATGATATGATTGTTTACCTTGAAAACCCTAAAGACTTCTCCAGAAAGCTCTTAGAATGGATAAAAGAATTCAACAAAGTTTCTGAATACAAGATTCATGTACACAAATCAGTAGCTCTTCTATACACCAGTAGTGACCAAGTGGAGAATCAAGTCAAGAACTCAACCCTTTTACAATAGCTGCAAAAATGAAATAAAATACTTAAAAATATACATAACCAAGGAGTCAAAAGACCTCTACGAGAGAAACTACAAAACACTGCTGAAAGAAATCATAGATGACACAAACAAATGGAAACACATCCCATGCTCATGGATAGGTAGAATCAATATTGTGAAAATGACCACACTGCCAAAAGCAATCTACACATTCAATGCAATCCCCATCAAAATACTACCATCATTCTTCACAGAATTAGAAAAACAATTCTGAAATGTATATGGAACCAAAAAGGAGTGAGCATAGCCAAAGCAAGACTAAGCAAAAAGAACAAATCTGGAGGCATCATACTACCTGATTTCAAACTCCACTATAAGGCCATAGTCACAAGAACAATGTGGTACTGGTATAAAAATAGGCACATAGACCTACATAGAATAGGAACAGAATAGAGAACCCAGAAATAAAACCAAATACTTACAGCCAACTTATTTTTGACAAA
Source organism: Mandrillus leucophaeus (assembly GCF_000951045.1). NCBI lineage: Eukaryota > Metazoa > Chordata > Mammalia > Primates > Cercopithecidae > Mandrillus > Mandrillus leucophaeus. The sequence goes on from NW_012107919.1 coordinate 1,760,303, forward strand.
GCAAAAAAAACATAAAGTGGGGAAAGGACACCCTTTTCAACAAATGGTGCTGGGATAATTGGCTAGCCACATGTAGTGGAATGAAACTGGATCCTCATCCCTCATCTTATACAAAAGTCAACTCAAGATGGATTAAGGACTTAAACCTAAGGCCTAAAACTACAAACATCCTAGAAGATAACATTGGAAAAACCCTTCTAGACATAGGCTTAGGCAAGGATTTCATGACCAAGAACCCAAAAACAAATGCAATAAAAACAAAGATAAATAGTTGGGACTTAATTAGACTAAAAACTTTTGCACTGCAAAAGGAACAGCCAGCAGAGTAAACAGACAACCCACAGAGTGGGAGAAAATCTTCACAATCTATACATCTGACAAAGGACTAATATCCAGAATCTACAAAAAACTCAAACAAATCAATAAGAAAAAAACAAACAATCCCATCAAAAAGTGGGCTAAGGATATGAATAGACAATTATCAAAAGAAGACATACAAATGGCCAACAAACATGAAAAAATGTTCAACATAACTAATGATCAGGGAAATGCAAATCAAAACCACAATGCGATACGACCTTACTCCTGCAAGAATGGCCATAATCAAAATATAAAAAAACAGTAGATGTTGGTGTGGATGTGGTGATCAGGGAACACTTCTACACTGCTGGTGGGAATGTAAACTAGTACGGCCACTATGGAAAACAGTGTGGAGATTCCTTAAAGAACTAAGAGGAGAACTGTAGTTTGATCCAGCAATCCCACTACTGGGTGTCTACCCAGTGGAAAAGAAGTCATTATGCAAAAAGGATACTTGCACATGAAGGTTTATAGCAGCACAATTCACAATTGCAAAATGGGCCGGGCGCGGTGGCTCACACCTGTAATCCCAGCACTTTGGGAGGCCAAGATGGGCGGATCACGAGGTCAGGAGATTGAGACCATCCTGACTAACACGGTGAAACCCCGTCTCTACTAAAAATACAAAACTTAGCCGGGCGCGGTGGCGGGCGCCTGTAGTCCCAGCCACACAGGAGGCTGAGGTAGGAGAATGGCGTGAACCCAGGAGGCAGAGCTTGCAGTGAGTGGAGATCGCGCCACCGCACTCCAGTCTGGGAGACAGAGCGAGACTCTGTCTCAAAAAAAAAAAAGAAAAAAAAAAATGCAAAATGGTGGAATCAATTCAAACTCCCATCAATCAACAAGTGGATAAAGAAACTGTGGTGTAAGTATATATATGATGGAATACTACTGAGCCATAAAAAGGAATGAATTAACAGCATTTGCAGTGACCTGAATGAGATTAGAGACTATTATTCTAAGTGAAGTAACTCACGAATGGAAAAACAAACATTGTATGGTCTCACTGATATGTGGTAGCTAAACTGTAAGGATGCAAAGGCATAAGAATGATACAATAGACTTTGGGGACTTCGGGGGAACAGTGTGAGAGGACAAGGGATAGAATGTGGTGCAGTGATACAAATATGGTGCAGTGTATACTGCTCAGGTGATAGGTGCACCAAAATCTCACAAATCACCACTAAAGAACTTACTCATGTAACTAAATACAACCTGTACCTCAATAACTTATGAAAAAAAAAAGATACACATTTCTAAACTACAAAAAAAAAAAAAAAAAAAAAAAGATGTTTAGGAACACAGTTTTGGGTAATATAAAAAATCCATACCCTGGTGATAAATAGATTTGGGTTCCAGTCCCTGTTCTTTCCCTTCAACTATAGCAGTTGGGCCTTAATTTATAAGTGTGAGTAATATTTGTACCTACTTCTTAGTGTTTTTGTGAGAACTATGGGAGTTATTAATCTAAAGCACTTAGCACAATGCTTAGCACTTAATAAAACAAACTAAATTTAATAAACCAAATTAACTAAATTAAATTGGCAAAGGCAATGTAAGATTGGCCTGCAAGAGATATAGTGGAAGTACTGGTAGTAGTAAAGATCTAGGTTAACGTAGGGAGATATCCTTTTATCTTAGTGCTGCTAACTGAACTTCAGTTTTCCTCTGAGAAGCTACCTACACCCTCCCCCGTTCTCAATTCATGAGATCCAGGATGAGTCGACACCAACCCAGGTTCCATAGCAAAGATGTAAGTAAAACTTGATCATTGATCAGGTCATTGTATTCCACTAGCATGGTGATTACTTTAGAGGTGGGAATGTGACCCATTGGCAGCCAATAAGATACAATGACAGTTTTGCTTAAAAAGCTGAGAGAAAGAAGCCTAACTTCATTGTGTTGGACTCAAAACTTGAGTAGGGTGCCCTGTAGCTTTTGGCAGTTACTTTGCCTCACATGAAAAAAAGCAAGGAAAAAGCCAACACAGAAAAATAATGATGAAAAGAAATAGCCCTGGTGACATAATTTGATGACTAAATTCACTTGTGCTGAAGCTATGGTTAAACAAGACAGTAAGTTCCGTTGTGGGCTTATACTATCAGTCAAGAGAACTGGAATTGATATACTCAGATGCATTTTTTAAAAAATATTTATGTTAGAAAATAGCCCTAGAAAATATTCAGCTTATTTCTAAAGGTAGTATGTAATTAGATTAAGGAGAAAAAGTGCATATAACCATTTCAATAGGTGCAAAAAAGAAACTCAAATTTTGATATCCATTAATAATTTTTTAAAAACAACAAACTAGGAAAAATAAGGAATCTTTCTTAATCTAACAGGTGGTATCTGGAAAAATAAAACCACAGCAAATAATTGACTTAGTGGTGAATCATTGAAAAGCTTTCCCTTCCAGACTGAAAACAGGACAAAGATTACTCTGATCACAACATTTACTTAACATTGTTGGTTATACCGAAGGCTGTAGATGGTGCAGTAAAACAAAGAAAGAAAGAAAGAAAGAGAGAAAAAAAATTTGAAAAGAAGTAACCAAACATCATTTTTAGATTGTATAATTATGTACGTAGGAAATCCAAAAGAATCTACTGACACAAAAATTAGAGTAACAAGAAATTTTAGCATGGTTGCTGGATACAAAGACAATATACAAAAATCAACAGCATTTCTAGACTAAAAATAAACAATTAGAAAATTAAATTTTTAAAATTATAGTATAAACAATAAAATCAGTAATGGTAAGTATGTAGAAACAAATCATGTTTAAAAGGTTCAAGACCTCTACGGGGGTCTCGTGCCTTTAAAAAATTTTTTTGGCCAGGTGCAGTGGCTTACACCTGTAATCTCAGCACTTTGGGAGCCTGAAGCGGGCAGATTGCCTGAGCTCAGGAGTTTAAGACCAGCCTGGGCAACACAGTGAAACCCCATCTCTACTAAAATACAAAAAATTAGCCAGGCAAAAAATTAGTCAGGTGTGGTGGCATGCACCTGTATTTCTAGCTACTCAGGAGGCTGAGGCAGGAGAATTGCTTGAACCCAGGAGGCAGAGGTTGCAGTGAGCTGAGATTGTGCCACTGTACTCCAGCCTGGGCAACAGAGTGAGACTCCATCTCCAAAAGAAATTAATTTTAATAAAATTTAATTCTAAATTAAGTTTTAAAAAAATTATTATAAAATGTAATTATAAATTTTATAACTATGTTGAAGTATATTAAAGGAGACATAATTAAATGAAAAGGCATACCATATTCATTGACTGAAAGACTCAACAGGGTTTGGGATTATGTTTTGTTTTAAAACTTGACAAGCTGGTTTTAAAACATATATAATAATGTAAAAGGCCAAAAGTATCCAAGACAATCTTGAATAAGTAGAAAAATGTCAGAGGATTTGCTCTAAGAGATATCGAGATATATAGATATCAAAGCTACAGTAGTTAAAACAATGTAGAGTTGATACAGTGATAGACAAACCAAGAGTTAACATAAAAGAGAAACTAAAAACAGACTCACACTTACGTGGACCTTGATTTAGACAGAGTGGCAATACAGTGGATGAGGAAAGTGACAGTATTTTTAAAACTAATGCTGAGACTATTATATATGTAGGAAGAAATAAAGTTGTACTTGAAAAGATGCTGGCCTCATTGGTAAGAAGGAAAATGCAATTTAAAAATCACAGTGAGACACCACTACACACTCGTCAGAATGGTTCAAATGTGAACCATCTGAAATACCAAGTGTTGGTGAGGGTGTAAAACAATGGGTGTCCTCTTGTACTATTGATGGGAGTGTAAATGGGTTCAAACACTTTGGAAAAAGATTGCATTATTTATTAAAGGGGAAGAAATGCATATCCTGTGACCTAGCGATTAAATTTCACTCCAGATACATAACATATAGGAACATAGGTATGTCTATGTATACAAGAGTATACATAGAGACATGTACATGGTTTGTAATAACCAAAAACTGGAAATAATCCAAACATCCAGCAACAGGAGAATGCAACTTTTGTGTGATATTTTCATACAATGGAATGCTATATAGCAATGCAAATGAACAAACAACAGCTACATACCACATAAGAGGATGTTAAAAACAGTCAAGAAACAAGACAACAAAAACACTGCAAAATTACATCTTAAAATTGAAAATGGGCAAAACTTAAAATGCATTGTTTAGGATGCTTACAAAGGTGGAAAAATTATAAAGAAAAGCAAGGATGTGATTACTATAAATGTAAGGAAGAAAAAAAAAGGGGATGCAGGCAGGAAGAAATAGCATGATGGAGAAATCACATAAAGAGTAACACAAAGGGAGATCTAGGGACTGCCAATTTCCAGTAGTGCTATTCATCAGCACTTTCCGTAATGAAGAAACTGGTCTAGATCTGAGATGTCCAATACTACAGCTTCTTGTCATATGTGGCTACTGAGAACTGGAAATGTCGCTAGTGTGACTGAGAAGATAAATTTTAATATTATTTCGGCCAGGCCTGTAATATTATTGGTGGCTCAGGCCTGTAATCCCAGCACTTTGGGAGGCTGAGGTGGGCGGATCACCTGAGGTCAGGAGTTCAAGATCAGCCTGGCCAACATGGTGAAACCCCATCTCTACTAAAAATACAAAAATTAGCTGGGTATGGTGGCAGGCACCTGTAATGCCAGCTACTTGGGAGGCTGAGACAGGAGAATCACTTGAACCCAGCAGGCAGAGGCTGCAGTGAGCTGAGATCGCGCCATTGCACTCCAGCCTGGGCGACAGAAAAAAAAAATTAATATTATTTCATTTTAGTTCTTTGAAATTTAAGTATAAATAGCCCAATGGCTGCTGTTTTGGACAATGCAGCATCTAGTTTGTATCAATCAAAGTTCCAAAGGGAAACAGAGGGCTCACTCAAAATAGAGTAATGGTTTTTAAAATGGTTTTAGAGAGAAAAAAGAAACAAAAGAAAATAGAGTCATTTAAGGAGGATTCATTTATGAGACAGCTAATCACAAAGGTACAGGTATAGGGGAAACACAAGAGATGGTTTTGCAACCTAAGGCTAATGGTAGCCAACCATTAATGTAACCATCCCTAGACCTGAAGAGACAAGGAAAAGGTGTGATTCCTAGAAGGACAGAAAATTAAGTAGATTCTGCCATGTTAAGAGGAGCAGTGACCTTTAGTGGAGAAACCCAGTCAGCCAGAGGCAACATCACATTAGGAGCCAAGGGAATATAAGCCTTAACACCGCTCTCTTTTCCTCCCTACAATCTCCTGCTGCGTCTCCTCATCAGCCAGGCCCGAGAGGGAGTCAGAGGGGAAAACTGCTCACAGATCCACACAAGTCAGTCTCCCAGATCAATAGCAGGTGGTGGATGGATCTAGGGGACAAATAAAAGATACCCAGCACATGGATCTTGACTGAGATGCTTGCTGCGTTATTATTACACTACACATTTTTTACTGTAAGAGATTATAGTATACAAAAGAAAAGGGGGAAGAGAAGGAAGAAAGGAAAGAAGGAAAAGAAAGGAGAGAAGGGAAGGAAGAAAGGAAAGAAGGAAAAGAAAGGAGAGAAGAGAAGGAAGGAAGGAAAGAAGGAAGGAAGGAAAGAAGGAAGGAAGGAAGGAAGGAAGGAAAAAAGCAAGGAAGGAGGGAGAAGGGAGGGAAAGAAGGAAGGAAGGAACTAAAAGAGGAAAACTAAAAAAGAAGGCAAATAGAAAGGAAAGAAAATAAACACGACCAATTAGTTCCTGCAGTATGTACTGGTAAGAATCTGATGGATTTATCAACTGAAAAATAGTAACCAAAAGTCTGAATAAATGGATGTCATCAAATGTTTTTGTCAAGTCAGTAAAATAATATAGCATTTTTAATGCTATATATTGCATTTCTTAACCTATAATGAATCTTAGACGACAGTCTCCATTTTTTAGTCCTATTATCTTTCTTTTTAAAGTCACCAGAAATTAAGTAAAGACATATAACATGATCAGAAATGCTACGAACAGGTACCCACAGTTGGGTGGGTTTTTGATTTTGTTTGCCTTCCTTTAGTGTTGGAACTGTACTTCAATGTTCTGGGTAAAACTAGAGCCAGGAAAATGAACTATGGTTTGTTCTTTAAAATGTGCACATCAATTAGGAATGCTTTGGCTGAAAGTGAAAGACATTTTGGCTAACTCTGGTTTAACACATAGGGATTATTTTTCTACCTGTTGAAAAAGTGATGTAGGCAACTGCTGGCATTGATTCAGTGACCCCATAATTTCTGGTCTGGCATCTCTGCAGTTCTTCTGTTCTCTTCCTCCCAATCACAAATGACCAAGACATCTCCAAGTATAAAGGTTAAGGCACCAGAGGCACGTAGGAGGAGGCGTTGCAAGGTACGTGTGTCAACATTTTGCTTTTATCAACATTTTACCCTAGCTGCAAGGAGGCTGGGAAAGTGAATATTCAGTTTTTTCAGCCTTTATAGGGAAGTTGGCAAGAGATAAGAAAACTGGAAACAGCTATTAGCGAAGCCAGCTAAGCTTTAATGCCTCAAATATTTCCCCTGCAACGTCCAAAATATCTACCATGAAAATGAATTATTTGGCATTAAAAATAACGTTTAGAAGGCATCTATTTACATGTACATGTTTCTTGGAAGAATGATGTAACAACACACTGGTGCCCATTATCATTTTAGCGTTAATTTATTTCTGAAGATTTGCTAGTATTTGCCTAGTACCAAGCCAAGTGTTAAGAGGATAAGATAACTAGGCTTCAACATAGTAAAAATATGCCAGGAAAATTCCAGACACCATCAGTGAACCTTATTAGTTTCCATAAGCAGTTGAAGGCATTATATTTAGCAAGTAGGCAGGGCAAGAAACACTAAAATACATTTCACCCACTGCATTATATCTAGGATCAGCCTCAAAGCCAGCTCCTGAAGGGCATAGCAGATTGTTATCTAGTATGTGCCATCAAAACTGGCCCACTACTCATTTTTCAGCCTGGAATCAAGCAGGCATGAAAAATGGCATCATGGAGATGTGATGACAGAAGGCACATACCTAGATTTCTTTCCTCATAGTACAGTGCTTGTTAAGAGCAGAGTCTAGAATTAGCTAGACTCTTGGGCTCCAAATCCTGGCTCTACTAGCTCTATGACCTTATCAAGTTACTGACCACCACTGTGCTTTGGTTTCCTCATCAGTGGAAAAGATCATAGGGTTGTGATGAGAAAAACAAGTTAATAAACGTAAATAAATAAATATGCATGGTGTATAGTAGGTGCTATATAAGAGCTGGCTGCAAAAAATAAGGCCTTTCTCCTGTGATCCCATTAGTATTATGCTTTCATATTTATATGTTTTTGGTAAAATCTTCCTTTTCTTCTTTTTCTTATATAAGAACAACATAGTTTCACTACAAAGAACTCAGAAAAGACAGGGAAGCAAAAGAAACATTTTTAACAACAGCAAAAAATCCACAATCTCTTTCCTCGAGGGAAAACCACTACAAACCTATCATATTTCACCCAACTATATATTTTTATTTTAGCAATAGTGTTCTGTAACATATCTTTTTAAAATTTAGCAATATATTATGGACATCTTTCCACATCTAGAAATATACTTCTACAACATCTTTTTGGTTATCACAAAGTATTCTATTAAATGACTATTTCATACTTTACCTTGCCAATTTTCTGCTGTTGAACGTTGGTATTATTTCTGTTTTCATTTGGTTGCTTTTTGTTTGCTTGTTTTTGTTATTACAGATAGCACTGTGATGAACATCTTTAGAGCTAATTTCTAGTGCATGTTCATAATATTTCCATAGCATAAATTCTCAGAAATAAAATTGCTAGGCCAAAAATCATGCCTTTTTTTTTTTTTTTTTTT
>NW_012107919.1:1769750-1773312 GCF_000951045.1 Mandrillus leucophaeus
TCTGTAAAGTTTGAAAGATGTTACTGCTTCTTCAAATGCACAGACACCAATAGAGTCATATCTTAAAGATATTGCGATTTGGGTTTCAGACCACTGCAATAAAGTGAATATGCAATAAAATGAGCCCCACAAATTTGTTGGCTTCCCAGTGCATATAAAATATGTTGACATTATAATGTAGCCTATAAAGTGTGCAATAGCATTATTTCCAAAAAACAGTGTACATACCTTAATTTAAAAATACCTCATTGCTAAAAAAAAGGCTAATTATCATCTCCTTGATCCACGGGCTGCAAAATAGATGTTGTGTTGCAGGCAAAAATCAACTTTAAGGCTGGGCATGGTGGCTTATGCCTGTAATCCCAGCAGTTTGGGAGGTCAAGGTGGGTGGATCACCGGAGGTCAGGAGTTCGAGACCAGCCTGATCAACATGGAGAAACCCCATCTCTAGTAAAAATACAAAATTAGTGAGGCATGGTGGTACATGACTGTAATCCCAGCTACTCTGGATGCTGAAGCAGGAGAATCGCTTGAACCCAGGAGGCAGAGGTTGCAGTGAGCTGACATCACGCCATTGCACTCTGGCCTGGGCAACAAGAGCAAAACTTGATCTTTAAAAAAAAAAAAAAAAAAAAGCTTTAATCTTCTTATCTATCTCCATCAGAGATCTTGGGTGACTAAGCACATTGTCAATGAGCAGTAATATTTTGAAAGAAATATTTTATTGTGAGAAGTAGGTCTCAACAGTAGGATTAAAATATTCAGTAAATCATGCGGTAAACAGATGTACTATCATTCAGGTTTTGTTTTTCCATTTTTAGAGCACCGGCAGAGCAGAGTTAGCATAACTCTTAAGGGTCTTGGGATTTTCAGAATGGTAAATGAGCACTGGCTTCACCTTAAAGTCATAAGCTGCATTAGCCCCTAACGAGAGAGTCAGCCTGTTCTTTGAAGCTTTGAAGCCAGGCCTTGATGTCTCCTCTCTAGCTATGAAAGTCCCAGATTACATCATCTGATAGAAGACTGTTTCATTTACACTGAAAATATATTGTTTACTGTAGCTACCTTCATCAGTGATCTTAATTAGATCTTCTGGATAACTTGCTACAGCTTCGACATCATCATTTGCTGCTTCACCTTGTACATTTATGTTATACAGATGGCCTATTTCCTTAAACCTCATGAGCCATCCTCTGCTAGCTTCAGACTTTTCTTCTGCAGCTTCCTTACCTCTCGCTGCCTTCACAGGATTGAGAAGAGTTAAGTCACTGCTCTAGATTATGCTTTGGCATAAGGGAATATTGTGCCTGGTTTGATCTTCCATCCAGACCACTAAAACTTTCTCCATATCAGCAGAAAGGCTGTTTCACTTTTTTAAAAATATCTTTTGTGTGTTCACTGGAGTAGTACTTTTAATTTTCCTCAAGAACTTTTCTGGACAAGGCATGGTGGCTCACACCTGTAATCCCAGCAGTTTGGGAGGTCAAGGCAGGCAGATCACCTGAGGTCAGGAGTTTGCGACCAGCTTGACCAACATGGTGAACACCGTTTCCACTAAAAATACAAAATTACCTGGGCATGGTGGTACATGTTGTAATCTCAGCTACTCAGGAGGATGAATTGCCTGAAGAATTGCAGGATAATTGCCTGAACATAGGAGGCAGAGGTTTCAGTGAGCCAAGACTGTGCCACTGCACTCCAGCCTGGGTGACAGAGCGAGACTCCATCTAAAATTTAAAAAAAAAAAAAAAAAAACCTTTTCCTTTCCATTCACAGCTTGCTGTTTGGCACCACAGGTCTAGCTTTTGGCCTGTCTTGACTTTTAACATGCTTTCCTCACTAGGCTTAATCACTTCTAGGTTTTGATTTAAAGTGAGAGACATGCAATTTTTCTTTCACTTGAACACAGAGAGTCCATCGTAAGGTTATTAACTGACCTAATTTCTATATTGCTATGTCTCGGGGAATAGGAAAGCCCAAGGGAAGAAAGAGAGATGAGCGAGTGGCTGATTGGTAGAGCAATCAGAACATACACAACATTGCTGTGGCTCATGCCTATAACCTTCCACTTTGGGAGGCTGAGGAGGGCAGATCATCCGAGGTCAGAAGTTCAAGACAAGCCTGGCCAACGTGGCAAACCCTCGTCTCTACTAAAAATACAAAAATTAGCTGGGCATGGTGGTGCATGTCTGTAGTCCCAGCTACTCGGGAGGCTGAGGCAGGAGAATCACATGCTGAGGATTTCTCAGCAGAAATCTTGCAGGCCAGGAAAGAGTGAGATGATCTATTTAAAGTACTGCGAGAGAAAAATTGTCAACCAATAATATTACACCTAGCAAAACTATCCTTAAAAACAAAAGAGAGATAAAAATTTTTTCAGACAAACAACAATTGAGAGAGTTTGTCACCACTAGATCTGTCTTGCAAGAAATGCTTAAGGGAGTTATTTAAAATTGAAATGAAAACACGCTAAACAGCCACATTAAAGCATATGAAACCACATATCTCACTGTCTATATATTCAGTAAACCATGCTGTAAACAGATGTACTGTCATCCAGGATTTATTGTTCCATTTATAGAGCACAAGCAGAGTGGATTTAGCATAACTCTTAAGGGCCCTGGGATTTTCAGAATGGTAAATGAGCTTCACCTTAAAGTCATGAGCTGCATTAGCCCCCTAACAAGAGAGTCAGCCTGTTCTTTGAAGCTTTGAAGCCAGGCATTGACTTCAGGTAAATATATAGACAAATACAGAATAATGTATCAATGTAATGGCATTGCATAAATTACTTTTAACCCTAATATCAAAGTTAAAAGACAAAAATATTTAGAATAAATAAAACCAGGGTCAGATATGGTGGCTCATGCCTAAAATCCCAGCATTTTAGGAGGCTGAGGTGGGTAGATCACTTGAGGCCAGGAGTTCAAGACAAGCCTGGCCAACATGGTGAAACACCATCTCTACTAAAACTACAAAAATTAGCCGGGTATGGTGGCACATGTCTGTAATCCCAGCTACTCAAGTGGCTGGGGCACAGAATCACTTGAACCTGGGAGGCAAAGGTTGCAGTGAGCCAAGATCATGTCACTGCACTCCAGCCTGGGTGACAGAACAAAATTCTGTCTCAAAAAAAAAAAAAAAGTAATAACTATAACCACAAATACCTGTTAATGGATACATAATATAAAAAGAAATAAACTCCGGCTATAAGAACAAAAATATGTATGTATGTGGCAGGGGCAAAAGTGTATAGTTTTTGTATGTAATTAAATTGTTACAAACATATATATCTACAAGATATAGATATAGCTACAAGATATTTGATTCCAGCTTTGAGGTAACCACAAAAAAAAAAAAAAAAATAGATGCACAAAAGATAAAAAGAAAAGAATCCAAGTAAATCACTACCAAAACAAAACAAAAAAAATCACCATATAACAAAAGAAGGTAGAAAGAAAGGAAGAAGGGGGAGGGGGGAGGGGGGAGGGATTGCATTGGGAGTTATACCTGATGTAAATGACGAGTTGATGGGTGCTGACGAGTTGATGGGTGCAGCACA
>NW_012107919.1:1773707-1778182 GCF_000951045.1 Mandrillus leucophaeus
TGAGACGGAGTCTCGCTCTGTCGCCCAGGCTGGAGTGCAATGGCACGATCTCGGCTCACTGCAAGCTCTGCCTCCCTGGTTCACGCCATTCTCCTGCCTCAACCTCCCGAGTAGCTGGGACTACAGGCACCCACCACCATGCCCGGCTAATTTTTTTTGTATTTTTTAGTAGAGATGGGATTTCACCGTGTTAGCCAGGATGGTCTAGATCTCCTGACCCGGTGATCCACCCTCCTTGGCCTCCCAAAGTGCTGGGATTACAGGCCTGAGCCACCACACCTGGCCAAATCATGCATGTTTTTAAGGCTTTGATGAGTGTGCTTCAATTGACCTCCAGAAAAAAAAAAAAAATGCATCCAAGTATCCATTCATTTCCTTACCCCTCTTGAAAACACTATTTTTTTCGTTTCATTTACAGTTTTCCTACATCCTTTCTAAGATCCCCAAATTTCATGGTGTCTTTGATATAGCACCCACAACACACAAATCTGTGATTTCTATGAATTCTTTACCCTCAGCCTTTGGCCCCTGACCTTATCTTAGCTGTGTCTCAAGGACTTCCTTTGGTGGACTGGATTTTTACCATGATGTATTTTATGGCTGGAGATTCTTTGTATCAGATTCTGATTTGGTTATTTTGGAGTAGTTTTTGATCATCAGTTAGGTTTGAGAACCAATGCTTTTTTCAAATCAAAGTTTGTTTTGATATAAGGAAATACCTTGACTACTTTCCTGCGTTAGAGCAAGATGGATGCTGTGATTGTCAACACATCAGATGGACGATGTGATTGTCAACACATACCCTGACTAAAATCTAAGTCTTCTGACACACTTTTATGTGCTGCTTGCTCAATTACTCAACATTTACTCATCACCAACTGAATTTGTGACCTACATGCTAGGGAAGCAAAGATGAATAATAATAATCTCTGACCTAGAAGATATTCAGCTAAAGGGAGGCAGATAGGTTAAAAGATAAATCACAATGTAATGGGAAATATGCTATTAAAACATTTTTATCCCATGTCATGATAGCAGAAATTGCTATGTGGTTCATTCATTTATTTCCATAATACATAACAGGTCCAAGTTCTATACTTTTATTTTCAAAATTTATTATTTTTTTATAACAAAGCAATACATGCTCATTTCAGAAAGATCAGAAAATGTAGACAAACAAGAAAAGAATGCTACTTTTAAACTGTAATCCCATCTGTCTTGTCACCATTAGCACTTTCATATATTAAGTTGTTTTCTACTTTTTTAAAACAAAAGTTAGATCAAAACACACAGGTTGGCTGAGAGCAGTGACTCACGCCTGTAATCCCAGCACTTTGAGAGGCCGAGGCAGGCAGATCACTTGAGGTCAGGAGTTCGAGACCAGTCAACCAACATGGTGAAACCCCATCTCTACTAAAAATACAAAAATTAGCTGGATGTGGTGGTACATGCCTGTAATCTCAGCTACTCGGGAGGCTGAGCCAAGAGAATAGCTTGAATTTGGCAGGTGGAGGTTGCAGTGAGCCTGGGCGACAGAGAGAGACTCTGTCTCAAAAACAAACAAACAAAAAACATTTCTGTGATTTGTTTTTTTCATTTAATTATCAAAAATCTATTTTAAGACAAAAGATACATTTCTCCATCACTTTAAATGGCTCCATATTATTCCCCTATATGGATATTTAATTACTTATTTTTAACATTCTGCTATTGTTAGACAGATGTTTATATCTTTTTATAATTACTAACAATACTGCAATTGATTTTGTGTTGCTAAATATTTGCGCTTATTCTTATTTCTTTACCACAAATTCCAATAAGTGAAGTCATGTGATATTTGAAATGCTTTTCTCATAGTCAGATTTAGAGACAATGGCTGTAATAGATATCTCCCAGCTCAGTTGCTTTTCATGGCTTTGGGTTTCAGTCGTACCTGCTAAAGATTAAACTTAATCAAAGGTGCATGTTCTAAGTGACATTAGCAATGTGGTATTCTAGGAGGTTGTAGCCCTTGTCCTGCCACAAAAAAAAAAAAAAAAAAAAAATATTTAATAAGATCCCTAGACAAATATAGCCCTGGGAAAGCTCTGGAGTACAATTAAGAAGATGTAGCAATCTAAAAGAACTGAGAACACCCACATAGAATAGGGTAGGAAGCATTTTGCCTGCATTCACCTCATTCCCCAGACCAGCAGAGCACAGTGAAGAATTTCTTCTGCTGTGAGTCCCCTAGTTGGGAAAAAAAAAAAACAGAGCAAAAGGACTCAGCAGGCTTCATCATCAAGGACCCCAGCAGGCATTGTGCTAAGGCCCTGCAATCTTTGCCAAGAGTTACCCCAGCTGCCAGAGTCACCCAGAGCCTATCAAGTGACTGCCTCATGCCAGCCACAGATAAAGGTCTTTCCCTACCAAAGACAATCTGTAAAGTTTGAAAGATGTTACTGCTTCTTCAAATGCACAGACACCAATAGAGTCATATCTTAAAGATATTGCGATTTGGGTTTCAGACCACTGCAATAAAGTGAATATGCAATAAAATGAGCCCCACAAATTTGTTGGCTTCCCAGTGCATATAAAATATGTTGACATTATAATGTAGCCTATAAAGTGTGCAATAGCATTATTTCCAAAAAACAGTGTACATACCTTAATTTAAAAATACCTCATTGCTAAAAAAAAGGCTAATTATCATCTCCTTGATCCACGGGCTGCAAAATAGATGTTGTGTTGCAGGCAAAAATCAACTTTAAGGCTGGGCATGGTGGCTTATGCCTGTAATCCCAGCAGTTTGGGAGGTCAAGGTGGGTGGATCACCGGAGGTCAGGAGTTCGAGACCAGCCTGATCAACATGGAGAAACCCCATCTCTAGTAAAAATACAAAATTAGTGAGGCATGGTGGTACATGACTGTAATCCCAGCTACTCTGGATGCTGAAGCAGGAGAATCGCTTGAACCCAGGAGGCAGAGGTTGCAGTGAGCTGACATCACGCCATTGCACTCTGGCCTGGGCAACAAGAGCAAAACTTGATCTTTAAAAAAAAAAAAAAAAAAAAGCTTTAATCTTCTTATCTATCTCCATCAGAGATCTTGGGTGACTAAGCACATTGTCAATGAGCAGTAATATTTTGAAAGAAATATTTTATTGTGAGAAGTAGGTCTCAACAGTAGGATTAAAATATTCAGTAAATCATGCGGTAAACAGATGTACTATCATTCAGGTTTTGTTTTTCCATTTTTAGAGCACCGGCAGAGCAGAGTTAGCATAACTCTTAAGGGTCTTGGGATTTTCAGAATGGTAAATGAGCACTGGCTTCACCTTAAAGTCATAAGCTGCATTAGCCCCTAACGAGAGAGTCAGCCTGTTCTTTGAAGCTTTGAAGCCAGGCCTTGATGTCTCCTCTCTAGCTATGAAAGTCCCAGATTACATCATCTGATAGAAGACTGTTTCATTTACACTGAAAATATATTGTTTACTGTAGCTACCTTCATCAGTGATCTTAATTAGATCTTCTGGATAACTTGCTACAGCTTCGACATCATCATTTGCTGCTTCACCTTGTACATTTATGTTATACAGATGGCCTATTTCCTTAAACCTCATGAGCCATCCTCTGCTAGCTTCAGACTTTTCTTCTGCAGCTTCCTTACCTCTCGCTGCCTTCACAGGATTGAGAAGAGTTAAGTCACTGCTCTAGATTATGCTTTGGCATAAGGGAATATTGTGCCTGGTTTGATCTTCCATCCAGACCACTAAAACTTTCTCCATATCAGCAGAAAGGCTGTTTCACTTTTTTAAAAATATCTTTTGTGTGTTCACTGGAGTAGTACTTTTAATTTTCCTCAAGAACTTTTCTGGACAAGGCATGGTGGCTCACACCTGTAATCCCAGCAGTTTGGGAGGTCAAGGCAGGCAGATCACCTGAGGTCAGGAGTTTGCGACCAGCTTGACCAACATGGTGAACACCGTTTCCACTAAAAATACAAAATTACCTGGGCATGGTGGTACATGTTGTAATCTCAGCTACTCAGGAGGATGAATTGCCTGAAGAATTGCAGGATAATTGCCTGAACATAGGAGGCAGAGGTTTCAGTGAGCCAAGACTGTGCCACTGCACTCCAGCCTGGGTGACAGAGCGAGACTCCATCTAAAATTTAAAAAAAAAAAAAAAAAAACCTTTTCCTTTCCATTCACAGCTTGCTGTTTGGCACCACAGGTCTAGCTTTTGGCCTGTCTTGACTTTTAACATGCTTTCCTCACTAGGCTTAATCACTTCTAGGTTTTGATTTAAAGTGAGAGACATGCAATTTTTCTTTCACTTGAACACAGAGAGTCCATCGTAAGGTTATTAACTGACCTAATTTCTATATTGCTATGTCTCGGGGAATAGGAAAGCCCAAGGGAAGAAAGAGAGATGAGCGAGTGGCTGATTGGTAGAGCAATCAGAACATACACAACATTGCTGTGGCTCATGCCT
>NW_012107919.1:1779667-1786998 GCF_000951045.1 Mandrillus leucophaeus
AGTTGATGGGTGCAGCACAGCAACATGGCACAAGTATACATATGTAACAAACCTGCACGTTATGCACATGTACCCTAGAACTTAAAGTATTATAATAATAATAATAAAAAAATAAAAAATTTAAAAAAAGAAAGGAAGGAAGAAAAGAACAAAATAACTGGAAAACAAGCAAACAGAAATAACAAGATGGCAATAGTAAGTCCTCACCTACCAATTTACTTTAAATGTAAAAGGACTATAAGAGACTCACTTTAGATTTAAGGACACACATGGGCTGAAAGTGAAGGGATGGAAAAATATATTCCATGCAAATGGCAACCAAAAGAGAAGAGGGTTGGCTATACTTATATCAGACAAAATAGACTGATATAGATAGATGATAGATAGATAGATAGGTAGATAGATAGATAAAATTGTTTTTAGAGATAAATGAGGTCATTATATGATGACAAAAGCACAGTTAACAGAAAGATGTAATGATTATAAATACTGTACATACTCTACATCAGAGTACCTAAATATATATGCACATATTGACAGACCCAAAAGGAGAAATTAACAGCAATACAATAATACTAAAACTTTAATGTCCTTCGTTCAATAATAGAACATCCAGACTGAAAATCAATAAAGAAACTTGAAAAGAAAACTAACTTGAACAACACAATAGACCGAATGGACCTAACAGAAATATATACAGAACTATCCAACAGCAGAATATACATTCTTCTCAGGCATACACAGCTCATTCTCCATGATAGATCACATATGAGTTACAAAACAAGACTTAGCAAATTTAAGAAGATTGAAATCATTCCAGGCATTTTTTGGACCACAATGGAATGAAACTAGAAATCAGTAACAGAAAGAAAGTGGGAACATTCACAAATATGTGGAAACTAAACAATACACTCATGAACAACCATCGGGTCAAAGAGGAAATTAAAGGTAATTTTAAAAATATCTCAAGACAAATGAAAATGAAAACACAACATACCAAAACTTATGAGATGCAGCAATAGCAGAACTTAAGGGAAGTTAATAGTGAGTAATGTCTATGTTAATGAAGAAAATCTTGAATAACTAACCTAACTTTAAACTTTGAGGAACTAAAAAAAGAGCAACGCTAAGCCTAAAGTTAGCAGAAGGAAACAGTAAAGATTACAGCAGAAATAGAGTAGAAAAACAATAGGAAAAAATCAACACACTAAGAATCAGGTTTTTGAAAAGTTAAAATTGACAAACCCTTACTTAGACTAACAAAGAAAGAGAAAGAGAGGAGAGAGAGGGAGAGAGAGAGAGAGACTCAGATAAACCCAGAAATCAAAGAGATGTTACAAAGAGTGCCTCAAAAATAAAAAGGATTGTAAAAGACTGTTATGAACAATTATATGCCAACAAATTGAATAACCTAGGATAAATCAATAAATTGTTAGTAACATGCAACCTACAAAAACTGAACCAAGAAGAAATAGACAGGCTGAACAAACAAATAACAAATAAGGAGATTGAATCAGTAATAAAAAATCTTCCAACAAAGAAAAGTCTACAACCAGATGACTTCACAGTGAATTATACTAAACGTTCAAAGAAGAATGGTATATATGTGCCACATTTTCTTATATATACACCATGGAATACTATGCAGCCATAAAAAATGATGAGTTCATGTCTTTTGTAGGAACATGGTTGAAGCTGGAAACCATCATTCTCAGCAAACTAACACAGGAACAGAAAACCAAACATGCATGTTCTCACTCATAAGTGGAAGTTGAACAATGAGAACACATAGACACAGGGAGGGGAATATCACACCAGGGTCTGTCGGGGGTGGGGGATTAGGGGAGGGATAGCATTAGAAGTAACTAATGTAGATGATGGGTTGATGGGCACAGCAAACCTCCATGGCACCTGTAAACCTATGTAACAAAACTGCACGTTCTGCACGTGTATCTCAGAACTTAAATGTATAATAAAAAAATAAAAAAATAATAAATTTAAAACAAGAAGAATGAATACTAATCCTTCTTAAAGATGTTAATAATGGCCAGGCACAGTGGCTCATGCCCGAATCCCAGCACTTTTGGAGGCCCAGGCGGGCAGAGTACAAGGTCAGGAGATTGAAACCATCCTAGCTAAAATGGTGAAACCCCGTCTCTACTAAAAATATGTTTTGTTTTGTTTTGTTTTTTGAGACAGAGTCTCACTCTGTTGCCCAGGTTGGAGTGCAGTGGTGTGATCTCAGCTCACTGCAACCTCCACCTCCCAGGTTCAAGTGATTCTGCTGCCTTAGCCTCCCGAATAGCTGAAATTACAGGTTCACACCACCATGCCCAGCAAATTTTTGTGTTTTTAGTAGAGACATGGTTTCACCATGTTGGCCAGGCTGGTCTCGAACTCCTGACCTCAGGTAATCCACCCACCTCGGCCTCTCAAAGTGCTGAGATTACAGGCGTGAGCCAGCGCGCCCGGCTGGAAATAATTTTTTTTAAAGGCTACTGTCTGAACTCTGAAGACCACTTCCTCCGGTCCCATCTGCAATTCAGCCGTCCATCCCTGTGCTGGGGCTGTGTACAGTCATTCCTAATGTTAAGCACCCTTGCTTAAGGGCAGACAAGAGACATTTTCAGATTTTTAAAAGAATTTATCATTAGGAATAGTTATGTGGTCCCAGATCTATCCTCTTGGGAGATTTAAAAGGTTTTTTTTCTTTTTTTTTCTTTTTTTCACTTTAAATCCTGTTCATGAGTTTTTAAAAAATGGCTTCTTAGGTGCAAGTTCATAGCTAAATGAATGAGAGCGCCACCTGCCGGGAACACCTGAAATTCCTGGACTTGCATATTGAATTGCAAGTTTGCTGGACCCAAAGCATTTGAATCAAACTGAGACACTCTGGTTAAAAATTAGGACTCACGGACTCTAGGGCTACAGAATTTGCATTTTAAAACAGTTTTGGGGTGCCTTGAGGTTTAAGAAACAAATGTCTTAGTTCCCAAACTTGCCTGCTAAGAATCACCCGGGAATTTTTGTTTGTTTCTTTGTTTGTTTGAGACAGCGTCTCATTCTGTCCCACCCTGGAGTGTAGTGATGCAATCGTAGCTTACTGCAGCCTTCAATTCCTGGGCTCAAGCGATCCTCCCACCTAAGCCTACCAAGTAGCTGGGACCAAAAGCACCCAACACCACGCCCTCCTGATTTTCGTATTTTTCTTTTGTAGAGATGGAGGCTTGCTATATTGACAAGCTGGTTTTGAACTCCTGGGCTCAAGTGACCCTCTGGCCTTGGCCTCCCAAAGTGCTGGGATTACAGGCATGAGCCACTGTGCCCAGCCAGAATGCTTGTTTAAAATATTTTTACTCTGGATCCCATTACAGGCTTACTGAATTCGTATTTCCAAGAAAGGTGCCTGGGGCTTGAGATTTGTATAAGACCATCAGATGAATATTTAAAAGCTGAAATAGATTCTCTATACCAGGGTAGAAGAGCACACTTTTTTTTTTAAGCAGATAATTGATAACTAGAATATGAAACATCTAGGTCTGAGGATCTGGCAGTATTATCACAATCAGGTTGTCCCTGGGTTCTCCGTCCCATAATTCAGCTTTGTAGTCTTAAGTCCCAGCCCCTTCCCTAAAATTCTTGTCATTAAACCCCAGGCTCCCGCGCTGGGCACCATGGTTCACGCCTGTAATCCCAGTACTTTGGGAGGCCAAGGCGGGGTGGATCACCTGAGGTCAGCAGTTCAAGACCAGCCTGGCCAACATGGTGAGGCTCCATCACTCCTAAAAATACAAAAATTAGCAGAGCGTGGTGGCATGCGCCTGTAGTCCCAGCTACTTGGGAGGCTGAAGCAGGAGACTTGCTTGAACCTGGGAGGTGGAGGTTGCAGTGAGCCAAGATTGCACCACTACACTCCAGCCTGGGCGACACGACAGAGCGAGACTCCGTCTCAAAAAAAAAAAAAAAACCAAAAAAAACTCAGGCTGCCAATGGCTTTCTCTGATACTAGATAACACATTTGTAACGCCAAGTGCCTAATAGGCAGAGATCCTGTTGGAAAGCCCTCCCACGACCTATCTTGTTTGCTTTGCCAACTGTTTTATTAGGTTGACGCAAAAGTAATTGCGGTTTTGTTATTACTTTCAATGGCAAAATTGGCAATTACTTTTGCACCAACCCAATACCTGGGCTGCACTTACCCTGATTTTCTCCTGTGAAGCAATGTCCTAGGTTTGGAACTACCTTTGAGATCGCATTGTGTCCAAAAGAACCGAATTCCAGCTTTGTGCAGTGGTCGATTGCTGAAACTGACCTGTCCTAAGATCTATCTGGATTTGGTCCAAGGTCCTGCCCTATCACAACTACTTGAGCAAACACATAAGATGTGTCATTGTCTTCATAAGACACATAAGATGGTCATTGTCTTTTCTTCTTCAAGTTAAATAAAAAGTCCCAGTTACTTTAAATAGCATTGTGGGATTAAAAAAAAAAAAAGCTCTCTGCACAGTTAAGCCCAGGATAGCATGGGTTAAAAGAAATACAAACAGACCCTTAAATATTGTAGGTCATGAATATAGTAGAGGGAGAAACAGAATGCAAAATTTCCCAAAGTTAACCACAAAGTTCAATTCTTTTTTTTTTTTTGGTAGACCATCTCATGAGACTAACCATCCTGCAGAACATACTTTGGGGAAGTATTTTTTTCTTCTTCTTTGTAACCATTTTGGGGGCTTTGTTTTGAATTGTCTGTGTTTTTCTTTAGTCGTGAGATTCAGAACCAATACCTGCGTCAGGAATGGGCTAATCTAGGTTGCACAGGATGGAAGGACGCTTTACAGTTTCCACACCATTCGTTTCTTTTTCAACAACTGAGTGTTCTGTTTGACCAACTTCAAAGCAGCTCTGCTAACCATAGCACGCCTGTTTATCTACCACGTTTCTCAGCTGTCTTTGCCTTCCACAGTATTTTCTTCCTTACGTTTGACTCATTTCTCCCCCAGATGTACCAACCTGCATAGTGAGTCAAAGAACTGACAACGGCTTTTAGTCAGTGGTTTTCCAGTAGTTCTGCAAAGCTCTGGGCTTCCACTGAGTTCCTCAGAAGCTGCCTGAAAATTCATGAATTGGCTCTAGACCCTTCCACCCACACCCCAAATCAAGCTTTCTGCTTCTTTGTATTTCATATCAGGGCCTGTGTAAGACTGGAAAAAGGGATTTCTCAACTCAGCAATTTGAAAACTACTCATTTAAATTATCACCTGTTCTCAGGCATATTATGTTAAGTGTCCCAAGAACAACCCAGATGGTTTTCATAATGCCGCGATGTAGCAAGCAATGCTTTTGAACTCATCTCTGGGCTCCCTGCTTAGTGACTTTCCAACCCTTGCAGGAGGAGCTATGGAAGCCCCACTTCATCCCAGATTCTCAGATAAGCCTGGCACTTGTCAGCAAATAGTTAAGGAGTTCCCAAACCAGTAAGTTAAGGAGTCCCAAACCAGTAAGTGCTTCAGAGATTAAGGATTCGATTTCGCTGCCTGCTACTCCTGACCTGGCTCTGAAAACCTTGTGTCCAAACCCCGCCTGGAAACCCACAGTCCCAATAACTGAGTCCCTGGCTTGACTCTCTGCACCATCCTTCAGTTCCTACAGGCTCAGCCTTTCCTTGCCCCCTCCCTCAAGGTTTTGGAAACTGGAGTCTTCTACCAGCCACTCTGGTAGGGGCCGGTTCCCTGAATGCTGTTTACCACCCGTGTTCTTGCCAGTTGCCAGGACTAGGCATTTGATGTCTGGTTCTGACATCATTGATGTTTGATGTCTGGTTCTGAGCCATTCCTGGTTTGATCTGCTCTCCACCCTGACCTTCCCTCTCATCTAAGCAGCTTATTGTCTCTGCCAAGCCCAGACTTAGATTGTCTCTAAAATCCAAATTTATGGCCGGGCGCAGTGGTTCACGCCTATAATCCCAGCACTTTGGGAGGCTGAGGTGGGCGGATCACCTGAGGTTGGGAATTTGAGACCAGTCTAACCAACATGGAGAAACCCCGTCTCTACTAAAAATACAAAATTAGCTGGGCGTGGTGGTGCATGCCTGTAATCCTAGCTACTTGGGAGGCTGAGGCAGGAGAATCACTTGAACCCGGGAGGTGGAGGTTGCAGTGAGCCAACATCATGCCATTGCCTAGGCAACAAGAGTAAAACTCCATCTCAAAAAAAAAAAAAGAGGAATAAAGAAAAAAAATCCAAATTTATATGTATCTATGTAAATAGAGGGGCCTCCTGTTCCCTGAGCCTTGAACAGACAGCAGACCCTGGACATTGCATACATAGGAGCTGATTCTATGTCCCCAGGACTTGTCTGTCTTTAGCCACCCTTAGGGAGAAACCTACCTCCTCACCATGTACTCTCCCACCAATTCAACATGGACTGTGATGTCTTGACAATGGAAGGATGTCTCACTCCTTCAACTTGGGCTGAGTTCACATCCCATTTAAGACTTTGTATATGCCTTTTCCAAATGGTTTTCTTTGTCCAAGGCTCTAAAATTTGTCTCCTTTCCTAACAGTGCACTGTGGCGCTGTGGTCTAACAATTGGCCACTGTGTTCTGCCAACATTTTGGAAAAACTTCTCTAACAACCATCATTCTTATTTTTCACCTCTTAGGATCATCGGCCTCATAGAGATCTTCACAAAGGCTACAGACCTGTGCTGTCCCCTATGGTAGTGCTAGCTACTTGTAGCTATTCAAGTTTAAAATTAAATTAAAGACTGAGGCAGAAGGATCACTTGAGCTCAGGAGTTCGAGACCAGCCTGGGCAACATGGCAAAATCCTGTCACTACCAAAAATACAAGGAATTAGCTGGATGTGGTAGCATGCACCTGTGGTCCCAGCTACTCAGGAGGCTGAGGTGGGAAGATTACTTGAGCTAAGGAGGCAGAGGTTGCAGTAAGCCAAGATCATACCACTGCACTCCAGTCTGAGTGACAGTGAGACCCCATCTCAAAAATAATTAATTAATTAAAATTAAATAAAATTTAAGACTCAGTTCTTCAGTCACAATAGCTAGATTTCAAGTTGCAGCCACACGTGGTTAGTGGCTTCTGTATTTGATAGCACAGGTATGGAACCTTTTTCTTTATCTCAGAAAGTTCTATCAGACAGTCCTGCATAGATGCATAGACCCTTTCTCCAAAATATGCAAATTTGTACTTATATTAAAAGGCAATTTTAGGTGATTCAAAGACACCCCCCACTTCCTAAGCCCGCCTCCCCAAGGTGTTAGGAACCACTCTCTAATGTGGGTGGGGGCTGGGCATAGTGGCTCACACCT
>NW_012107919.1:1787658-1790041 GCF_000951045.1 Mandrillus leucophaeus
CTGTAAGCCTGAACATGTTAATTCTCTGCGTAAAGACATTCCCTCCTGATTAGCAGAGTTGATTAAAATCACCTGTGGGAGTTAACGATCTACATCTGCCAAATGCACCAAAGGTGATCCACAAACTAAATTAAAATGTGGCCACTCTCCAAAGTCAAGGCCATAATCTACCTTTCTCATAAGACAGTTCTCTCTGTACTTAAATAGTTGAGATTATAACACCCTCACTTTCAAGATGAATTCCAGGGTATTTTATCTCCTAATTTCCAGATTTTTTTTTTTTTTAATTGTGTAAGCACATAGAGGACCTCATATCAGGTAAAGTTTCTAAAGTTTACTTTGAGCTACCTCTCTTGTATGATTTTTTGATTTTTGCATGGGCAATCCCAGATCGGCTTCTTAATTGTCAACTCCACTTGGAATTGTTCCAGTGTTTGCCAGTGTTCTATTATGTTCTTTTCCACTTGTCCAGCTTAATGACAGCTGTTTTTCTTCAAAAAAAAATAACGTTTGGGTAAGGCCCGAGTTGGGATGACATTTTCTCTTAATATAATTTGCATTCTTAAAATCAAACACATTACCAGCAGATTGGCTTAATTGAACACATGCACGTATGTGTAAGAAACCATGTCTTTCTTTCCTTGATCCAAAGTTTTGTATTTCACCACACTGGCCAACTCCCAAAAATTTAACTGAAATCAAAGAATTGATTCATTCTAAGATGGCTGGAGATATGTATATATATTCATCTCTATCTATCTTCCTCCTATGCTTTTTCCCATATCACACAAAACACAAACACAGATACAGTCTGAGTTTACTTGATTCCTCCAGTCCTCAGGTTGACTAGATGACTGAGGAAAATTTGAAAGACAAGAGATCTCTCTACAGTCTTTCCTAACTTCCTAGTCCCTTTACCAGATTTTTCCATGAGGATTTTTCTTCCTTTTTTCCTTGAGGAAGCCAACTCCTGTGGGCTACAAAACACTTATTTCACCCTGTGTCTCTAAAAGATAAGAACATTTGATAAACATAATCACACTACCATTACCACATCAAAAAAAAGTTATTTTTTAAGAGCAAACATCGAGGCAGTGTTCCTAATGGTTTCATAATGTCAAATGTTTGACTTTTTAAAACAAATTCAAAATGCAAAGAAGTTCCACACCTTGTAATTGGTTATCATGTCTTTTAAGTCTTTTTAAATTATAGGTTTTCTCTCCATCTCTTTCTTTCCTTGAAACTTATTAAAGAAACTCAGTTGTTTGTTGAGCAGCATTTCCCATGGCTGAATTTTGCAGAATATATCTTCCTGGTGCAGGTCAACATTCACAGGATTCTCAGATTCAGTTGGAGGCATGTTTATCTACACTTTAAGTCATCAAGTAATTTGAATATATTAATATAAATCCCATATGCTCTTTTCCCCCCAGAAATACTCCAGATGATTCCTCAAATAACCTTTCATTCAGTAAGTTCCCCGTTGTAAATTTCCAGTTGGGTAATTTTCTTTATATTTGATGGGTGCGCACAACGAAGAAAAGGCGGGGCGGGGAAATCTTTCTGAAATTCTTTAAATATATCCATTAGAGGGCGACATTGCCTTTAATATTACATTTACCCAATAAAGTTTTAAATTGCATAAAATTTACTTTTGTATTTTTGACAAGTTGGACCTCATTGCCTACTTTAACTTCTAATCTCACGTCTGTAAAGTGTGACTGCGTTCTCCTTTGTTAATTTGATCTCTGCTGACTTGTGTCTTTGATATTACAGTACTTCCATCTTTGACTCTGTTCCCAATTCTAACCATCGGGCGGCGATGTTGCATAAATAAAGACCCGTGGAAAGGCAAAATTAAGCGAAATTGCCAAATAAAAAGCAGTTTCGCCGGGGGTAAAGGCCATTAATTTCAGAAGGAAAGAGACAAACCAGACATTTCTAGTTCATATCCAACTCACAGCCCAAGGTCAGAACTGTGTAAAATGCAACACAAAGGAGCCATTCAGGAGTGGGGGAGGCTGACCTGAGAAGAGCGAACGCACAATCCCCGCTTTGAGTCTGCGGTTCCCGTGGAGGGGGCACAGGTCCGTTCGCGCACGTGCGTGTGAGTAGCCACAGGGCAGCGGCGGGACGTGCCTGGACCGGGCATGGGAGTGCTGAACTTACAGAGCTCTGGCGGACCGCTTGGGACACCCGCCCCGCGGCAAGTTGGCACTGGCGCTGCCTGGAGGTCAGCCGCTCATTGTACCCCGGCGGAACTGGGTCCCGCGGGGGCATACGGCTCGCCCACCAGCACGCGTTAGGAGGCGAACACCTGCATCCAGCTAGGTGTTCCGAGCGGAACCCAGGGCTAGGGACCGCTCTGCCACCTTCTTCTCAT
>NW_012107919.1:1791551-1808963 GCF_000951045.1 Mandrillus leucophaeus
CGTAGGGCTCTGATCCGCGTGGCCCGCGAGGCGCAGCGCCTGAGCGTGCTGCACGCCAAGTGCACCCGCTTTGAGGTGCAGAGCGCCGTGCGCCTGGTGCACAGCTGGGCTCTGGCGGAGAGCTGCGCGCTGGCAGCCGTCAAGGCGCTGTCCCTGTACAGCATGAGCGCCGGAGACGGGCTGCGCCGGGGCAAGTCCGCGCGCTGCGGCCTCACCTTCTCAGTGGGCCGCTTTTTCCGCTGGATGGTGGACACCCGAATCTCCGTACGCATCCATGAGTACGCGGCCATCTCGCTCACCGCCTGTATGGAGAACCTGGTGGAGGAGATCCGAGCCAGGGTGATGGCCAGCCAGAGCCCTGATGGCGGAGGGGCCGGAGGCGGGGAGGTGTCTGCTGAGGCCCTGGAGATGGTCATCAACAACGACGCGGAGCTCTGGGGCGTCTTGCAGCCCTATGAGCATCTCATCTGCGGCAAGAACGCCAATGGTAAGCGCGCGGGCCTCGGACTGGCAGACTGGGTAGGCAAGAAATTCCGCCCTGGGCTACTGGGGGAGTGAATTTCCTGAGACAAAGCTGGTGGCTGTGCCAGTACTTTGGGAGAAAGCGTTGGGTCTGAGGATAGGGTTCATTAAATGGCACTTGTCAGAGATTGTTCTAAGGGTAACTGACTTTTGGAGGGCAAACTCGTGAATGATCTCCATCCTGTGCTGCGTGGCATTGTTACTATCTGCGGGCCGTTCATTGATTGGGTGAGATTGAATCTCTTGACCAAGCCATTCCTGAACCTCTCTTGAAGTGAAACTTACTGCCCCGTGGCTCTTTGCCGTGCTTAGCTAGATCTCTAGTTGCTGTCTTTTCCCAACAGCTGGGCAGATTGACTGATTCTGCCCCCTAGTTTTCCCCAACTCAATAGCAGCAGCCAAAGGGTCCCAGCTTAAAGACCTGAGCCTTGGATAAGTGAGATGAGGGGAGGGGAGTGGGAAGCCCGAGATCTGGCGCTGCGCCTTGTGCTTTGCTGGGCTGAAGGATGCTGTCAGGCGCTCTCGGGGGATAGAGGGGTAGTGGCGCGCTCTTAACTATATGTGCCCAGGAATGATGAAACCTGGGGACTCCCGATTCCCCTTCCGGGAAGGGTACAGGTTGTCTCCTGGGACCTGATTTTCCAAGCTGTCACCAACCAAGTGAGCCATTGCTTAAAACCTTGCATTGTATTAAATGTTCTTTCCTGAAAAGAGTGATGGCCCATCAAGGGGAAGAGATGGAGGGATAGGTAACGGCTTGGGGTCAAGTCTGGGAAAGGAACCATTGGGTGGTTGCACTTCTCTGAAGATGGCATGGATTTAGTGCAAAGGATGGAAGCAAAGCACTTGACCTTTTCCCTGACAATGTTAGGGGGTGTGACATTGCATTCAACTCCAAACTACCTACAATACTTCCGTTTCAGGAATCAGCACCATAAACTGTTCAGAATGGTATTATGGTTACACAGTCTTACAATCTGATTGGAAGGCCACTTGGGGGGCAGCTTTCACTGGCAAATAAGCAGGCAGTGGTAGAGGTCAGGTGGGGACTGGAAAGGGATAAAAGAAGTCAAAACGTGGTTTAACATAATCATAATAGCTGAAATGTAAAATAACACTTAATGTGTCATCATTGTTCTTAGCACTTTATATTTAACTCAAGTACTCCTAGCAAGCCTATTAGGTAGGTACTTACTGTATAGTATTATGACCATTTTACAGATAAGGAAACCAAGGTTCCCGGAAGTTATATAATCTGCCCTGCCCAACATTACATAGATGTTAAATGGCAAAACTGGAATTTGAATCCGGTTTGAATACAGGTAGGCCCCTTTAAGGTTTTAGCCGCTGGTGGAGAAGAAGCAGCTTTGTTTTCCTGCGGGTTTGTTGTTGTTGTTGTTGTTTGTTTTTCCTACTGAACTGTAGCTCTCAGATCTTATGCTTTGTTTTTGATTGGTCCAGTTTTCAAGGAGAACAGTTGACATGTTAGCACCATTTTGAAGATGCTCTGTACCAAGCATGGGTTACTTTGACATTATTGGTTTTGTTTTTAAATTCTGACACTGCCCAAAGGAGATGCGGGGAATTGAAGAGCATCTGCTTCTTAATTTTCTTCCTCTTAGGTCAGAGCTAAGGTCAGTCCCGAATCTCAGTTGATGATGTCACAGCTGCTTGTTGTGCCTCACCCTCCAGGTTTGTGGCATCAACGCTGGGAACAGCAGCTCCAGGGCAGGAAGTGGAGGGCCAGGGGATTTCCATCCAGTGGTCATAACTGAGGGAAAGAGTTCAGTACTTTTGGCTAAGGGGAGGCCCAAACTGAACTCAAAGAAGTAAAGAAAAGACTGAAGACCTAACCCTATAAGCCAAACAAGAATAAGGGTGGAACCGTAGATGCAAAACAAAACAAAAAACATATCTTTCATGCAGAACAGGTGCATTGAGAAGCTTCTCCCAGCTTTTCTAACTGCAGATTGAAGCAAGGAAGACCAACTCCCTGCCCAGGACACCCTGAAGATGCGAAGTGGCCTGAAGCTGCTAGAAAACAGATTCCTTCTGCTAAAGGGCTTCCAATAAAAGAACTATTCCTTATCTAGGGTCAGCATTCCTTGGGATTTCCTTTATAAGTTGGTCTTTTGACCACCGCCTCCACCCACGCCCCGGCCTTTTGTTTTTTTAAGATAGAAACAGGGTTTCGCTATGTTGCCCAGGCTGGTTTCAAACTCCTGGGCTCAAGCAGTCCTCCTGCCTCGGCCTCTCAAAATGTTGGGATTACAGGCGCGAGCCACCCCACCCAGCCACGACCCCATGTTTTAACATTCTCCTTGCCCCCTCCCCTTTCCAAACAATCCTCCTTAATCCTTGGTAGTCAAGACAGCAGGATTCTCTGTGGCAGACAACAAAGCTCCCTGGATGCTCAGAGCCAAAGTGTCTCCCTCTGTACATTCTCAGGTCTCCAGGGAACTCTCTTGCAGGCGAGGTGACCATTCACTTCCACTTAGCAACTGGATGCTCATTTTTTATACATGAAAACCAGGGGGTGGCCACATTAAACAATAACCAGGCTGATTTATTAAGTCCCTTTAGACAAAGTAAAATGAATGTTTAGTAGAGGGGCAATGAATTACTTATGCCTGAAAGCTGGTTCAGAGGGAAGCATAAACTGCTTAGGAACAAAATGGAGTGGTCCAAACCTTTGTTATATTAAAATTACCCCAAGGCCAGCAAGGTTACAGTTTACACAGCTGAAGACCAACTGGGGAATGACTGCGTATGGGAGGGAGAGTGCTGGTTAGAATTCTTGTCCTGCTGGTCTTCCCTTTAAATTATATATTTATTGTTGTTATGCCTGCTAATTATACAGCATGGGCACATGCATTTGACTCAGCTATATAGAGCTTTTAAACTTAATGTCTTCCAACCAAGAATGTAAGGGCCCTAATCCATCTATTCCTGTCCATTACTCAGAATGCAGGACAAATATGGTTTTGCTCAGCACAAGATGGGTAATAAAAGTTCTGCAGTGTTTATAAAACATGATCCCAGCTCTGTAGAGCAGCAGGAGTTATATATTGTTGTTCATTTGGTATTGATGTCCCCAATCCCATGGCAATGCCATTAAATGATGATATCTTCATGACTTCCTTACGGGAGGTAGAGAAACCAATTTAATAGAGTAGTATTTATGAACAGGGAGTTTGCAGAAAATAGAAACTTCTTGCGTCCACGTGTCTCCCTCCCTACTCTCCTCTCTCTGCTCTCTCCCTCCCCTCCCCCATCACTCCCCATATGTGAGTTTGATGCTGAGCATCACTACTAGGTTTCTTCTTGGTCATTTTTCTTACTAAGCTTTTGTGAGTGTGGCGTTTTAGAAAATCCTCCTCAATTTTTAGATTCTTGATTAAGTGATAGAATATTGGTGAGAATATCCTTGCTCCAAAGAATTATCCAGGGTGTACAAAAGGATTGCTCTCGCCTAGTGGTAACATGCCCAAGATTCACCACGAGGGTTTGAAGCCTACCTTTGCCATTTTTAAAATTTTATTTTGTTATTTGTTTATTTATTTTGAGACAGGGTCTTGCTGTGTCGCCCAGGCTGGAGTGCAGTGGTACAATCATAGTTCACTGCAACCGTGAACTCCTGGGTTCTAAGGGATCCTCCTGCCTCAGCCTCCCAAGTAGCTGGGACTGTAGGCACATGCCACCACACCCAGCTAATTTTTTAAATTTTATTTTTGTAGAGACGGGGTCTTGCTATGTTGCCCAGGCTGGCCTTAAACTCCGGGGCTCAAGCGATTCTCCAGCTTCAGCCTCCCAGAGTGCTGGGATTACAGGCATGACCCATCAGGACTGGCCATACATACCTTTGCCATTCACATGAGTGGCCTGGCGCAATTTTCTTAACCATTCTAACCTTCAATTTTGTCATCTGCACAATGGGAACTAGTAAGAGCATCTAGCTTATATGGTTGGTATGAGAATTAAATGAGACAATAGATTTAAAGATCTTAGCACATAGTAAACGTTCAATAAATAGTAAATTCATTCAACAATTATTGAGCACTGACCCTGTACCCACCACTGTTAAAAGTGCTGTGGACTAAGTGATGAGCAAGAAGAAAAGCCGTCCTCTCATGAAGTTTATAATCCAGTGGAGGAAATGAGAAAACGTGAATAAGTAAGGATTTTCTCTTGGTAGTGAATGTTGTTTAAAATATTTTTTTTTTAAAGGGCAGGGTAATGGGATGGTGTGACGGGGCTAATTTAAATGACAGTCAAGCAATGCTTCTCTGAAGGTTTGTTAGTAATCGCCAGTAACATCAATACTGCTAAGGACCTTTAGGCCAAAAATAGTGACTGAGGACTTTTCTGAATGATTCAGTTATTCACCAGCTGAGAGAAATCTCAACATCTCACGTAGAGCTGAGAAAGAAAAGGGCTGCGTGTAGAGCAGGGACAAAACCTCTTCGGGTTGTAGGATTTATTTAGCGACGAGATTTAGGATGAATTTCTACTGAGAGAATCAGCTGAAGCAGCAAGAGTTGATTGGGCTTCTTAGGTGTTGTTTAATCACTTTCCACACCTGCGTAGTCTGAAGGATGAGGGCAGCTTCCCATCTCTTTAACTGTTTTCTTAAAGCCAAGAGAGTTGGTAAAACTGAAACAGAGCAAGCTTTGGAAACGAAATTTTTTTTTTTCTTGCATGCCTGAGAAGGGCAACCCTGGCCTTAAGTAGCAAGAGGAACAAGGTAGAGTTGTTCCACTTCCTCCTTCTGAAAGCTCTACCTGACTCCCCGAACTGGAAGAGTCACCCCTTTGTGATGTTTCCTTAGCACCCAGGGCATATTCTTAAATCATTTCCTGCTTATGTGTGTCTCTCCCATCCAACTGTGGACTCGTAGGCATTGTTGTCTTCCCTGTACCTCTCACAGTGCCTACAATACGTGCTCTATAAATGCTAGGCAAAGGATAGATCCTACCATACAGGTTTAAAGTTCGTACTTGAATTCCTTTGACACATCAGAAGAACCGTCCCCCGTTTCTACCAAGGCAGAAAATTTCCAAGTTGTTCTTAATGCACAGAGTCAGCATTTTGGGGCTACCTTCAACCTTTGGGTACCCTGATTTCTAGCAGGGTCCCCAAGTCTGGCTTTGATGTGCAAGATGTGAGCTGGGGGAGTTTTCAGGTTAGGAGAATGTCTTCAGTGTATGATACCCAAAGAGGAAGGGCTTCACAACAGACGTCTAGTAGAGCAGGCTTCAGATAAGTCAACAGGATTGAGTTGAAAGCTTCTTTAAGAATGGAAATACCGGCCCGGCGCGGTGGCTCATGCCTGTAATCCCAGCACTTTGGGAGGCCCAGGCGGGCGGATCACGAGGTCAGGAGATCAAGACCACAGTGAAACCCCGTCTCTACTAAAAATACAAAAAATTAGCCGGGCATGGTGGCGACGCCTGTAGTCCCAGCTACTCGGGAGGCTGAGGCAGGAGAATGGTGTGAACTCGGGAGGCGGAGCTTGCAGTGAGCAGAGATCCAGCCACTGCACTCCAGCCTGGGCGACAAAGCGAGACTCCGTCTCAAAAAACAAAAATAAAATAAGAATGGAAATACCAATCGCCCCCTTGCCAACAGAGCTGCCCCAGAGGACACTTTATATTGATGACTGTTGCTCGGAAGAGTTTACATCTGTGTCCCACTCCATCTGCCTCCGGTCTGAGGATTGAACCAAGGTAATCAATTGCCAAGACATTCCTGGGTTGGCATCCCAAGAATGGGAAGTTCTGAAACAAACCAGAGACACTTTGTTGCACATCCTCAGCTTTGTCCTTATCCCACCTCACCGCCAGTATTCATCCTTTGTCCGACAGGACAGTGGGTAGATGCTTCGCCTCTATTTCTACTCTTCTGCAGCTGTAGTAATAGGTCTGACTTTTCTGCAACACCTCACGCTTATTCTCGTCTGTGAGCTTTCTAGGTCCCCATAAGAATCCTGTGGATGTGTGTCCTTTCACTGAGAGGTCTCCGTGAGTCCAGAATTCACAGCTCAATAATAACTAAGCTCAATAATGACTAAGTCCCATTTTGCTCAAGCCCCAAGTCTGTGCTTTTCCTATAAAGAATTACAGAATCCAAGGTAGCAAATACAGGTCAGTACTTGGCTCCCTTCAAATGGCAGCTGGGTCAAACTCGTAGCAAGAACAACACTTGTTATAGGTCTTGTTTGTTAATGGCCTGTGGTGTCCAGACACTTTACATTTGTTAGGCCAGTGAGTGTTCGTGACCACAGTGAAAGAGCAGGCACTGACACCCAGGGGTGTATCTTCCTCCAAAGGATGCTGTTACTCTGTTTAAATGCTGCTTGCTGGCTCTCCCCACCCTAAAGGTGCCATTGATTTTACAGAGCCGTTATTGCTGCTCCTGGGGGTGGAAGAAGGGGGCACACAGAGCTCTGCTGCCCAGGGAGAGCCTTTATAAGTGTCACCTGCTGATGACCAATAAGCTCAGCTGAATAGAGAAGCTGCAGAGTCCACTGCGATGCTCTTCTAAAGGAGGGGTGAGTCAGCTCAGCAAAGGTGAATACATGAAGGAGGGAAGGCACCAAGAGGGATTTGAGTCTAAGTCACTGGTCTCGGGGAGCTTGGTGCACCTGTCCCGGAGTTGGCAGAAGAGCCTTTACGAAGCGGGCTTTTATTTCCTCCAAGTCCCCCATGGTGTCCAGCTGCTGACTCCATCTCAGTGTTTAAAGCACAGGGAGAGAATGAGTCAGCGAGGTAGCAAAGTGCTGAAGGGCCCAGGCTTTGGTGTCTGAATTGAGTCCCAAATTGATTTGCCTCTTACTGACCTAGGCCTTCAAGCAAGTCACACTAACTTTCTATTTCCTCTACTGTAAAATGAGAGGCTTATACACACGCGGTTGTGCCTTGTGCATACTCAGTGCCCTAGGATGTGAGAGATGCAGCCAGGCTTGCTGGTGAGAGCCAGCACGGGGTGGAGCTGCCTGGCTGTAATTCCTCATAACCTCACTTGGGAGCTGTGTGACCCTGGGCAACTTGTTTCACTTCCGTGCCTTAGTTTCTTCCTGGATCACAGGGCACTATTGACATTTTGGACTGGATCATGTTTTGTCATGGGGCTCTCTTGGGCGTTGTAGGATGCTTCATAGCCACCACCAGTTGAGGCCATCAAAAATGTCTCCAGACTTTTCCAGATGTTCCTTGGGGAGCAAATTCACCCTTGCTGTGAAACACCACTCTATAAGATAGGACTGAAAATAGTACCCAACTCATAGGATGGTTGTGAGGATTTCATAGTAGTCTCTGTGAGGAACTTTGTGTTATGCCTGACACATAAAATATTCTAATTGTTTTTAACAAACTTGTGTTGGATGCAGTAATTGTGTTCATTTTTGCCAAAGTCTCTAGTGCAAGGAGGGTCATGACCCAGATCTCAGGGAGATGGGTATTACTCACAAGGCTTTCCTTGGTGGCTAACAGTTTGTTTGTGGAGGTAGGAGGAAGTTATGGAATCTGGAAAAAGCACCCTTGCACCTTGCTCAGTTGCGGCTCCATGGCCCCCAACAACAAGTGGTCTGGCAGTGGGCAAAGAGATCAGATCTCTCCCTCTGAGCTCAGGCCCACCTCTGCCAGGATGACAGCGACAGTGCACATTCAAAGCTCCAGGCCCCCAGAGAGAAATTCTGCTGTGGATATTGGACCCTGCTTGTGGCAGCCGCCAAATCCTCAGCCACAGATCATAGCAGGTGTTTTCTGTTTTGCTAGCCTGTCATGTAAACACACTTTGTGGTCTTCTTGCTTGTTTTAAAAAAGGCCTAAGTGGTTTTGCAGCTTTGGTTGTATACTTGGAGCTGCATGCAGGATTGGGAGGAGCGACATAAGGAACACAGCCCAAGTACTCCCGAGGAATGCCACGCCAGCATTATTAATCAGCTGCTCACTGAGTGCCAGCTACGTCCAAGGCAATGGAAACAAATTAGCAGGGGACAAGAATCTTGCCTGTTCAGAGTTTAGAAGCGTTCAGAATCTAGTAGGGAAAGCAAAGCATATGTACAGAGAGTTACAAAGAAGTTTGTAATCACTGCCTTCAAACAAAGAGGGGAGCAATGGCAATAGACTCCACTGTCTAGTCTACATTGCTGGTTCCCCATCGTGGGTGCTTTTCAGGAGCTGTTTCATTTAATCCTCCCAGCCCCTCTGGAAGGTAGATATAACTTCCATCCCATAGCTGGGGACCTTAAAGCTTCTGGTGATTAGAAAGCTTAAAGGGAAGAGATGACTCCTGGCTGGCTGGGTGGAAGGAAGTCAGGGTTTCTTTGTGGAGGATGTGGCAGGTGTGCCAGTGATTTGGGCAGGTAGAGCTGCAACTGCGGAGGCGGAAAGGGATGCAGAGCCCCCAGAGGCTTCCAGGCAGAGGGAACAGTGTGAGCAAAGACCTGGAAGCCAACGCGTATGTGCTGGAGAACAGCAAGTTCTCCTGTTTGGGTGGAAGGTTCAGATACATGACAAGCAGGAACAGTGGAGATAACACAGGAAAAAGGAAAGCTTTCCCACATCTTTTATCCAGATGTTAAGAAGCCTGCCAGAGTACAGGACGAGAGTTTTCCAAAACTTATTTTCATAATTCAGAAATTGAGTGTGTCTTCTCCCTAGCTCATCTTAACCATGGCCTCAGACCTCCAATTACTCCTCTTGGTGATTGAAAGCTTGACCTCAAAAATGCACCCGTCTGCTGTCCTAGCAGTAAAAGCATTGAAAGAAGACCTTAACCGAGCAAACTTGGGTTGAGAGAGGATGAAGAACAAGGCTTTTATCAACCCTTCCTTTCTTGTTGAATTTGGCTCTGACTTTGCATTTCTTCCATGGCCCTGAACGTAGCATTTCAGTCCAAAGCAATCCCAGTACAGAATGAAGGTCAAGACTGGCAAATGTGTTAAATGAGGCCATTGGATTGACTCTTGCCAAAGCAGGATTCTTAATTGTGGAAGGAGAGAGCAGCATAAAACAGGGTGAGAGAAGATGGTCCCAGAACTTTTTTTTGGTTTTTGGTTTTAAGTCTGACTGATATTTACAATATTCAACTTCCAGTTTAGGGTTTATTATTTTGGACAATGAAAGCTCAATTCTCAGAGATGCTGACATTTTAATTCTTAGTTAATGTGTTTCCAGAGCATTGATAATAAAGATTTCAAGCATATTAAGTGCTTAATATTGTGGAACCACCTTATAGCTAATTGTCATCTGAATTGGAGTCCCTAAGGTGCAGCTGAATTCTGCTGACAATAATAAGATATGACAGGTCATCAATGGCTTAGCTAATAACTCAGGTGTTGGTCTTTTTCGTGACTCCAGTGCCATGAAGGGAAGGAATTTTCTTGTCACTTGACAAAGAGAAACTTCATGAACATATTGCAAAAATACATACACAGTCATTTGTAGTGACTTGAGGCCCATAGTTCTTTCTTTCCTTTTTTTTTTTTGTTTTTTTGTTTTTTATTTGACATGAAGTCTCACTCTGTCAGCCAGGTTGGAGTGCAGTGGTGTGATCTCAGCTCACTGCAGCCTCCACCTCCCAGGTTCAAGCAATTCTCCTGCCTCAGCCTCTCAATTAGCTGAGATTATAGGCAGGTGCCACCACACCTGGCTAATTTTCACATTTTCAGTAGAGACAGGGTTTTACCATGTTGGCCAGGCTGGTCTCGAACTCCTGACCTCAAGTGATCTGCCCACCTTGGCCTCCCAAAGTGCTGGGATTACAGGTGTGAGCCACTGTGCCTGGCCCATGGTTTGCTTTCTAAAAGTAAGCTGAGGAGAGTCAGGCCCATGATGGAAAAATTAAATAGGAAAACTAAACTTGGAAGTCTGGACATATAAGGTTAGAGTTGACAAGACAGTAAACTGGACCTCAAAGAGTTTGAAATGGGCCTCTCAGTGCATGAAAACCCTCCCTACAGTTGAAGCCAAGCTTTTATTAAAACCTTTAGAACTTTTTTTAGTCTGTACCTTTAAAAATATGAAAATTAGTATTTGCTATGAGGAGAGCTATTAATAAACACAAGCCCGAGGCTCACATACCAAGCGGGTGTACATGCACAAGCATCCGGAACAATCCAGTACAGAGATGTGAGGATTTGGATCCAGAAAATTCTGGAGTAGAGCTTGCCCTGTCTGTGACCTGGCGTGAATCCTTCCATCTCTTGGATCTGTGTTTCCTTATCTGTGGTGTGGAGAGGTGGGACTCGATTCCCCAAGGGCCTTTCTGTCTCTGATAATGTTTCTAGATCCCACATGGACACTGTACAGTCATTTTCCTAAGGTCAAGCCCTAGAATTAGTATCCTTGGGAAAGAAACAGCCCAGGATGGTGCTGGACGAGCTCTCTGAAGACCTGGCTTGGTAATAGGGCTGGACACTGTCTTTTTAATATTAAGATTAACTGTGATTACTGTACTTGGGGGTTTTCCTGTGCCCCTTTCCCCAGAAAATGAGTGCTACATGCTTTTGACCGACCTCATGCTTCAGTGCTTGACAGCTGCGTCCAGGCCCTGGCAGGCCGGCACTGTGGTGAGATCCAGCTCCGAGGTGACTTCATACAGCCTGTGCTTGAAGCCCGCCTACCCAGACTTGGGTATTTATAGCAGGGGAGCAGCTAGAAAAAAAAAAAAATTAAATATGCTACACCCTTCTTTATACGATGTGGGACAGAGACAGGCATTGTGAGGAATTTCGAAGGCAGAGCTGTATAATCCAGCAGGATATTTTTAAATGCTGTTTGTTGCCGTTGGCAGGGCCGGTGTTTCAAAGAGGAGGGAAAATGAGAGTAACTGAGGATGACAGGCTGCCAGGAATGCTGAAGGCCGAGACATGGAGCTCCATGCTCCGAGGTACACAGGCTCTGAACCCTGATCTACTTCACAGTCACATAGCTTGAACGGGGCTTGGGCAGGTCAGTATGAGAGGCTAGGGAAATGGGGTGGCTTGCCTGTCTCTCTTCCCCAACCAGCCCATCCACCCTTCAAATCCCAAGTTGAAAATCGATGAAACCTTCTGGACAGGCAGAATATAAGGCAAAAAAAAAAAAAAAAAAGTTGCTTTTGTGAAAGCCAGGGACCTGGTTTTTTCTTCAACCCATCGCGGCAGCCGAGTAATTAAAGTCATACATGGGGACCCAATTTGGAAGCAAGTTGCTTGCAGCTGTTCTTCTGGACTTAATCAGCTTGAGTACCAGCTGGGCAGGCCAGGACTATGCTGGGACCCAATTCAGTAGCAGGTGAGAAGGCCTCAGGGGTAGGGCTGCCTCTGAGAAGGCATCGCAACATCCCCCACCTGTCCAATGAGTGCTTGTAAAGTATCCTAACTAGTGTTTTCTACCACCACAAACACTGTTCTTTGAGGAGACAAATGATGATGGCGGGGGTGGGGAGTCTGAGGACTGGGTAGGGGAGAGGCCGGGAGTTCTGTTTGGGGTACATCCGTTTGTTCATCCAACACATATTTATTGAGGACTGTGTGCTGAGCACTGTTCCAGGAGCTGGTGATGCAACAAATAAATAAAAGGGGCCTGAAGGAGGGCAGGGTGCAGTCCCTGTGGATAACGAACGAGGCAGAGCAAGGGGAATCACATGAGGCCAGCCTGGCTGGAGAAGACAGCTCCAGGCAGAGGGAATAGCAAGCGTTCCTGGTGGATTCGAGGAGCACCAAGGAGAAGCTCCTTGCATGTGGCTGGGGTGAGTGTAGCAGGAGATGTGGTTGGGAGAGGAAATGGTGGGGTGGTTAGTGGGGTAGACCATTGGGTAATCATTCATTGACTTTTAGTTCTGAGTAAGCTGAAAGACATTGGAGGGACTCAAGCGCAGAGTGACTGGATCTGATTTCTATTTCCGCAAGGTCACTCTATCTATTGTGTTGGAAATTGACTTTAGTATCAAGTGTGGAAGCAGCAGGACCAGCCACTGGCATTTGCCAACAGCTTGGATGTGTGAGGTATGAGAGCGGAATCAAGGGTGACACCAAGTTGCTATGGTCTGAGCAACTGGAAGGAGAGAGTGACCATTGACTGAAGTGGGGAAAGCTATGTATGGAAGAAGCAGGACTGCAGCAAAGATCCCAGTGTGGTTTTAGTTGTCTGTCTCAAGTCACACACAGATATCAAATAGGTTGGGCTGGGCACAGTGACTCACACCTGTAATCCTAGCCCCTTGGGAGGCCGAGGCAGGTGGATGGCTTGAGTCCAGGAGTTCGAGATCAGACCAGGCAACACAGTCAAGCCTTTGTTTCTACAAAAAAATACAAAAACTAGCTAGGTATAATGGCACACATCTGTGATCCCGGCTACTTGGGAGGCTGAGGTGAGAGGATTGCTTAAGCCCAGGAGGCAGAGGCTGCAGTAAGCCAGTATCCCACCACTGCACTCCAGCCTGGGCAACAGAGTGAGACCCTGTCTCGGAAAAAAAAATAGGAAGTTGGCTGGGAGACAGGCCACCTTGAAGTTCATTAGCCATATGATGGATTGAAATATCGCCCTTCTTTGCCCTTCCAGAGGGTGGGCTCATTATAGCAGGGCTGCATAGAGATTCAGACAATAGAGATTTAATTTTCAGTCTTACAATCTTTGGCTGATGGCCATAAGAGCCCCTAAATTTTGCTTTCCAGCTTTTTTGTAGGCAGCCAGCAGCCTTTAATAAAGATCATCAACTCTGTTGTTTCCTGTCATTAAAATGGGGCCTGTTTAATTAGTCCAATTGTTCTGTGGATCATTGTGACTCTGCGTCTGTGTCCTTCAATGCTGGGAAAGCAAGACTGCATTTTTCAGGCAGCTTTGGCTTCCTGGAGGTCAAGTCTGGGTCTGAAATTTGGCCAGAAAAAGAACGCTCTTAGGTGATTTGAGAAGGCATGGGGCCTGGAGTGGTGTCTGAATGGTTTGGGTGTGTCCAAGTGCCTGTTGGATGCTTTGACCTCTGCTTCTCAGCAGGGGCAGGGTGCACAGGGGGTCTAAGAGATGGGGTCTGAAGGAGTTGTCACTGTCTGATTGCCAGCTAGATAGCTGGTGTCTCTGCCCTCAGTTTTCCTCTTCTGTTCAATGGGGTTGCCATAGTTTCTAGCTCATAAGGTTGTTGTTTCAGTGATTTTCAATCCTAGATTCACATTAGTATTACTTGGATAGCTTAAAAATAAAAGTGTCTGCCAGGTGTGGTGGCTCAAGCCTATAATCCCAACACTTTGGGAGGCCAAGGTAGGCAGATCACCTGGGGTCAGTAGTTCGAAACCAGCTTGGCCAACACGGGAAACCCGCCTCCACTAAAAATACAAAAATGAGAGGCAGGTGTGGTGGCAGGTGCCTGTAATCCCAGC
This sequence comes from Mandrillus leucophaeus, assembly GCF_000951045.1. NCBI lineage: Eukaryota > Metazoa > Chordata > Mammalia > Primates > Cercopithecidae > Mandrillus > Mandrillus leucophaeus. Next base: position 1,805,434 of record NW_012107919.1, read on the forward strand.
TACTCGGGAGGCTGAGACAGGAGAACTACTTGACCCTGGGAGGCGGAGGTTGCAGTGAGCGCAGATCACACCACTGTACTCCAGCCTGAGCAACAGAGCAAGACTCCGTCTCAAAAGAAAAAAAGAAAAAAAGTGAGTGTATGTGTGTCTGTCTTAAGGCCCTACCTCCAGATATTCTGAAATAAATGGTCTGGCATGAGGCCCAGACCATGTGGGTAGCATTCCTGGGAGAGCCTGGTATGTAGTGAGGATGCAGACATTAACTATTATTAGTGGTAAAAGATCCTTGTTCTGGAGTATGTCTTTTTGCCCCACTTAGGATGGTGACTTTCCTTCACTTCACAGCCACAGCGGCTTGGGCTCACTCATCTAGAGGGATCACCAAAGAACACTCAAGAGAAGCTTGAATTGTTAGGTTTACGTGAAAAGGGCATGGCTAGATCTAAAATGGGAGCAACATATTAGCCCAGAGTGGTGGCGCACACCTGTAATCCCAGCTACTCGGGAGGCTGAGGCAGCAGGATCACTTGAACCCAGGATGCAGAGGTTGCAGTGTGCCAAGATCGCACTACTGCCCTCCAGCCTGGGTGACAGAGTGAGACTCCATCTCAAAAAATGAATGAATGAATGAATGAATAAATGAAATGGGAGTGACACCATATGATATTATTTACCCCACTGGTAAATGAAGTGAATACTGTGATTCCCATCTTTAAGAGGAGGAAACAAAGTCACAGAGAGGTTTGGTAGCTTGCTCACGGTCATGCAGGTGATAAGTGGTGGAGACTGTAATCAAATCCAGGCAGCTTTACCCCTGATTCTCTGCTCTTCAACCTTGCATGTTCCCTCCCCAGCCAGAGAAGCCAAGAGACTGAATTCTCAACTCTGATACCCAGCACAGACCTACCCTGGGTCCAACTTTTACAAAACACCAGGCCCCGGCCCGTGTGCTTCACATGTATTATATCATGTGATTCTTACCATCATATATACTCTTATTCCCATTTTGCTGCTGAAAAAACTGAGGCTCAGAGAAGTTCAGGTGACATAGCTAGTCAATGACACAGCCGGGCTCTTTGAGCTCTGAAGTCCTCATTTGCCCTGTGGCCTCCTGACCTCAGGAGTGGCCTGGGTGGGGACAAAGCACATGCAGTGATTTCCTGAGCAAAGAAATGAATGGGTTGGCCCAAGAGGACAAGAGGAACTGAAGCGAGGCCAAAGCACCCCTCGCTGCGTCTCAACAACCGAGCTACTGGGGGCCTGAAAATAGTAACATCGCCCAGTGGGGTGGCCAGCCAGCTCGGCCTGAGACCTGTGGGGTAGGTATTTGTTTCTCTGCGTGTTTAAAGATAATACCCTATGAAGCACATTGCTTCTCTTCTGTTAGTGTGAATGAAATTGCCTCTGAAATGTTGTGTGTGTTGGTTGCTTAAAATAGCTCAAGAGGAAGAATGTTTGGAAGCTGTTAGCTCCTTAAGTCTATTTCCTTGATTTATGATACCTTGGAGAGTGCGGGACCTCTTCTTGTTTACCCTTCTGGCTTTTCCTTTCTACCATGTTTGAGTGTCCTTGTGTCATCATAAGCCAAAGGCATTTGTCACCAGAAAATGTGGCGACCTTTCCTAAGTAATTTAATGGGGGACGCTTTACACGTTTAATCTTTCTCCTTTAAAAGGGGGGAAAATGGGGAGAGGTCATTTGTTTTGGAAATGGCCATTTCTCTCTTCCAGCTGAAAACGTTCCAAGATCAGAGCAATGGCATTTACTTGGGAGTAAGAAAAATTTATTTTATTTTTCCTTTCACACTGAGGCCTGGCCTGGGAAGTCATGAGTTTTTGTAGAACTTTCATCTTGTGGTGCTCAGGAGACCTGACAAGCTGTGAGTGAGAGGAGCCACAGAGCTGCTCTGTTCAGTACGGCGGCCACTTGCCACATGTGTATATTTAAATGTATTAAAATTCAATAAGGTTAAAAAAAAATCATGTCCTCAGTCATGCAAGTCACATTTCTTGTGCTCCCTCGTCATAAGTGGCGAGTGGCTACCATATTGGACAATGCAGATATAGAACCTTTCCATCATCGCAGACAGTTCCGTGCAACAGCACAGCCATTAGAGTGGGTCAGCGGTGGGTCACTTGGGGCCAGCTTTCTGGGTTTTCACAGGTCTAAAAATTTTAACCATTCCCCAGCTTCTCAGAAGCCCTCTGTTTGCAGAAACAAGAAGATTCATGGAAGCGGAGATTAAGGCCATTGATTCTTGTGGCTCTAACCTCTGGACCCTTGACACAAGGTTGGGTTTTATGATTTCCAAGCTGCACGGCCTCGGGCAAGTCACTTAGCCCCTCTAAAGTTGTTTCCTTGTCAGCGAAATGGTGTTTTAAAAAATACCTCCCAGGGATGATGTGACTGTGTAAACAAAATAATAAAATGTATATAAAACAGTTAGCATAAGGCTTAACACATAGTAAGAACTTAGATGTGTTACAACGTTTTACCTGCATTTTCTTCTTCGAGCCACACAGTATCCTGCAGAGGCAGATGCTGTTGCTGATTTCAAGATGATGGAAGGGGCTTTGGGGAGTGCTATTGCTGCCATCACTGCCACCGGACTGTTGCTTGGTTCTGCTTTTTTCCTAGGCTTGGCTTCTGTGTTTTTCCTCTAAGGCTCATCTTTTCTACTGAGCTTGTTGATTGGCTTCTTGTCATAAATCAGAGGACGTTTGTTTGTTTGAACTAGGAGCTCGTCTGAGCCTTCATTCAGGGACTGTTTCTTCCACCACGGGAGGTGAGCTCTCTTCGGAGGTGTTTGCCTAAAGCTGGCCTATTGGTATCTACTTGGAAAGCTGCCACCAGGAAAGCTACTGCCGGAATCTGAGGCTCCTCCAAACTTGAGGTTAAAGTTTTTAGCGCTTCACATGCCCTGTGGTCCTTTGGCATCCTTTGCCATGAGGACTGAGTCTAACAGAGCCTTCAGTGACATCTTAGCCAAGGGTGGCTTTGGGAGGAGTATCTTTGAGAAGAGTAGGACCAAGAGAGGCCTCTCTTGAGCTGGAGAAAGGATCCTTCTGAAAAGATATTTGGTCACACCTGGGTCCTGGGTTCGCACCTTGACTCCACCACTCACTTGGCTAGATCATGTAGCTAATTATTTAACTTTGCAATATCTCAATTTTCTCATCTGCAAAATAGAGATTATACTAAAACTACCTGGCAGCCTGGTTGTGCAAATCAAATGGGATGATGCTAAGTAAAGCATTCAGCCCAGCACATGGCAGGTAGCAGCCACCAGCTATGAGCTACTGTTGCCATCTTCATCATTGTTGCTTCCCAGCAATGGCATTTGGTACATTTTTTTTTCATGTGTTGTTCGCGTTTTCTCCTTGAGAATGTATTATCTGTCTAGTCAGAAAAAGCGACCCAGAAGGGGTTTAGTGTGTAACGTGAGTGTCTAAGTTAAACTTGCATATTATGGACTCTATGTGGTCTTTTTATTCTTCCTTCTTCCCTTCCTTTTTTTTTTTTTTTTTTTT
>NW_012107919.1:1809013-1811452 GCF_000951045.1 Mandrillus leucophaeus
AACCTTTCCATCATCGCAGACAGTTCTGTGCAACAGCACAGCCATTAGAGTGGGTCAGCGGTGGGTCACTTGGGGCCAGCTTTCTGGGTTTTCACAGGTCTAAAAATTTTAACCATTCCCCAGCTTCTCAGAAGCCCTCTGTTTGCAGAAACAAGAAGATTCATGGAAGCGGAGATTAAGGCCATTGATTCTTGTGGCTCTAACCTCTGGACCCTTGACACCAGGTTGGGTTTTATGATTTCCAAGCTGCACGGCCTCGGGCAAGTCACTTAGCCCCTCTAAAGTTGTTTCCTTGTCAGCGAAATGGTGTTTTAAAAAATACCTCCCAGGGATGATGTGACTGTGTAAACAAAATAATAAAATGTATATAAAACAGTTAGCATAAGGCTTAACACATAGTAAGAACTTAGATGTGTTACAACGTTTTACCTGCATTTTCTTCTTCGAGCCACACAGTATCCTGCAGAGGCAGATGCTGTTGCTGATTTCAAGATGATGGAAGGGGCTTTGGGGAGTGCTATTGCTGCCATCACTGCCACCGGACTGTTGCTTGGTTCTGCTTTTTTCCTAGGCTTGGCTTCTGTGTTTTTCCTCTAAGGCTCATCTTTTCTACTGAGCTTGTTGATTGGCTTCTTGTCATAAATCAGAGGACGTTTGTTTGTTTGAACTAGGAGCTCGTCTGAGCCTTCATTCAGGGACTGTTTCTTCCACCACGGGAGGTGAGCTCTCTTCGGAGGTGTTTGCCTAAAGCTGGCCTATTGGTATCTACTTGGAAAGCTGCCACCAGGAAAGCTACTGCCGGAATCTGAGGCTCCTCCAAACTTGAGGTTAAAGTTTTTAGCGCTTCACATGCCCTGTGGTCCTTTGGCATCCTTTGCCATGAGGACTGAGTCTAACAGAGCCTTCAGTGACATCTTAGCCAAGGGTGGCTTTGGGAGGAGTATCTTTGAGAAGAGTAGGACCAAGAGAGGCCTCTCTTGAGCTGGAGAAAGGATCCTTCTGAAAAGATATTTGGTCACACCTGGGTCCTGGGTTCGCACCTTGACTCCACCACTCACTTGGCTAGATCATGTAGCTAATTATTTAACTTTGCAATATCTCAATTTTCTCATCTGCAAAATAGAGATTATACTAAAACTACCTGGCAGCCTGGTTGTGCAAATCAAATGGGATGATGCTAAGTAAAGCATTCAGCCCAGCACATGGCAGGTAGCAGCCACCAGCTATGAGCTACTGTTGCCATCTTCATCATTGTTGCTTCCCAGCAATGGCATTTGGTACATTTTTTTTTCATGTGTTGTTCGCGTTTTCTCCTTGAGAATGTATTATCTGTCTAGTCAGAAAAAGCGACCCAGAAGGGGTTTAGTGTGTAACGTGAGTGTCTAAGTTAAACTTGCATATTATGGACTCTATGTGGTCTTTTTATTCTTCCTTCTTCCCTTCCTTTTTTTTTTTTTTTTATGTGGAGTTTGAGACAGAGTCTCGCTCTGTTGCCCAGGCTGGAATGGAGGATAGTGGGGCTAAAAATTATGACTGTGCAATTGTCATAAAGCATGACTGTGCAGTTGTCATTTTGGTACCCCACATGGTGACCAGCCTGCCGCCTTCCTGCTGGTTCCAGCTGTATAACAAGCACTACCCAGTCAAACAGTATAATCAGAGCTGGATTATTTCTATAGGATTAATTTGTGGTGTGAAGTGCTCATGTATTTATGCAATTGCCACTCATTTGCCGGCATCCAAAATGTGCTAAATCTGCCACTAGTGATGAAATCCAAATAACTTGGAACCATATGTAGGGAATCCAGTAATTTTCATCACCATTGTTACAAGAGAGGAGTTTAAAGTGGGGGAATCCAAATGGCACCAAAAAATGATGATATCCCTACTTTCCAGGGATGGTTCTACTCAGAGAGGCACCAATCTCAAAGAGAAAACAGGAAGGACACGAGGCCAGGATATTGCATGACTGTGTTGCCATTGGTGTAACTGGGTCCTCACTGAGGGCCCCCCTCCCCATGAACCACACCATCATCTTTTGTGAGACTTCTCTGGCACTGACAGATCACTCGTAGTTAATGGGTAACTCGGACTCTTCTTGCCAAATAGTTGCTTTGTTTGTCATCTGTGCTGTGGTCGCCTTCATTGTCGCCACAGCCCTTCAGGCCTCAGAAGGATGTGCTGTGGGGTGGGGTGTGGCAACCTGTAGCATAAGCCCACATACTTCTTCCCCTTGCCCTTAAGTCACTCATTGCCGGAGCTGGCTGGTTGCAGAAACATCTTGAAGCACTTTAAAAACTGATTCTGGACTGGGTACAGTGGCTCATACCTGTAATCCTAGCACTTTGGGAGGCCTAGGTGGGAGGATCACTTGTGGCCAGGCGTTCGAGACCAGCCTGGTCAACATGATGAGAAATGATGTTTTAAAAAATACTTCCC
>NW_012107919.1:1812522-1817344 GCF_000951045.1 Mandrillus leucophaeus
CTCAAACTCCTGACCTCAAGTGATCCACCCGCCTCGGCCTCCCAAAGTGCCAGGGTTACAGGCATGAGCCACTGCTCCTGGCCAGAACACCTGTTGTTGTTTTTTGAGAAGTAGTCTCACTCTGTCGCCCAGACTGGAGTGCAGTGGTGCAATCTCAGCTCACTGCAACTTCCACCTCCTGAGTTCAAGCAATTCTCCTGCTTCAGCCTCCTGAGTAGCTGGGATTACAGGCGTGCGCCACCACATCCAGCTAATTTTTGTACTTTCAGTGGAGATGGGTTTTGCCATGTTGGCCAGGCTGGTCGTGAACTCCTGACCTCAGGTGATCCACCCTCCTCAGCCTCCCAAAGAGCTGGGATCACAGGTGTGAGCCACCATGCCTGGCCAACATTTGTATTTTTAAAGCAGCTCTTGTGGCAATTCTAGATAAACGGGCAGGTTTGTGAATTCCATCTACATCACTGGGAGGTGGGTTTTATTCTGCGCTCCCCTCAGAGTATATATGGGGCAAAGGACCCTCTTGACGCCGATGTACAGTTTGGGAAAGGCCGGGCAGAGAGCAGGCTGATCTTTAAGGATCTTCTCTGTGGGTGGTAAGGTGGAGATCATGGTTAGGGTGATTTGAATAGGGGGAGGTGGGGAGAGGTGTTAGAAAAGATGACCAATGTTTATTGGATGCTCTGTCATTTAATCTTTCCAACCAAATATGATGAGTTGGTGGTGATAAAAATACAGGTTGATATTTGCCAAATGCCTACTATGAGGTGACCAGGACACTAGTGATTTGTATGCAGTATCTTGTGGAATCCTCACTACAGCCTATGAGCTGTAGGTCACATTATTTATCCTCATTTTACAAATGAGGAAACCGAGGCCTTGAGATAGTTGAAATGTCTTGCTCGAGGTCGCACATACACAGCAAGTAGCAGAGCCAGCATTTGAGATTAGTACTGTCAGACTTCAAAGCCCATGTTTTCCATGCTGAAAGTTTTAATCAAAAGCATGAGGCTATTGGGTCAAATAAGAATCCTGCATTATAAGTAACAGTGTCAGAATTTTTTTGAGAAAGCTGCTTGTGCCATCTTTCCTCAAGGTACTGCCCTTTGGCCCTTCCAGTCCTGGCTTTGAGAACCTTGTTATTTCCCCAGGCTGAGACCAGCCGCCAGTCAGCTGTGCCCGTCCTTGAGGCTGTCCATGTTATGGTCTGCTGTTCTTCCTCCTCAACCCCTGCCTCCTTCCCTGTACAGCCCCTGCATGCAACTCTTCTCCCCAGACAGAGGCCCAGAATCGGGGTCTTCCTTAACAAATAAGCCAGGTTCCAGGAGTGCTGCAGTTACCACCCAGGTGCAAGCCCAGCACAGGCCTCCTCTCAGCCAGCACTCATCCGAATCCACTCACACACTCAGGTGGTTGTCCTCCTCGGTGAACTGGGAAGCAGTAGGGCCTTGTGATTGGCAGTGTGGATATGAAGCTGGACCGCCTGGGTTCAAATCTTGGATCCACTTCTTCTTTGACAAATTGCTTCATATCTCGGTGCCTCAGTTTACTTGTCTGTAAGATACTTACCTCATATGTTTACTTGTCTGTAAGATGCTTACCTCATATGATAGTTGTGGACAAGATTACATGAAGCACCCCTCCTAAAATGCTTGGAACAGGGCCTGGCGCATGAGTCTCCAGTATGTTAGTCATGATGATGGTGATGATGATTACCAGTTGGGGGGTTAGCTCTGGCTACCCTTCCCTTGGCATGGGGAGGGAGTCCACCCATATGCGAGCATTAACCCTGAGTCTTACAGTAGGGAAATAAGGGCTTTGGAAGCAAACCTGGGTCTAACTCCAGGTAAGCCGCTTTGTTTTTGGTTTTGGTTTTGGGTTTTGGTTTTGGTTTTGAGACAGGCCCTCCCTCTGTCGCCTAGGCTGGAGTATAGTGGTGCAATCACGGCTCATGACAACCTCAGACTCCTGACCTCAAGTGGTCTTTCCACCTCAGCCTCCCAAATAGCTGGGACAACAGGCACAAGTCACCATGCCCAGATAATTTTTAAAAATTTTTTATAGAGATAAGATCTCACTATGTTGGCCAGGCTAGTCTTGAACTCCTGGCCTCAAGCAATCCTCCTGCCTCAGCTTCCCAAAACGCTGTGCCTGGCCTGGCTGCTTTTTTAATGTGATGCTGGGCGAGTACCTCAACCTATTTGTTTTTTAATCTATACACTGGGAATGACAGCAGTACCTGCCTTATGGTGTTGTAAAGGTGAAATGCAGAAGTGTAAACAATGCTTCTCATAAGGTGCATGGGCTCAGCTGACATTGAATGAATAGGAGGAAAAATGTGAGTTGAATAAGCTTTAGTAATAAGTGAAAAAAAGTCAGCTCAAAATATTATATACAGCATGATACAATGTAGATAAAGTCAAAAACAAATATTGGATGGCAGGAATAGTCAGGTTCTGGGACAGCTGGAGACAGTGGTGGTGACTGGAATAACTTTACCAAAGGAAAGCTATTTAGTGAACTGTCCTCTCCGGTAGAGTTGGCCAATGTGCTTTGTAACAGAGCCAGACTGATTTCCTATCTCCCAGGACTTTGCTCTTCAGTTAAAACGTTGTCAATCCCAAAGACTTTTCAACTGCAGGATCATCAGGTTCAGATGAGTCTCACGTGGCCACTGCACCTCCAGATATATGCTCTCAAACGGTGTGGCCTGATGAAACTGTGGGACCATTTGGACCTCAAGATGAGAGGTTCCAGCTTCCTGGGAACGTAGGTTTTGATTGTCACCTCAATGGGACTGCTTCACAGAAGAAAAGCCTGGTTTCTAGCAGAAACTTCATCAAGTGAAAGACACGAGTTTGTGATGACACAATATGTGAATGAATTTCAGGGTAATGATGCACCTGTTGAACAAGAAATTAACAGTGCAGAAACTTAACTTTGAAAGTGCCAGAGTAGGGTGTGCAATACAAACATGTCCAGAATTGCGGCAAAAAGATTTTGAATCACTGTTTCCAGAAGTAGCTAATAGCAAAGTAATCATTCTGACTGTAACACAGAAAGCTAAGAATGATATGACTGTTTAGAGTGAAGAAGTAGAAACTGAAAGAGAAGTGCTCTTAGAAAAGTTCATCAATGCTGCTGAGGAAATTTGCTGTGCTCTTTTAGCTGAGGGATATTGGGCTGACTTTACTGACCCATCATTTGGTTTGGCATTTTTTGGACCATATACAAACAACACTCTTTTCAAAACCCTTGAATGCTAACAACATTTAGGATTCTGTTGATGACCTTGAATGCTGTAAAGTGATTCATTATAGTCTCTGGGGTACCCGTGTAGTTGTAGGAAGCATCTTCACTAATGCAACACCAGACAGCCATATTATGAAGAAATTAAATGGAAATTAGCAGAAATGTCCATTCATGTGCTGTATTATTTGTATGTAATATTTGGGTTGATGTATAAATACTGTCAGACTAAAGTTTTTAAAATATACTTATTTCTAAGTATTTCAACATTTATGAATTTACAACACTGGCAAGTGATTTGGGATTTTAAAATTGCAAATGTTCATTATTCATATCATTGAATACATGTTGAGCACATCCACATTGTATAGGATGTGGTAATTAGCTTGTAACCAGGGTATTACCTGTTATTGTTATTTCTCCCCTTTACTGGAAAAAGTCCTCAATTTTAAATACTTTCTTCCAAAAATAAATCACACATTTGGTTACGGAAAAAAAACCCGAAATATGAAGATGTGCTGAAGGAGTACATTACAGGCACAGTAAATACCATATAAGAGAGAAAGTGAGGGGATGGTAAACACAGATAATGGTTATGTGTCATGGGAAGAGGGAAAGGGAAGGATTAGGGGAGGGAGGGTCATATGGTTTAGAAGCATGTAGATGGTTGACAAGGCTCTAGCTTTTGTTTGGGAGTTGAGTTCACATTATAACTAATTAAAAATGGTCATGAACCAAGGATTATGATAAATCCAATTTGTGCACCTGAGGTTAAAAAATTAGTGGGTTCTCAATAGGTGGTAGCTATTTATTATCCCATGAACCACCTGAACCATGCCACAGGCCACCATTCATACCCTTTCTGATTGCCTCTCATCGATGCAAAATGCTCTGAGAAGTGAGTTTTTCTCCTCCAGCCACAGTGGCTTTCACATGGAGAACACAGAACAGTAGGGATATTTAAGTTGCCTGGATTCTTAGGTTGGGGCAGGTCTTAGGCATAAGCTCCCGTATGTGTCTAAAATAGTTGAACAAAGAAAGGGTTGTTTTTGTCCTTACTGTGCCAGATGTAAAGGCTTTCATTAGAGTCACCTTAGGAGTATCCATGTTACCAGGAGATTTTCCTTCCGAGAGAAGGAAACATTTGGGTTGGATCTGATGGTGTTTGCCTTGGTGTGATTTTAGACCTTTCTGTTTCCATCGTCACCACTCAGCATCATGACTTTTGCCTATGGCTTTTTGCTTTTTCACCTATGGCTCCCTTCCTTTAGTGGAAAGGGGAAGCACCGAGATATTTGAGACACCTCAGTCGTGTGCTTGCAAATCCACGTATCCTCATGTGCTGCCCCTGTCTCCTGAATTTGACAAAGTAGAGGAGACAAGAACATAGGTTTTGGAATTATGGAGACCTGGGTTCAATTTTGGGGTCTTCACTGTGTGATATGAGGTGGAGGCATTGCTTGTTTTTCCTCTATCTTATTATTTTATTGTATTTTATTTTTTGAGACAGTCTCACTCTTGTCGCCCAGGCTGGAGTGCAGTGGCACGATCTCGGCTCACTGCAACCTCTGCCTCC
>NW_012107919.1:1817394-1854142 GCF_000951045.1 Mandrillus leucophaeus
TCAAGCGATTTTCCTGCCTCAGCCTCCCGAGTATTACAGGGATTACAGGTGAGCACCACGACACCCAGCTAATTTGTTTATTTTAAGTAGAGACAGGGTTTTGCCATGTTGGCCAGGCTGGTCTTGAACTCCTAACCTCAAGTGATCTGCCCACCTTGACCTCCCAAAGTGCTGAAATTCCAGGCTCGAGCCACCATACCCAGCCTGTTTTTCCTTTATTTTATTTTTAGTTTTTGGGAATTTTGTTTGTTTTGTTTTGTTTCTCCTTTATTATAGATTAGGATGCATAAAGTCCAGAGTCTTAAATACACAGCTTGATGAATTTTTACCCAGACATGCCCCTATGTAACTTACCCAGGTCAAGATCAAGATTTAAAACACTCCTGCCTAGGAGACACCCTCATGGCCATTCCTTGTTAGTGTCTACCCCACATAACTATTATTCTGACTCTTGCCACCTTCAATTGCTTTTGCCTGTTCTTGAACTTCTGGGGGTAGGTAAATTATTAAACCTTTCTGAGCCTCGGTTTATTTTTTAAAGTGATAGTACTTGTGCTATAGGGTTGAATTAGGAGAATCAACTGAGACGACACATGTAAAATCATTCGAGAAATATTTGTAAAACCTTTAATGCTTAATAAGGTAAAGCTGTTTGTTTATGGATGGCCATTGTTGACCTCAAAGTCTTTGCCTGTGTCTCACCCAGACAAAGCAGGCATTTCCCCAGTGCTCACAATAATTCATGTTCCTGTGCTCTCCATTTCCTTCCATGTCCTGTGACTCCCTGAATGCACTTCAGAGACTGTTCCATCAGTGGCTTTCAGGATTTTTTTTTTTTTTTTTAACTGAAACCAGTTCTTCTTGCTTAATAAGGCAGAGGAAATGGGCAGGAAAGCAGAGTTCTGCTGCCTTTGCCTCTTTTTCAAAGAGGGTCTGTTTGCTCTATTAGCAAAATCAACAGAGGCATTGCTGGACAGCGGGCTGGGCTGGACCAACTCCCCTGGGCTGGGGGGGTCCCTGGATGCTGGGTTTGCTGAGGGCCAGGAGTGGGTCACTGTGTGCTTTCAAAAGCAGCAGGAGGAGCCAGTTTTCCTAGCTCCTTCTCAAAAAACCCAACCAAAATATCTGCCCCTGTGATTGGCTAAAATTATCCAATTATAACTTAATTCCCTTAGGTGGAGGGTAGATGGGTGCATAATAGCCTGAGTGTGAGTGTGGGGGTTACATTTTTGGAGGGAATAATTTTGCATGTAGGATTCTATTTGACCTTAGTCTGAATGATGAATAGTGTAGCCTTTCCTTAAGGTAGGTCTTCATGGAGGAGAAGGGAGAACTGTGCAGTGGGTAGGTGGCAGTGAAGATGCAGGAGGCTGGGACAGGTTAGAGGGTGAATGCTCCAAATTTGTGATGTGGTCTAGGGCTAGGTCTGCCTACAGCCACATCACGTGCACTTACAGATGCCTCCTTTATGTCAAGTGCTGCATCAGAATAGAGGTGAAAAGTTACAGTCCTGCCCTTCAGGAGCTCTAGGTCAGAGCAAGAATCAAACAGGCAGTTGTAATACAGGCTATCGCATACTATACTGAGAAGACCATGGCCACAAAATCAGATTGGGGGCATGGAGTTGTCACAGTCCCAGAGGTGGTCATTTGTGTTGAGATCTGAAAGATAAATAGAAGTTAGCCCTCAGGCTTGTAAAACCTGTGACTCATATCACCATATCCTTGGGACTCTTACCAGAAAAATACATTTCCAAGGATAACTTCTGCTCACTCCACAAATGAGGTTTGGCTTTTACTGAACTACTTAACACTTTTGCTAGCGGCAAAGCTGGGTTTTTTAATTTTTCTTTTTCCCGCAGTCTTGCAACCCTTCTACCCCATGCAATGTAATCTTGAATACGCGGATCTTCTGGCTCTGCAAAAGATTATCATTGCCTTCTCGGTGAGTGAAAGAGGCTGGATGGGAAGATTTATTTGTCAACCGAAGACTTTATTAGTAAGAGTTTATGAGTAAGAGAGTAACCTCTTTACAGAGCCAGAAGAGAGAGATGTTTGTTATGGAAGAGATACCCACTTGGCATCCCTCACATGGCCAGTCATGGTGTATGGGGCCAGCATGCCAAATTGCTCCAGTTACCATGGGACCCAGACTTAGACCGGAAATCATGGTAGGATGGGAAGGAGTCCAAAATACACATGGCTGGTGTATAGGCTACAGTTAGAAAAGAGAATAAGAGAACAGTGTATCTATTTTCCTGAAGGAGTATTGTAACCTCAGATGGGGTTGTTTTTCCACAACTCCTTACTCCTTGCATTTTATGGTCCTGATTTTTCAAGCTTTAATTTTTTCCATGTTAAGCAATACTTACGTGAGTTGAAGTGACCCTTTTATATGTTTGTGGTAAGCACTTTTTAGGCTTGTCGTGTATGCTTTTTAAAATGCCTCCAAACTGAAAAGGAGCCAAAGTCCCTTCAATCAGGAGGACTTTATTCTTCAACACCTGGAAGGAATATCTTTTTGGTTTTGCCACAGCTGTGTCTTTCCTGCAAGCGGCCCATTCGAAACCCAGCACTCCCTCGTTTTATGGGATGTGCTGGTGGAACATAGGAGGGGGTCCACTGGAAGGCTAGATTTCTTGGAAGTCTCTGCTGCCAAGCTCAGCAACTGAAATTTCTCATTCATAAAGAAGCACATTTGCATCCTGCCCATGAAGTTGTTAAATGAAACTGGAAAATCAGGAAGGGGATCTTACTTGTACTTTTGCAGATGTAGCTCTGGAAAAGTTCCGAAGGGATCTAACTGCATGCACACGGCTTGGGAACAGTTCCAGGCCTCCAGGGGAACATTTAACAGGTCGCTATTGATAGCATTTTCCATGAACCACCCGAACATATTTCTTGGGAGTATTCGAAACTGTTGATGAAATGACAGTTATAGCATGGGGTTTGCACCCCTATGCCTCATTGACAACTATCTTTCTCTGCTGGATTGGGTATAATTTATCAATTGAATTTATTTCATACGTTTACTACCTTTACCCCACACTATGATGTTATAACCATGGCCAGTTTAGGAATGAGAGGTGATGACAATAATCCCTAATATAGGTACAGTTTCTGATGCTTTTTACAAAGAACTTTCACATTCTTTCTCATTTGATCTCAAAGCTATTATAGCTACCATTTATTGTGTCTTTCTATATATTAGGCACCTTGCTAAACACTTTAGAAACTTTACCTTATTTAATTCTTAAAATAACCCTGTGAAACAATACTCTGATTTGTTCCCATTTTACAGAGGACGAAACAGAGGGTCAGAGAGATTGGGCCTCTTGACCCAAATCCTAATCTTGGATCTAGGGTAGACTAGGGATTTGAACCTAGATCTACCCAACTCAAAGCCCAAAATACCAGGCAGTGGTGGCTCCTAGTCTCCCTGTGTTAGAGGCAGGGGGCTTGGTTTTTGCCATAGAAGAAAATGAAGTGCAGAAGGGTTTACTTGGGGTTCCATGGCCAAAGAGTGATCCAGCAGGGACCGGAAGTCAGGAATCCTGTGAGATCAGTGCTTTGTCATTACCCAAGACCTGTTGATCTAAGCAGTATTCCCCGAGTGAAGTCCCTGGCACTTCCCAGCCAGCAACCACTTGGTCCAAAATAGCCAGTCCTGGACTCATACTTGGGCACAGAGATAGGAAGGAGTTCTGGGAATCCAGTGCATCATTCTCATTTCCTAAGTAATTTATAGCTAAAAAACCACAAAGTTGCTTCTAAGTACACTTCGGTTTACCATTTCTGTGTCAGGACTCTTTGCAGGCTACAGACACAGTTCAACCATTTGAAGCAGAGGAAATTTACTGGCTTGTTTAAAAGTCCCAGAGTAGGGTTGGCTTCAGGTACACTTTGACTCAGAGGTTCACTGGTACCTTTGGGACCCTGTTGCTTTTGCTTACTCTTCCTTCTGGATTCTGCTCCTGGGTGGGCTCCATTATCTGGCAGCCTTTCTCCTGTGGTTATAAAGTGGCTGCAGCAGCCTCAGCTTTGAAGCTGCGTAGGAAAGGGGACCAGTTGGCTGCTTCTGATAGCTCAAAGATTCTGGACTTCAGTCTTATTGTCTCTGATGGGCCTGGCCTAGGTCATGTGCCCCATCATTGAACCAGTCCTTGTAGTCCATCGCCACATGCTCCACCCCATGCTGAGAGGGAAGGTTGGGAGCCCTCATGGCCTGAGAACCGTAGGTGGGCTGTGGATAGAAGAGGAAGATTGGATGCTGTGGAGACAAGATGCTGGGTGATCTGGACAGGGCGGGTGGAGTGGGAAGTGGGAAAGGAGATGGATCTGGAAGGAAAAGTGGAATGGAAAAATCAGTCTTCTAGAGAAACACATCTTCACATTAAGTAGGGCAAGGGTAACTTCTGTATTTGAAGAGTTTCAACAGACCATTAATGAGAGTATCTTTTGGTTGCTGCTGTTAGAACAATTATTTGTTATATTCACTGACTTCAGTGTTTATTTGTTCTAATGAAACCTTTCCTCTCTGAAAGAGAAGCACTTCTTCAGAGTGTGTCTTAAATATTCAGATTACAGGTTTGAAGGAGAGAGCCATTTAGGTGCTGAATAGCTTGCAGGCTGGGTTTATTGCTGTCTTAATGGGATCTTAAATTGTGCCAGTTGAATTAAAATGTTAATTCTCTTCTAGTCTATCTCTGATCCAGTGCTACCTTGACATACTTGAAGTTTTAGTTAGACTGTTTGGTCTAAACTGAGTGTTGACAATTATTATTGAAAAGTTCATCTTAAAGATTTTTGCTTGTAATAAGCTGCAGATGCAAATAGAAGGTGTGACCATATGAGAGGCCACGTGTTTTCAGGATTCTGGATGGCTAAGTGGCCAATTTGCTTTCCAATTCAGAACTAAACCAGACAAGGAGGGGTGTTATAAAATGTTTCTTTTGAAGTACCTACAGCTAACTAGATCCAGATAGAGTGAATGTTGAGAGCCAGTAAGGGTTCCTTGAATGCCTGCCCTGTGGCCTGCATCTCTAGAGGCATCATGGAGAACAAAAAGGTGGTTTCTGCTCTGGAGGAATGAATGATCCTGTTGCAGTAATAACAGAAACTGTTTATTCAGCACTTACTAGCTCAGGTGCAGCGCTAAGAACTTTGCATACGTTGTCTCATTTAATCCTCATCACACCAGTAGAAGGGCAGATACCGTTCTCCTCAATTTTCAGAGGAAGCAGCAGAGGCTTGGAGAGGTTAAGCAGCCTGCCTCCAGTCCCCCAGCAAATGAGCATCAAAGCCAGCCTCACACCAGGCTCTCTCCAGCTGCAAAGCCTGAATCCCTCACTCTGATGCTGTGGATAGAGACTGTCATTGCAGGATTTCTCGCAGTCAAAAAAGCAAGTACTCCCTTGATAACAGATTTCATCACTCTTGAAACTGGAAGCCTGGGAAGAAGGAAGATTGCCTGAATGCTGAGGCCAGTGTCTTTCCAGAAGGGGGGATACTGAGTGGGCCTCCTTCCAACCTGTCTGACCCACGTGGTCTCTCCATCTGTCTGACTTTGACTGCCAATCCAGCCTGTCTGCAGTCTGGACAGCAGGACCAGTCCTAGCACAAACCAAATCTTTATTCTGGAGTTGGACAGAGTCAGAATTGCTTAGGGCTGATGAGGCCACCTTAATCTCAATATTTTCACACGCTGTGCTAGATGACACATTTCAGAGCGCAGGCAGAATGAGGGTTGGCAATGTGAAACAGCCAGCGAGGAGCTGGGTCTGGGAGTGAGACAGCAGACAGAGTGCATTCTAACCATGTACGCGCGGCTGCCGGGGGCTTGTTTAAACCAGATTCTGCCAAGGTCATAGAAGCAGAAAACATGATCCAGAACTCCTCCTCCCAGACAGGATAATTTGGTTTCTAAAGTTTTTTCTCTATAGTTTCTTTTGGGAGAAATGTATCTGGGAGAGGGGGAAGAGTGGAAATAAGGGAATTTTCTTTCAAATCCTTAGGAACATGCATATAGAGTCCCATGTATAGGACGATGCTATAGAGTTGACAGTTTACCCCCAAGGAAGGAGTATGTAATCCTGGGCTGAGGATGACTTTTTCCAGCAAGGTCTCTGACTCCTGTCACTTTTGGGGTTGCTTTCCTTCAAAAGCTAATTGAGAGTGGAAAGGTACCGGGGCGAGTGAAGATAACCAAATGTGCCTGAGGCCTGGGAGTGAGAGCCTGCTACTGGGCCCCTGCTACTGGGCCCTCAAGTGGCTAGGGGTGTGAATTCCTAGGGTGGGACACAGAGGATCATCTTCTTTGATGTTTATATAAAAAGTAGGATTGCAATGTCCCTCTTTATCCCTAGTAATCTTTGCTGTGAAGTCTACTTTATCTGATATTAGAGTCACTCCAGCTTTCTTTTGATACGTTTGCACAATGTGTTTTTCCATACATTTAATTTTAACTAGCCTCTATTGTATTCCAAGTGAGTTTCTTGTATGCAGCAAATAGTCACATTTTGTTGTTTATCTATTCTCATAATCCATTATCTCCTAACTGGTATGTTTTCTATTATTTTATTTTATTTTTGAGACGGAGTCTTTCTTTGTCGCCCAGGCTATAGTGTAGTGGTGCAATCTCGGCTCACTGCAACCTCCACCTCCTGGATTTAAGCGATTCTCCTGTCTCAGCCTCCCAGGTGGCTAGGATTACGGGAACCCACCACCGTGCCCAAATACAAAATAATTTTTGCATTTTTAGTAGAGACAGGATTTCACCATGTTGCCCAGGCTGATCTTGAACTCCTGACCTCAAATGCTCTGCCTGCCTCAGCCTCCCAAAGTGCTGGGATTATAGGCGTGAGACAATGCACCCAGCCCTAACTGGTATGTTTAAAACATTTACATTTAGCCTAATTCTTTATATATTTGGATCTAGGTTCTATTATTTTATTATTTGTTTCTGTTTGTTCTGTTTTTTGCTCCTCTTTTTCCCCTTTCCTGCCTTTAGATTATTTAAACTTTTTTTTTTCTTTTTTTTTTTTTTTTGAGACAGGGTCTCACTCTGACGCCCAGGCTGGAGAATGCAATAGTGTGATCTCAGCTCACTGCAACCTCCGCCTCCCAGATTCAAGTGATTCTTGTAGATCAGCCTCCCAGGTAGCTGGGACTACAGGCACGTGCCCCCACACCTAACTAATTTTTGTATTAGTATTTTTAGTAGAGATGGGGTCTCACCATGTTGGGCAGGCTGGTCTTGAACTCTTGGCTCCAGTGATCCACCTGCCTTGGCTCCTCAAAGTGTTGGGATTACAAGTGTGAGCCACTGTACCTGGCCAGAACATTTTTTAGTATTCTGTTTTAATGTATCTATTATGGGTTTTGACTATATCTCTGTGGTTTTTTTGGTGGGTGGTCTAAGGATTAAAAACTACAAACTTAAGTTTCCATTGTCAACTTAAAATTGGTATTTTCCTAGACGTTTAAGTGGAATGTATAGAAAGCTCACCACTATCCCTTTACCCTTTGTATAAAATATTTTCCTAGATGTTTAAGTGGAATGTATAGAAAGCTCACCACTATCCCTTTACCCATTGTATAAAATCTAACATTGTAGGAGACTGCGCTAGCCTGTCAGAGTACAGAGAGAAGAGAAAGACCTGGAAGGAATTAAGAGTTGAATTAAGAAAGAATTAAGGTTTTACCTCATTCTTTCATTCATTTAGTAAACATTTATCCAGCTTTTTTATTTGAGACTGTCTCGCTGTGTCACCCAGGCTGGAGTGCAGTAGTACAATCTCAGCTTACTGCAACCTCCACCTCCTGGATTCAAGTGACTCTCCTGCCTCAGCCTTCCAAGTAGCTGGGATTATGGGTGTGTGCCACCACGCCTGGCTAATTTTTGCATTTTTAGTAGAGATGAGGTTTTGCTGTTTTGGCCAGGCTGGTCTCAAACTCCTGGCCACAAGTGATCTGTCTGCCTCAACCTCCCAAAGTGCTGGGATTACAGGCATGAGTCACTGCACCTGGCCTATCCAGCATTTGACCAGGCAGCAGAATCCTCTCTCTCCTGGGCTGGCTAATCTATAGATCAATGCAGTAGTAAGAGTAGTAATAGTAATAGCTGACTTCATTAAGCATTTACTATGTGCCATGCACTGTTCTAGGTTCTTACAGGCAGTATATTGCCATTTCAACAATGCTATGATGTTGGTGCTATGATTATCTGCACCTTAGAAGTGAGGAAACTAGGGAACAGAGAGCTTAACTTGCCTAAGGTCACATAGCCAGCAAATGGCAGAACTGTGCACCCACTGATTTTCAATCCTGCATTATCACAGGACCTCCATGGGGAAATAACACATACTGGAAGGTATAGTACTGGTTCTGTCTTGGAGAGCATTTATTCTCCACCACATTCAGACCTTCCTCTGATAGTAGCCACTGATGGACCACTTAAGAGGCTCTTATTTTTCCTATCCTCCTGTAAATATTCATAGGATATCTTCTTTGTGCCAGGGATTATGCACATAATACCAGAGCTCTGAGAACTTTGACTTTGAATCTGAAGTTAAAACTGGAAAGAGTCCAGGTATGGTGGCTCTTACCTGTAATCCCAACACTTTGAGGGGGCCGAGGCAAGAGGATTGCTTGAAGCCAGGAGTTTGAGACCAGCCCAGGCTACATCAACAACAAAAAAGGGCAAACCAGAACAAGAACTGGAAAGCACTCTGTGACCGAATCAGTGCACTTTTCAGATGTGGACTTTGAAGTGGAGGGAGGTGATGCAGCCTGCCACGGGCACTCCAGTAGAGGCTGAGCCTGCCTGGACGTAGGCCCCTGACTCCTGCTTTGGTGTCTTTGTGCCTCTTTGTGCTGTCTTGGCAGAAGGGTAGGGGAAGCTAAAGAGTAGCAGAGCTGGAAATTCTGATCTGTAACTGAACAGGGACAGCCAGCGGTCCCCACAGAGGAGCCCCTACTTGCATGCCAAGCCTCAGAAGGCTTTGGCAGCTGGGCTGTGCTATTTAATAACCTCCTGGAGGCTGATCCAGTGGTCTGGCAGCATTACTGACCAATGCTGAGGTTTATTTGTAGGCTTGGGTTTTGCATTTCCTGAAGAGGCAGGAGTAGACCCTAGGAAGAACTGTTGGAAAGGTAGCTCAGTCTAACTGGCACCTGTTTTTTAACAGCATGACTTATTGTGGGAATGACAAGTAGATATCACCTCATGGACCAAGCCTGATCAGTCATCACTGTCTGGAGCACTGTGGTGAATTCAGGCTCAGAAGAAAGAATTCAGAAATCCATTGATGGTGCCTATCATGGGCCCAGGAATAGGGGCTGGAAACTTGTCTGGCAGTTATTTACCACTAGTGTGAGGGTTAAAGTAAGCCTGGGATTTTAATTGTAGCACAATAATATCTGTCCTCATGGGACTGTTGTGCGGACTAAATAAGAATTTATGTAAAGTAGCTGGGCATGGTGGTTCATGACTAATCCTGGCACTTTGGGAGGCTGAGGCAGGTGGATCACTTGAGGTCAGGAGTTCGAGACCAGCCTGGCCAACATGATAAAACCCTGTCTCTACTAAAAATACAAAAATTAACCAGGTGTGGTGGTGGACACCTATAATCCCAGCTACTTGGGAGGCTGAGGCAGCATTGTTTGAACCCAGGAGGCAGAGGATGCAGTGAACCAAGATCATACCATGGCACTCCAGCCTGGGCAACAGAGTGAGACTCTATCTCAAAAAAAAAAAAAAAAAAAAAAGGAATTTACGATGATGTAAAGTGCTCATTAGCTTGTAGTCATTTGTTTTGCTTTGTGTTGGTAAGGGCTGTTCAGAAGAAAGAAAGTTCAGTTTATTCATTCAAATATTTGAGTGCCCTCCATACACCTGGTACTGATTTGGCCCTGGGGAAAGATTGTGCATGCTATACTAGGTCACTCTTCTCGTGGAGATTGTTCTACGTGGAAGACATAGACAATAATTAGTAAATAAACAAGCAGGATGAATTCACATAGTGATAATGGTATTGAAGAACAACAAAAATTAGGCTAATACGAGAGAGGACTATGCAAGGGGAGGAAGCCCCTGTGACAGGGTGACATTTGAACAGAGGAGCCGATAGTGCAAAGATCTTGGAAAGGGAAGAACAAATGTGAAAGACTCCAGGAGAAACAGCCTTAAAGCATAGTGAGCTTACAGAAGGCAGGCCAGAGATACCATGCCCTAGTTGCTAAATGCTTTTAAAGCTTTTATTATAAAAATGTAAAAACATTTAAAAAGTATACAGGCTTGTGTAATAACCTCTGTATATCCATCACATAGATTGAGCTGTTAACTCCGTTTTGACGCTTGCTATCTGCGCCTCCCTTTTTTGGCTGTACTTGGTTAAAGCAAATCCCAGACATCATGACATTTTATCCCTAAATACTTCAGTATGTATCCTTTAAAAAATAAGCATTTGCGGCCAGGCGCAGTGACTCACGCCTGTAATTCCAGCACTTTGGGAGGCTGAGGCAGGCGGATCACTTGAGGTCAGGAGTTCGAGACCAGCCTGGCCAACATGGTGAAACCCCCGTCTCTACTAAAAACACAAAAATTAGCCGGGTGTGGTGGCAGGCACTTGAAATCCCAGCTACTCAGGGAGCTAAGGTACAAGAATTGCTTGAACCCGGGAGGGAGAGGTTGCAGTGAGCTGACATCGTGCCACTGTACTCCAGCCTGGGCGACAGAGTGAGATTCAGTCTCATAAATAAATACATACATACATACAGACATACATACATACATAAGCAAGTAAGCATTTGTTCCCATCTAGGCAACATGGCGAAACCCCATCTCTACAAAAAAAATACAAAAATTGGCTGGGTGGGGTGGTACGCATCTCTGGTCCCAGCTACTGGGAGGGTGGGGGGCTGAAGTTGGAGGATCACTTGAGCCCAGGAGGCAGAGGTTGCTGTGAGCCAAGATTGCACCACTGCATTCCAGCCTGGGTGACAGAGAGAAAAAAGCGTTTCCTTACAACCTAATGTAGTTTCTTGCGTTTAATTCTCACAATGCCATTGTCATGATTAATAATTTCTTCTTTTTCTTTTATTTATTTATTTATTTAATTGAGATGGAGTCTCTATGTGTCACCTAGGCTGGAGTGCAGTGGTGCAATCTCAGCTCACTGCAACTTCTGCCACCCAGGTTCAAGTGATTGTCCTGCCTCAGCCTTCCGAGTAGCTGGGATTACAGGTGCGTGCCACCATGCCCAGCTAATTTTTGTATTTTATTAGACACGGGGTTTCACCATGTTGGCCAGACTGGTCTCAAACTCCTGACCTCAAGTGATCTACCCTCCTCAACCTCCCAAAGCGCAATTAATAATTTCTTAACACAACCTAGTACTTACTCAATGTTACCAGCTTGCCTCAAAAATATAAATTAGTTTGAATCAGATTCTAAACAAGGTCTGTGTGTTGCATCTGGTTATTATCCAGATCATGTGCTTTCATGATGAAAAATGTGTTTGACATCAGACTCATCTTATTTGGATGGGTTTTGCATGCCTTTCTGGCCAGGTATGTAGCTTAGATTGTTAGAAGCCCTGAAGGGCTGTGAAACCCTGTCGATACTGTCAGGTTATTTCCCAGAGGGATATTCAGAAATCCTCTGCCCTGCCTTCATTGTTGCTAGCAAAACTGTGGCTCTTTCAGTGTCAGAAGCAATGGGTGTATAAGTTTGGGCTTTCTCTACTGGCCCAGAGGTGAGTCCCGACTGTCCTGAATGCTGTCATGATTCTAGCCCCTTGAAAGTGATTGGTTTCAGAACAGGCATGTGACCCAGTTCAGACCATCAAGGCCTGAGGGAAGGATGCCAGGTGGAGCTTCTCTGGAAGGATTTCTTTTCCCTTGGTTTGGGGTCTTCTCTTAAGACTTTTGAATGGCATATGCAAACATCATGTCTAGAGCTGCGGCAGCTGCCATCTCATGACTGCAGGGAAAATCAGGCAAAACCCAACATCTTGATGCACGCTGAGGTGGGAGAAAGGACATCACTTGGGTCCTTGGTGACACTGTTGAGTCACAGAACCAACCAACCCTGAAACTACCCTACCCAAGTCTTCTTATAGGAGACAATCACGCCCTGGCTGTTTAAGCCACTTTTTGTTGCTTTTTGTTGTTGGCTTTGCATCCGGGTGCATCCCAGTGATACATACACTCAATTCACAGGCATCTTTCTGGATAAAGCAATATTGTCTCTAATAGGTTTTCATTTTCTTTGAGATAGAAAAGAAGTAGTAACCTTTAAAGTCTATCCTTACTCTCTTGCTTAAACCACTGTTTTTTTTTTTTCCAATTGGCCGGTGAAATGTTTCTCCTTTTTCCTGTTGAACTTCAGTTGAACATAGCACACTCTCATGAGTTGTCTAGAAACATTTAAAAAGCTTTGGCTTCTGTGGAATAAGAAATACGCAGCTGTTCATTCTCCCTTGCAATGACTTGACCCAAAGTAAAACATCCTTGTTTGTTTGTTTGTTTTTGAGATGGAGTTTTGCTCTTGTTGCCCAGGCTGGAGTGCAGTGGCGAGATCTCAACTCACTGCAACCTCCGCCTCCTGGATTCAAGCAATTCTTCTGCCTCAGCCTCCCGAGTAGCTGGGATTATAGGCGCCTGCTACCATGCCTAGCTAGTTTTGTACTTTTAGTAAAGACAGGCTTTCTCCATGTTGGCCAGGCTGGTCTTGAACTCCTGATCTCAGGTGATCTGCCCACCTCAGCCTCCCAAAGTGGTGGGATTACAGGTGTGAGCCACCATGCCTGGCCAGTAAAACACCTTTAAATGGCGCAAAGTAAAATTTGTGGAAGATTTTGGTGCACATTGGCTGAAAGAAAGATACAAATGGTGTTGGGGAAGATTGGCAAGCTTGAATGTGCTGCTTGCTAACCAGACGTAAGGCATTCTCAGTAGTGAGCTGAGCTTTTCCAGGGGAGATAAAGTTAGTCTGGTATGTTCTAGAGAGTTCCACAGACCTCTAATGTGGACACACATTAGAGTCCTGCCTGTGGGGTAAGTCTTCAGTGAAGGTTAGGCAAGAGAATTCAAGAGGCAGCCAGCCCACCCTGGCACCTTGGGCTTCCAAGCTCTACTTTGCTTTGGAGAAGAGATTCTGCTGTGGTGAGGTATGTCCATCCAAGTGACTTTTGTCATAAATCTCTGTACACCGGTGGAGGCACTGAAATGGTCTACAGCTGAAATGGCCTTTTCAGCTCGGAGATCATCCAGGGATAAGGTTTTAATCATCAACCAGACTGCTTCGGCCACTGAGTACATTTTTAGGACCCTGCCTTCTGACTTTGATTCCCCAGGAAATACAAAGTATTCAAATGTTAGCCCAAGGGTAGCATCCTTAAGAAATAAAATCTGCTCTTTTCTCAGAAACCTGAGTGCCTTCCAAAGCCAGAACTAAAATTCTATTTGGGTCATCTGTGCACATATTTGGGGGAGACATAAATCGTATGCAGCTCTGTTAGAGATCTCAGGGAGTGAGCTGTGTGTTAAGACTAAAATAAAATTAAGTAACGTGTGCTAAGGGATTAGTATGTTCCAAGTACTGAACTAAATGCTTTATACTCACTAGCTCATTTTAATACACCTGCTCTCTAAAAAGTGGCCAGGCATGGTGGTCATGCCTGTAATCCCAGTACTTTGGCAGGCTGAGGTGGGTGAATCACCTGAGGTCAGGAGTTCGAGGCCAGCCTGGCCAACATGGTGAAACCCCATCTCTATTAAAAATACAAAAATTAGCTGGGCGTGGTGGTGCATGCCTGTAGTCCAACCTACTTAGGAGGCTGAGGCAGGAGAATCGCTTGAACCCAGGAGGCAGAGGTTGCAGTGAGCAGAGATCGTGCCACTGAACTCTAGCCTGGGTGACAGAGCAAGACTTCATATAAAATAAGATAAATATAAAATAGTTGTGGTATCTCATTGTCCAGGTGATAAGAGAGAGGCTGGGAGGGGTTAAATAACTTACCACACATTGTGAAGAGTGACAGTGGGAAGCTCACACTCAGGTCTGGCCGACTCCACAGTCCGCCTTGATAATGACTTCAGAGGTGACAGACAGCACTGCATGTACTTGGTGTATGTTGGCTGTTCCCTTTTTGTCCCAAACCTGTCCTTGACTTGGAGCTATCTCACACCTAGGTTTCTCCTTCACTGCTGCCTAGATACTGGCCAGCACAGGCATCAGCTGGTCCTGATGGGACCTGCCCCTTTATGATAAAGCCAAAAGAGGCTCCGCTAAGCTTTGGGGTCTCTTCTGACTTTATCATAAAGGGGCAGGTCTCTGTGACCTTCTTCACCTGGCTGTATAGTGACCACCTGAAGTCGGTGGGGTTGTGGGGAAGAAGTCCTGAGCCAAGGCTTCTTGTGTGTCAGATCCAGGAAGCATTTTCTTTCATTTCATTGCCTTGCCCTGGGTCATCTGTTCTAGAGTTCGAGGTGGTGTCTACTCCACTGCTGTCCCTGTTACTCTGGAGGGCTGACCACATGTTATCCCCCAGCTCCAGGGGCCTTGGCCATCATCCTTGCTAAGACAGTGCCAGTCTCTGGCTCCAGGATTTCAGGCTGGAAAGAGATGCTTTTGACATTACAGCTGACTCAGGGTCATAACTGGGCAGTTCCTTTGAAAGGCATGCAAGCTTCCTTCCTTAGGCCTGAGATGACACTTCTTGGTATTTCTCCATCAAAACATCTTGTTTCTCCAAACAGTGGGGTTTATAGATTACTTGGACTAGTGGTTAAGCTGCCCGAGGATGACCTGAGAGCAGCAGCATGCCGGATCCTTATCACATTGTGGGTCACCTCCTGACTCAGAACATTGAGTTCTGACTCCCCAGCTGGCATTAAATGGAAAATAATCCCCTGGACTCTTGGACTGTGTACTTACCGGCTGATTCACAGTCCTGTAAAACCACCTTCTTTCAACTGCCTAGAAATCTAAGTTGGAATTTTGATTATGACATCATTGTATATTTAATAGCTGAGATTCAGGTCTGTCCTGGCCCTGCCACGAGCCAACTGAGTGTCCTTAGGCCGGTCCCTTGGTCCCTCAGACCCCATGCTTCCTCCTTGGGAAAGTGTTGGGGATGCCTTTTCTAGATGATCTCTGGGTTGCCTTTAAAATAAGTCATTCCTTGGGATCATGTCTTTTGCAGTAACATGGGTGGAGCTGGAGGCCATTATCCTAACTGAACTAACTCAGAAGCAGAAAATCACGTATCACATGTTCTCACTCAAAAATGGGAGCTAAACAATGGGTATGCATGGACATAAAGATGGGAAAAATAGACACTGGGAACTACAAAAAGCGGAGCCAGGCACGGTGACTCATGCCTATAAATCCTAGCGCCTTTGGGAGTCTGAGGCAGATGGATCACCTGAGGTCAGGAGTTTGAGACCAGCCTAGCCAACGTGGCGAAACCTTGACTCTACTAAAAATACAAAAAAATTAGCTGGGCATGGTGGCACATGCCTGAAGTCCTAGCTACTTGGGAGGCCGAGGCAGGAGAATTACTTGAACCCAGGAGCTGGAGGTTGCAGTGAGCCAAGATTGCGCCACTGCACTCCACCCGGCCTGGGTGACAGAGCGAGACTATGTCTCAAAAAAAAAGGTGGGCAAGGGGGTCGTGGGGAAGGCAGGAGTTGGGGTGAGGGTTGAAAAGTTACCTGTTAGGTAAAGTGTTCACTATTCGAATGACAGGTATGCTAGAAGCCCAATCCCCACATTATGTGTGTAATACCCATGTAACGAACATGCACATGTATCCCCAAATCTGAAATAAATTTTTTTTAAAAGCCATTCCTTTTTTTTATTTTATTTTTATGTGAGACAGGGTTTTGCTCTGTTGACTTGGCTGGAATGTGGCGACAACATCTTGGTGCACTGCAACCTCGGCCTCTCGGGCTCAAGTGATCCTCCCACCTCATCCTCTCGAGTAGCTGGGACTACAGGCACCTAATTTTTGTGTTTTTTTTGTACAGATGGAGTCTTGTCATGTGACCCAGGCTGGTCTCGAACTCCTATACTCAAGCGATCCTCCTGCCTCAGCCTCCCAGACTGCTGGGATTATAGGTGTAAGCCACCATGCCTGACCCATTGCTAATTTCATTGACCAAGGGTTTCTCTTACTATGATTGCACTCCCATTGCCAGTGCCCCCTTGTTGAGCAGTCTGTGGGCCGAGCATAATCAAGGGAAAAATACAAGATGTGAGAGAGGCGACAAACCCCAGCTCCCTTGCTCAGGAAGATTAGAGTCTCCAGGGTAGAAAGCCTGTAAACAGTATACTAATGATTATGATGAGGATCTGAACAGAGGGCAGTGGAATCAGAGGGCAAGATTGCCTAAGCCAGGCTCATCAGGCACATCTAGAATACAAACAGATGGCAAAGGTAACATGTTTAACTTGCCCAAGAGAGGCCGTGTCTTTATTAAACATCCAAAAACCTATGGCGTGAAGTACCAGGGGTTCTTGCGTGTGTCTCTGGTTGGAATTGTTCTAGTTCTGTTGGTTTCGTAGTCAGTTACCTATGAGCAGAGCAGAATCAAACAGGCTTTGTGCCTCTCCCGCCCTGAGTACCTCAGGCACGGTAGTTTTGAAGCAGACACTGCTGGGGCCAGAGTGTTTCGTCCAGATCTTTCTGTTCTTTCCCATGTGCCTCCCCGGGCTTCCCCAGTGAGGTCATTAGTGTGTCCAGGGTAAGAACTGTATCACAAGCTTCCCACATATCTTCCGTGCTACCACTGTCTCGGGCACACACAGGTCCTTTGTATACCCTTAATGTAGTCAATTAGGACAGGCCCAGCCAAGCTTTATTTATTCTTGGAAACTCTGTGTGTGCAGTTGTTATTGTTGTGGTTTTTATCACATTCAAGTACACACTGTATTTTTTTAAAAAAAACCATATTCTGGGGCTCATAGATTATCTTAATGCTGGGCTTCAGCAGCACCAGTGGCAACAGTAACTTGGCCTTGCTATTTCCACTGCTCAGCCTGGTAGTTGATGATGAAATATTTGCGGCAAACACATGTTTGCCACTCAGTCACTGACAAGCCTGTGGGTTTTGGGGTAGCAAAAGAGCAGAGTGCAGGAGACGATCCAGTGAGTATCTCTTACCTCCCAGAGGAGCAGAAGGCTCAGCCCATCCACTCTGATTATAGTCAGAGCTGGGCTGGACTGAAGTTGAGTTTAAAATGAAATCATTGCTGAAAGGCAAGTGCCGACCTACTGTGAGGAGTTCCTGTGTATCCAGAGGGCCCTGGTTTGCTGGTGGTTGAAAGAGAGGATGAAAGGGAGCCGTTTGCGACTTATGCAGTGTCCGTGTGATCAGTGCCACTGTGATGGCTAGAATCTGGGACTGACCACAAAACACAGGCTCATGTTGGGTGCCGTCAGTGAGGGCTGTCTCCCCTCCTCCTCGGCATTTTTAGCCTTGTTCTAGCAGCCCTGGCTACTTGATCCCAAAGTTAGTTCTTGTCATGTCAAGTGTTGGATGAAACAAAGCAACACATTTTTTCTTTTGTTCTTAACATTTTAACGGCAAACGTTTAATCAGCAGTTTGACGATGACTGGTTAGAAATTGCCACATAAGCTCGCCTTGAAGTAGTTATGCTAAGCTACCTCCACTGTGAAGGGTAGATGCCCGGCACCTGGCTGGCACAGGTGTTGGGAATTCTGTGTGTCAGAAGCACTGAGATCCTACCATGAAAGGCAGCCGGAAACCTGGAGGGTGGCTGCTCGTGTCATTTCTGATAGGAAAAGGGAAGTTGAATTTAAGGAGACCTGTGCATTTCAGAACTATACTTACCACGGTAAAGCCTCCGGGCCACGGCCAGCCAGAATGTGCCCTTCTCTCCCTGCCCATGTCTGCCCAGCGCTGAGGGTGAGCTATGATTGAGGCAGGGGAGGAGGGATGGAGGAGACAAGCACTGGATGCCAGGAGAGGAGAATGGGAACCCAGAACACATCCCTGGAATCAGTCTAATTGTTTCCATTCCTCCTCATGAATGGTTGGGGCCTGTACTCCCCAAAGCTTTTTAGCTGACCGAATACAGCTCTCCTTTGTCTCAAGAGTCTCCCAAAGATGGGCTTCTAAACCTCAGAGAGCCAAGCCCCAGACCCTCAGAGCCCCAGGTCAGGATGGCCCCAGACACAGGTTATTTCAAATAGACTCATTTCTCCCCATCAGCTGAAACCAGTCAGCCTGAACTGGGTGTGTTTATTCAGTGAAACCCAGGAACCTCAGTGCCCTGGTTTTAATCAGGAGACTTGCTCTGTGGTAACTGGGGCTCCTCGACCAAGAGTCTGGTCCCAGTTAGTTTCCAAATGCCAGGCGAGCTTGTTTCCACAGACAGTATCTGCGCTCACGTGGCCTCATGCAAATGCACACCGTCCAGAAGGCAGGCTCGCGCGAGTGCAGGCCTCTTTTTAATATGGAATTTTGAGCTCTTCTGGTGAGGATTTTTCCTGTCTTTGTTTTTTGAAAGGAGGGTAAGATAATCTGCAGCGGCCTTTCTGGAGAAGTCATTTGGAGAGTTGGGCTGGAGCTTGGCAACATGGAAACCATTAGGGCCATCATGAGGGCTGACTGTGCCTTGTAAGTGTGGCATCACCCTCAGCCTCTCAGACAGGGTTAGCCTCATGGACACTCAGCCTGTGCTGTCACACGGGGTCCCCCACTCAGAAGGGCTCCACACTTGACTTGATGATCAGCTATCCCTGCCTTGAAATTCTTAATTTTTGAACAAGGAGCCTCCCATTTTCATTTTGATCTGGACGCTGAAAATTAGCCAGTCCTTCTAAGAGGATCCATACAGCAGCATCAGAAACCTGGGGGAGGTTGAGCTCTGCCACCCACCAGTCATGAGCCCTTGGTCTGAGGGGACACTGACCTCCTAACCTCAGTGTCCTTCTCTCAAAGGAAAGCCATGAGCACCTCTCCCTTGCAGCTGTGTGCAGAGAAGAAACGATCATGCCCCTGTGGCACCTAGCGCAGGTGTGTCACATGGTAGATCCTTAAAACACACACATCTATTTGGCTTTTCTAGTCATTCCTTTCTTCATGCAACAAATACTGTTGAACATGGACTATGTGCCAAGTGCCGACTCAGCCTTGGAGTACAGATACCCTAGTAAGTAAAACAGACCCGGTCCCACCTTCATCGAGGTTGGAGTCTAATCTCAGACCCGCTCAGTGAACAGGTTGCAGAAGCCTCTTCTCTGTGTCAGCATATCTGGGAAGAAGCAGCCTCAAGTCTGGTGAGACCGGCTGCTCTGGAAGATCTCTAGGGCATGTGACATGGCCATCTATCCAGCCTTCCACATGGCCCTTGAGGGTTTGGGGATGCTGGAGATCAAGGAATTAAAGCCACATGCATGGGAGTATCTCAGGTAGTAGTTTCCCTCATCACTCTGTGACCAGCATCAGCCCCTCCCCTTTGCTGTTGTAAATTTTGGGACCTCAAGCCCCCTCGGTTTCCAGAGCATGTTTATCCATTCACCACATAACAGGCAGCACCCACACCCTAGCACCGTGTGGGAACTGGATCGTGGCCTCCAACCTGCCCCACCTTGGAGGAGAACTCAACCTTAACATCAGCAGTGCTGGGGGAAGTCCCTTGCTGAGGACAGTGAGGATGCCTTTTACACAGAAAATCTATGATTTCTTATTACTCATTATAGGGGTGGTAAGAAATAGTAGTAAAAATAGCTGGACATAATGAGTGTGTGTTCATCATCAGGCACTGAGTGCTTCACACAGATCCACTTGTTTCTCCATAGAGTTGCAAAGTCCTGTCATAACCTCTATTTGACAGATGAAGAAACTCAGTCAGGTGCGCCCTCCCAGTGGCATCTCTCCCACTTTCGTGGCATGGCTGATATCACCGTCTACATGAAATGTGTGTTGTAACAACTCCACCTCTCAGGGCATTTGAGATATTCTCCAGACATCCTCCCTGTCCGACGGTCTGGGTTACAATGACTGGGCTGTGTATGAGGCCAAAAGAGCCTCTGCATCTCCAGGGAGCCTGGGCCCCAAGGGGCAGGAGGTGGCACTCTCTGGGGGGCCTGATGGTGGTGCAGGTTGCTGCTGGGGTGCTGGCTTGCCTTCTCAGGCAGGTGGCTTGTAAGGAGCTACCATACACTTAAAAGAATGTGGTCAGACCACATCCTACCCGGGAGACAGCTGAGGTGCTCGGGAGCCGGCCCAATGGGACGCGCTGTCTGTCCGGGAGCCAGCCTTTCAGAGCCAGCGCCAGAAGCAGTTGGGGTGTCTGGTCATTCTGTTACTCCTCTTTCCACTGCTAGCTGCTCTCCAGCTGCTGACCTAATTCCAGGGAAGGTTCCAGAACCCCTTGAGCAAGAAAATGCACATGGGCTCCTGTATAAATTGTTCCACTGACAGTGAACTATTGTTAACTCTTTCAGTTCCTGGACCATTTGTAAATCAAGAATACAGATTTAATTTTAGTGCATGTAGTTTCACTTGCTAAGAAATTGGGCCTTTTCTGTTCTTTCTTTTTTCTCTCTCTTTCTTTTAAGAACATGGTTTTAGAACCATTTAGGCCTGTGTTTCAGGCCCCAGCTCTGCCACTTGCTAGCTTTGTAACCTAACACAAGTTACCCCTTCTGAGGCGATTTCTCCTATAAAATGATTTTAGTAGCCCAGCATAGTGGCACACGCCTGTAATCCCAGCACTTCGGAAGGCTGAGGTGAGAGGCTTGTCTGAGCCAGGAGGTCAAGGCTGCAGTGAGCCATAATTGCACCCTTGCACTCCAACCTGGGTGACAGAGCGAGACCCTGTCTCCAAAAAGAGAATAGTAGAACCTCATACACAGTGTTGTTCAGAGGAGTGGGATTATTTTCTCTTAGACCAGCTGAGAGATGGAAGAACAAATGGGGACTCTGAGGACTGCAAACCAATCTGACCCTGAAAACAGTTTAGAGAATAACCTTTTTGATCCAGAAATAATAAGGTGCTGAATGCTCTCCTGGGCACAAAAGCCAGAAACTGGGTTCCAAAGCTGCGTATCCCTGTCAAGCCCTGTGGAATAGCCAGCAATGTGCTTTCATCTTGTTTATCCCTTATAATTCTCAAGGTGACCCCCACAGCAGTCACCACCCCAGGTTTATAGTGCCAAAAACTCGTCCAGTTCGAGCCTGAATCTTCTTGCCCTAAGTCCAACATCACTTGCCTCGTAGAGACCCTCTGAAATGAATGGACAAGGTGTGTTTTCTTGGGATTCCAGTGTTTAACCAAAAAGGGACCGTTTAGGGGTATCTGGAGATGCTGTGTCAGGTTGAAGATGCCTTTCCAGGCAGAACCACCTGCTGTTCCATTGACTGGCTGGCTGGCTGGCTGGCTTGCTTGCTTGCTTGCTTGCTTTTGTGTGTGTGTGTGTGTGTGTGTGTGTGTGTGTGTGTGATGGATTCATGCTCTGTCGCCCAGGCTGGAGTGCAGTGGTGCAGTGTCAGTCCACTGCAACCTCCACCTCCTGGGTTCAAGCGATTCTCCTGCCTCAGCCTCCTGAGTAGCTGGGATTACAGGCGTGTGCCACCATGACCTGCAAATTTTTGTATTTTTAGTAGACACGAGGTTTCACCATGTTGGCCAGGCTGGTCTCCAACTCCTGACCTCAGGTGCTCCACCCACCTTGGCCTCCCAAAGTGCTGGGATTACAGGTGTGAGCCACCACGCCCGGCCCCCACTGGCTTTCTCTGAATGAACAGGTCATTAGAAGTCCTGCTCCAGCAGAGTGGTCGTTGATTGCTCACTTGTAGCACTTGTTCCATCCTTTGCTGTAGGCTTTATCTCAAAAGAGAAAAGGTGTGATAATTACCCTAGGGAAGAATACTAGTAACTGGGGCTGAGCTTAAATAAGTGCCTCCCAGTATAAATGGACACCTTCTTTTCAAAAAAGATTTTATACTCGGCCCTGGAGAACAACCTCAGCTTATCTCTGAAAGTAATATGTGTTCTCTCTCTCCTTCTCTCAAAATATTAGCAGCGGCTTCAGCGTTTCTATTTACATGAGGCGCTCTGCCTTAATCTGGTTTTGGGAGTGGCCGAGGGACTTGTTTGAAGAACCCTTATGCGCTGCAAGATGAGATGTTTTAGAGTGAGCTTATTCGGTTTGGTTTAGAGCTGAGGGTAATGATGAAGACAGCTGAGGCCTATCCCAGCCACTCTGGTGTTCTCAGGACTAAACATCACCTTCCGTATTTTTAGATTTCTCGCCAGCAGATAAATTTAGAAGCACTTGCAATGTGCTTTTCTGGGTCTGCAGCATGGAAGTGTTATGTTCCTGTCCAGCTTCACCTCACAGGTGGCGGCTCTTGGCGGGTCAGGCAGCCCTTCCGGGGCCTGACAAGCCAGGGTGTGTGTGAGGCCTGTCAGGGTCCCCTAGAACGAGATGCAGCGTCCTGGAGCCAGCGAAAGCCAGAGCACTGAGGAGCTGCCTTTTCTCCAAAGGCCAAGAAGGTCAGAAACTGAGGGCAGTGGAAGGGGTCAGGCTGTGTGTAGGGGCCCCTTCGACATGGAGAAACGGCATCTCTCTGTGGTTTCCCCAGGACCGGCGCCAGTTTAACTGGTATCTTCCATCAGGACCTTGGCTGAAGAGAGGGACCACGGGGGAAATTGCTTCCCTTCCGAAAATAGCACAAATGCACACATTTGCTCTCACAGCCATTTTTGAGTGTGTCATGTGGGGAGCTGTGCGAGGGACTAAGGATATGAGATGTAGGTGACCGTCAGTGGATTAGTGAAGGAGACGCACATTAAACAGCATAACCTCCATGCAGTTCACCCATAGAGGAGAGCCATGTGCCTTCTTAAACAGGGGCCTGTGACCCAGTTGGGTAGGAGGACTTGACTAGCAGAGGGAGGGTGCTGCGGGGGTGAGGGAGGTGCAGGGAAAGGGAACAGCATGTGTGAGGGCCCTGAGGCTGAAAAGAACAGGAACTTAAAGGCTGGAGGGATGCAGCAGAGGTTGATGTGGTCAGAACTGTGCTCTGAAAGGAGGGCTTGCTCTGGCTGGAGAGATAGGGGTGTGAGGAGGAAACCCGCAAGGGCGCCATGGAGTACTCCAGGGAAGAGGCGAGGCATGGCAAGCTTGGGGACGTGAGGGTGGCTGTAGAGGAAAGCAGCAGTGACAGATTTAGAAGTTGATTCGCAACTCGGAGGGTTGCAGGGAGGGGTAGGTGAATCGGGACTCACATTTCTGGCACTCACAGCAGGGTAGGTGCTGGAGCTTCAGTTGAGAGAGGGAGGGACACACGACAGGGGCCAAGTTTGGGGTATCTGGAATAATAAAGTGGTAAAGTAAAAACTGGATACTGGATCTGAAGATAAGGATTTGAAAGTCATCTGCATATGGATGAGGGATTACTTCTCGAGCCCTTCCTGGGTTCTCAGTGCTTTCCTCCCTGGGCTCATGACATTGACGAGCAGGAGACGTACATACTCCATACTGCGCTCCTCCCCCTTTTAGACACAGCGCGGTTGCTCAATGTAATAGAAGTTACTATCACTGTTACTCAATGGCAAGGTCAAGCCCAAGTGATCGCTAGGCCACTGTCAGGAGTGATCCAGGTTTCCTGACACCTGAAGTTAATACAGTTAAGGAAAAGAATCCAAAATTACAAATGCACAATGAGATGTAAAAGTGAACATTTATTTAAAATAAAAAATTTTTAAAGCTGACACATATCACACATCAATAACTTTAACTGCCTGACACACCTTGACAACACTGTTTTTCTCCATCTTTTTTTTTTTTTTTTTTGACTTTCATCACCTCTTCCTATGACAATGATTCTGTACTGTTTTCTAAAGGAACAATTCAGTCTTCCCTTTAAAATAGTTAACCAAAAGTTTGTTTTTCTTTTCTCCAATGGTTTTGAAAATTTTCTTTTAACTTCATAACTCACTATCGGTGATATCAAGTATTAGGATTATTGTCAAATTTGGGGAAATTGTGGCCACGTTTCTTTCATTTCTGAGTAGTGAGATTTGGAAGAACTTTCCACAAGCCTAGCTTCTGATTCCGTCCGTCGTGAGTTTCGTTTCTCCTCTGCTCCCAGCACCGCCTCTGGTGTTGAGCACAGTAATGCCCGTTCGTATCTTGATATAACCTCTGACCTGAACCCTAGTGTCATAACACATTTTGCAATAGGAGTCCTTCTGGATGTCATTGGTATAAGGGATTGTTAGTGATATATTAACTCTAAGTGGACGTGACTGCTAACCACTGAGCCCAGCTGACTGTATCCCCAACTCAATTTCCTTCAATAAGGTCCCCAAAATGCCCACCCAATGCATGGGGGCATGTGGTCAGTTGCAGTGGAAAGAGACAATGGTATCAACTGACGGTGACTAATCTTACTTTGGCAAACACACACACGTCCATGTGAACACATTGCCAGGCTCCCTCCAGAAGTTTTGGAATCAACCTGTACAAGTAGAGGCTGCCTGAAGTTTACGCTACTTTGGCTTCATAGTAAATCTGCCTCTGCTGAAATCTCAGCCCATCAGACCATAGAGGCATTCAGGATTGCAGCACATTCGTGCCTTGTAAGTGCCAAAACACTGTCATTGCAATAAAATTTTAACTCTTCAAGACCAAAGCATTTGAAAAGCATTTCACACAGTTTCCTATTTTCTTTTTTTTTTTGAGACAGAGTTTCCTCTTGTTGCCTAGGCTGGAGTGCAATGGCATGATCTCAGTTCACTGCAACTTCCACCTCTTGGGTTCAAGCAATTCTCCTGCCTTAGCCTCCCGAGTAGCTGGGATTACAGGCGCCTGCCACCCACGCCCAGCTAATTTTTGTATTTTTAGTACAGACAGGGTTTCACCATGTTGGCCAGGCTGGTCTTGAACTCCTGACCTCAGGTGATCCACCCGCCTCGGCTTCTCAAAATACTGGGATTACAGGTGTGAGCCATTGCACCCGGCCAGTTTCCTGTTTTCTTAAACAGAGCTGAGTAGATGTGACTATGTTCTTGCTCAAGATCCATGAGTGTTCTTACAGTGCTTGTGCCCTCAGGGAGTGACTCC
The DNA here is from genome assembly GCF_000951045.1 of Mandrillus leucophaeus. Classification (NCBI taxonomy): domain Eukaryota; kingdom Metazoa; phylum Chordata; class Mammalia; order Primates; family Cercopithecidae; genus Mandrillus; species Mandrillus leucophaeus. Next base: position 1,842,507 of record NW_012107919.1, read on the forward strand.
AAGATGTGATGAATGTTGGTCCCAATGTTAAACGGCCCCACACTACAGTGTTAAGTGTTTGTGCCTGCTTTTTGTGTTATAAATTTTTAAGCCCTTCTAATGCTGTTAGCTGTCATTTCTTGCTGCTTTGAACAAGCTGTGGCCTGAGAAAAAAAATCAGCCAGCTTCCTTTAGTCAGTAGGCTGTTTTGAGGACTTGTTATGTGTCAGGTGATGGGCTGGAAATGTACACATAGTAGCAATGACTAATAATCACAAACATCCATTGAGTGCTTCCCCTGTATCCCGTATTCTAAGCTCGTCACATGTGTCCACTCATGTAATCCTCACAGCAACATAGGAGGTTGGCGCTACTGTTGTTATCCCCATTTTGCAGATGAGGAGGCCCAGACACAGAAGTGAAGTAACTTGTCCATGGTCACAGAGCAAGAGGGGACAGGGCTAGGATTTGATCCCAGGCAGTCTGGCCCCACAGTCACACTCTTAACCTCTGAGCCCCATGGCTTTTCAATGTGTAATCTCTCATCTCACAAAATCCCCAAAGGAAGTGAAAAGATTGTATTTTCAGAAAAAGGAAATGGAGGCTTGGAGAAGTTCAGTAACTTGCTGAAAGGGTGCTGATTCCAAAAAAATCCACCTTTTTGATTTCACCATATTGTGACTTAGAGAGTCATCTAGCCGGGAGCGGTGGCTCACACCTGTAATCCCAGCACTTTGGGAGGCCGAGGCAGGCAGTCACGAGGTCAGGAGTTCAAGACCAGCCTGACCAATATGGTGAAACCCTGTCTCTACTAAAAATACAAAAATTCACTGGGCATGGTGGCGCGTGCCTGTAATCCCAGCTATGTGGGAGGCGGAGGCAGGACAATCACTTGAACCCAGGAGATGGAGGTTGCAGTGAGCAGAGATTGCGCCAGCCTGGGCAACAGAGTGAGACTCCATCTCAAAAGAAAAAAGAGAACCATCTAACTATGGGGCCAGACTCAAACCATTAATATAAGAATCAGACCAAGAGAGCACAATCTGTGTCCCCAGGGAAATTACATTTTGGAAAACGTGTGAAAGGAAAGAATTTGTAGTGCCCTCTCTCAGGAGAGCCATGAACAGGATCTATGGCGTTTCTGTTGACTGCTCAAACTCTTTCCTTCATTTCCTGCTCATTGGCTGCATTCTGGATGGTGGAGACTGCTGAAGAGCTGGGTACTGGGGGTGTGAGCTGTTCTCCAAGCATGTTAGGATGTCGTGGTAATACAGGTTATGCATATGAGGAGGCGGGGAAAGATGTAGGGATAAACATGTGATCTTGTTGGGAGAACATGGCTGGTTGCTTCTCAGTTCTAATCTCACAGGTGCTTTAGAGAAGTGACCTAATTGTGCTGGACTCCTCCTTTTTGTGACCTAGCAACCTATTGCCTTCCAGGAGCACTGGGAGCACTGGTTGCTGTTCAACAGTTCTCACAATACCAGGAGGGAGGGCTGTCATCCATAGCAGCATAGGCCTGCAGGAGCCTAGGTGACTTGGGTTGTCCTTATGCCTTAGGATACCAGGATCTAACAGAGGAATTCATTCACGGAGACGTGCAGGGAAGTCTACGCTACTACACACAGTGGCCCTTTACTGAGTCGTCTTAAAGTTCGTCTGCTTTCCTTTTTTTTTTTTTTTTTAAGTCTCCTGACATGGTGCTAGCTGTCATTGCTTGCTATGGCTGGAAAACCAGCAAGCAAGCTTTACTTTAGTCCAGAGGCATATTTAAGTGCCTGCTATGTGTTGAACTCATCAGAACTTTCACACAGCAGAATTTCCCAAATAACTTCTTTGAAAAATTCTATAAAGTAATATTTGTCTATAAAAAGGAAAAGATAAGAAAGTGATGTACCTTCCAGTCTTTCTTTTCTATGTTTTACCTGTTTATTGTTTTTTAGAGACAGGGTCTCACTCTGTCACCCAGGCTGGAGTGCAGTGGTTCAGTCATGGCTCACTGCAGCCTCACACTCCTGGGTTCCAGCCATCCTCCCACCTCAGCCTTCTGGGTAGCTGGGACTACAGGCACACACCACCACGTCTAGCTTGGAATGTCTTTTTAAAAAACAACTTTCCAGTCCAGGTGCAGTGGCTCACGCCTGTAATCCCAGCACTTTGGGAGCCCTAGGCAGGCAGATCACCTGAAGTCGTCGGGGGTTCGAGACCAGCCTGACGAACATGGTAAAACCCCATCTCTACTAAAAACACAAAAATGAACCAGGCGTGGTGTTGCATGCCTATAATCCCAGAGACTCAGGAGGATGAGGCAGGAGAATCTCTGGAACCTGGGAAGCAGAGGTTGCAGTGAGCCGAGATTGTGCCACTGCTCTCCAACCTAGATGACAGAGCAAGACTCCGTCTCAAAAAAAAAAAGCAGCTTTCCAGGTGTCTAGTGGGAGCCATTTGCTTCAAGCTTTGTCCTCCCCTGTTGGGTCTACAATGTTGTATAAGGAGAAAATTAGTTTAGAGTCATGGTGCTGAGACCTGTAAATACCTAACTGCATTCTTAGAGAATATGACTATTAACTTCCTGTTCTTAGAGAATGGACTTTGGTATGTTTTAGAATTTTTTTTTTTATACGAACAAATGAATTGAATCCAAATTGGATCATTTTATTTAGCTGAGGTTTTGCTGACTCTTAATATTATTAAGAGTTAATATAATGATGTGGCGTGATATTAGATAACATTACTGTGTCAGTATTAACTTTCTTGACAATGGCAATGTGACATAGAAGAATGTCTTTTGTCTTAGGTGATACATGTTGAAATATTGATAGAGGAAGCCACGTGTTTGCAACTTTCGAAATGTTCAGAAAATAAAAGGTGTTAACAATTGGTAAGTGTAGGTAAAGGATATATGAGTATTTATTGCACTATCCTTTCTATTTCTCTAAGTTTGAATATGTTCAGAATGAAGGTTTAGAGGGAGGAAAAAGTAAAATTCTACTCCCTTGTCCTCTCTTAACTGTCTCTCTCTGAAGGTGGAAATCATCATGAATGAAATATATTAAGATATCAGATCTTTTGCCTCTGGTTCCCTTACTCCACACATTTCCTGTCAAGCTCCAAAGCCACCTGTGGAATGTTTATTCAACGCGCAAGATGATTTTCTGCCAGGAAGGTGAAACCTCAATAATCGCTCTGTTGACTGGCTATTTCAGTTTGCTGGGAGGCCCATGTGGTGTTACTGCCCCTCTGGTGATACCTTCATGCGTAGTGAATGTTTCAAACTGCAAGATTCTCCTCTTTGAGGAGAGAAGTGTGCCAGGTATCAGAGCGAATGTGTGCATGCAGGAGCAAGCCTGTCCCGTAAAGCCACTGCCGTTTACACTTTAGGAAAACACTGCCAAGAATAAGCATATGGCCTGTGCAAGGTCTCTCAGGCATGTGCTGATGAGTTTAGTATGGGGACCTAGCTTAACGTTTTGATTTAAAGCTGGGGATGCCAGAGCCTCCCAACTGTAGATCAACTGTACCTATGTGGGGTCTTCCTTCAGAGCCCATGTTTTCTTTAGCCTGAGATGTGTGCCCCGATGTGGAAGCTGCTTGTCCACATAGAAGCAGACACAGAGGAATATTACCTTGCTTAGGTGTTAGGCTTGGATGTCAGCACAAATTGCACGTGGCCAGAATAACTCCTGAAAACACTTTGAATGGCCCATGAATTACGCTGACAGGCACCTGGGAACTGAGGCTGGCAGAGGAAACACGTTCACTCTGGGTATATGCCCTTGGAAAAGACTGGCAGCCAAAACTCCTATGCCACGTCAGCCAGGGCCACTGTGGCTTTTGGTTGGTGAACTGCCCTCTGCAGTGGACTGCCTGAGTTTGAATCCTGGCCCCACCACTCCTACCTATATGTCCATGAACAAACGACTTAACTCCTCTTAGTCTCTCTCACTTCCTTCCCCTTCCCATCCCTCCCCTTCCCTTCCCTCCCCTCTTTTTCCCTCCTCTCCCCTCCCCTCCTTTTCCCTCCTCTCCCCTTCCCTCCCCTCATCTCCCCTCCCCTCTCCTTCTCTCCTCTCCCCTCCCCTCCTCTCCCCTCCTCTCCCCTCCCTTCCCCTCCTCCTGCTACTCTTTTTCTTTTCTCATATGTTTTGCCTCCCCATATTGCCTAGGCTGGTCTCCAACGTTTGGGCTCAAGCAATCAACCTGTCTTGGCTTCCTGAAGTGTTGGATTACAGGTGTGAGCCCCTACACCCAGTCTCTGTGTCTGTTTTCATCTGTGAAATGGGAATGATACTTACCTCATGGGTTATTCAGAAGATTAAATGCATTCATTTGTAGGAAGCACTTGTAACAGTATTGGCACATAATTACTTAAATACAATAACTGCCAGGTGCAATGGCTTACACCTGTAATCCCAGCCCTTAGGGAGGCAGAGGCTGGAGAATAGCTTGAGCTCAGGAGTTCAAGGCCTGCCTGGGCAATATAGTGAGATCCTGTTCTCCATAAAAAGAAAAAATAAAGACAACAACAAAAAAATACAATAATCTTTTATCCACAAAGCATACGTTGGACCTCTGGTGTATGCCTGAAACTGCGATAGGACTGAGCTCTAGATATGCCATGTTTTTTCCTGTACACCAATGGGCAGATAGCATATACAGCATGGACCAGCTGGACAAAGGGATGATTCAGTCCTGGGCACCGCAGAGCAGGACTGGGCAAGATTTCATCATGCTACTCAGAGCGGCACTCAATTTAAAACTTAGGAACTGTTTATTTCTGTATATTTCCCATTTAATATTTCCAGACCATAGCTGACCTCAGGTAACTGAAACCACAGAAAGTACCCGTAGTTGAGTCCAGGCGCGGTGGCTCACGCCTGTAATCCCAGCACTCTGGGAGGCCGAGGCAGGTAGATTACCTGAGGTCAGAAGTTTGAGACCAGCCTGGCCAACATGGTGAAATCCCGTCTCTACTACAAATACAAAAATTAGCCGGGCAAGGAGGCACACATCTGTAATCCCAGATACTCGGGAAGCTGAGGCAGGAAAATTGCTTGAGCCCAGGAGACAGAGGCTGCAGTGAGCTGAGATCACACCACTGCACTCCAGCCTGGCCTACAGAGCGAGACTCTGTCTCAAAAAAAAAAAAAAAGTACCCATAGTTCTTTGTGGATGGGGGGACAGCTGTATAAGAATTTATGACTATTTTTTTTTTTCATTTAAGTTAAATGCATTCAAAGTGTGGCTCTACTATAAAGGGTAAAAAGTGTGCATTAGAATTGGCAGTTAAAGAAGAAAACATTCGATTTCTTCCTCCTGTGGGTAGAAGCCTCTACGTGATGCTGCTCTTGTATTCCTTGCAATTGATTAAGAGTGCCTTAGATGTGGGAAAGCTGTTTCTGATCCTCTTATCAGAGTGTAAAGTGAAACATGCTTGACTGGTTAATAAAAACAGAAGACAGTTAGAAAACCTCTGTAGGCTGTGCGATGGAGTGGCCCAGAATTGCAGCCGGTGGTCGGTGTGCTGGCCTGTGGTTGGGTGCTGCTCTAGGAAGTGCTCAGCACAGGAAGTGACCTTTCTATTTCTTCCTAGCCTTCCTGTGGCTCTCTCTCATGACCAACGAAGTGAGCTGACTGCTGCCATCTTCCTCAATACCATAAATCTAACAGCACGGTGGCAAGTGGGAGAGGCTAATTGTGCGGTCTATTTGGTTCCTACCTGAGAAAGTGTTCTGTGGGCTCTGCCTAAAATCAAAGGCCTGAAGGACAGGAATGTTGAGAAGGAAAGCCATCGGGAATAAATCTGCCAGAGCCAGGAAATTGGGTTGGAGGTGTCTTATCAGGTCCTTATCTTAACCCTGCCCTCCCAGTGAAGCACCAACTACCCTAGATAGAGATCTGGTTCCCATTTACAACTGGGGACTTTGCAGCCTCAGACCCCTGAGTAGCTCACAATCCCCTGGTGAATCTGGGTAATGAACTAAACTGCTAGGAATGCCCCAGCTTCCCTTCTGACTGGGCCTTTGATTGTGTCACCTAAACCTAATACCCCTCACAAGCGCTAACGAGGCTGTGGTCCGGCGGGAGTGAGGCTCCTTGGCCTTAGCTGATCACAGGAACCTCTTTTTTTTGCTTGCTGCCCTTGAGGTATTTTTTAAAGCCACAAACACTGACTCATTCAAGGGTCACAGCCTCAATGACCAACAAACTGTTGAGAGAAATAGCAGGCCCAGGTCAACCCTTGGTTTCAGATCTTGGCAGTGTTTCTGGCTGCAGCTTGAGCCCCTCTGTGGTCTGGGGAGTGAGCGGGCCTTCTCATACCAGAGGCTCAGGGCAAGAATTCCTGCTCTCAGGTTTCCCAAGTAGAGTATTCCTTGATGAATTAGAATCTGACCAGTCTTGAGTTTCAGATAGGAAGAGGTAACAGTTTAATTTTAGTAGCGATGCTAGGGAAAGATTAAAATCCTGTCTACATATCATCTGAGAATGGTTAAATAAATCATAGCACTTGGATATGGTGAAATGTATGCAGCCCTCATTAAACATTACATCTTTGAAGGAAATGTAATAGCATACGAAAATACTCATGAAATATCCAGTTGTGGGGAAGAGGGTGGAGACGAGAAACTGGAGCTGTAATGTGGTCCAGTTCTGTAAAAGCATACACACATGTGAGGTATAGAAGTATACCAAGGTGTTACCTAGTGATTATCTTGGGGGTGTACACACATGTGATTTTTATCATCTATGTATTTTCTATTATTTGCCAAATGTTATACCCTGACATGTATTGTTTGTGATGTTTATTTTTTTTTTACACAGAGTCTCACTCTGTTGCCCAGGCTAGAGTGCAGTGGCACCATCTTGGCCTCACTGCAGCCTAAACCTGTGGGCACAAGCAATCCTTTTGCTTTGGGCTCCCAAGTAGCTAAGACCACAGGCATACTCCACCACACCCGGCTAATTTTTGTATTTTTTTGTACATATGTAGTTTTGTCCAATAATTGTCCAGGCTGGTCTCGAACTCTTGGACTCAAGCCATCCTCCCGTCTTGGCCTGCCAAGGTGTTGGGATCACAGGCACGAGCTGCTGCATCTGGCCTATATTATGTTTAAATGTTTTTTTATGTTAAGCCTCCCATAGCAAGAGGAAACTGAAGAGTTCTAAATACTCAAAGGTGGATCCATCTCTGGGCCACAGGCAGAGGGGGATGCTGAAACGTGTTATTCAGAGAACAAAATTCAACAGCATTTATCTATTCTCTTCTTTCAGTGTTGAGGCTAGGCCTTCATGCTTTGTTGGTAGATCTGATTGCCCCAATTTATGTAAGCTCATTGTTTATGCTAGCTTTTTGTTTGGCAGGAAAATTACATATTCATTGATTTGGATTTTTTTTTTAAATCTTGTTTATAGTCAAGTGATCATTCGAAATATCTAGTTCAAGTACAGAGGGCCTTATCTGCTATCCCAGGACCTGAAAACACAGGTTTTTTTCTTTAATTCATTTGATGGCAAGATGATGTTCTTTGAAAAACACTAACTACGGGAAAAGAAGGAAGCGCTGTTTAGAAGCATGTGGGCAGCTCCCTTCTCTGACTTCCTTCCTAACTGCAAGTGACCCAGGTGGACCAAGATGCTGTCAGAGGCCTTCAAGGCTGAAAGTCCATTTTCTGTAACAGCTTTGGGGCTGGAAGGCTAACCAGCCACAGAAACATCTGGCAATCAGACAGAAAGACATGAGACCACAAAGATGTCGATAAAGCTTTTTATCCTCTGCTTCCCCCAGCCTCCTTATTAATGGCAAATATTGAAGACAATTATATCTACCCACAGGAACTAGATGGATCCTCCTCTGCCCTCCACACCAGCCCCCCCAAGAAATTGGGTGGATGAATGTATCAGTAAAGTTAACCCAACTGGGAAGGAGTTTATGATTCACTTTCATTTCATGAAAAACAAATCCAAAATGCAGAGCAAAGGAAAGAAAACAAAAGGGGAAGCATTTACAGTCCTTAGCGGGTTGCTTCAACCTAAAACCCCTTCTCATTGGTTATCTTTATTGAGTACCAAGACTTGGAGCGCCTCCCCCACGCCCCAGTGTTCTTTTTTTAAAAGAACAGAAGATGAAAACACTATGAGATGTATGAGCCCTGATTATGCCCAATTACATTTGGCAAGCCTAAGACAAAAATTAATGGGACCAGATTATTCTTCTGCGTGAGATGTGGTATTGCCCAGCCTAACTATTTTAGCTCTTGCCATGCTGTAGATCGTCAAACAAATTAATAGCATGCTAATGGGTGCCTTTCAGGCTTCTCGTTTATATTAATGAGTTCCACTCCATCCGATAACCGGTGATTTATAGCACTGGAACTTGCAGCCTGGCTGTAAAGATTGTCTTTTGTCACTCTTTCTGGGGTGGAGCAGCCAGCCTAACAAGCTAAATGGTAGGGTTTTGTAATTGAATTCTAAAATGTGAAAACGCCTGCTGCAAGGACATTTCATTCTGATCATGGCTTTGGAAATTGAAAGGCCTTCAGTATGTCTCCCACCACCCAACGCTGAATGCAGTCTGATTTGGGTTTCCACAACTTGTGAAGCAAGGGTGTGACAAGATTCTTAATGGAGGGTATTCATGCTGAGCTAGCATGGCAGTTAGATTCAGCGGGCTGTAAAATAGCTCCTCTAAAGAAAACAATATATTCTTAAGAGCCATAAAAGAGACCCCTTCCTCACCTTGAAGGTATTCCCACCCCTCACCTTCCCCCCACCAAGCGTAGGAGGCAGAGAGCTCTGACTCTGTGCCAGGCACTGTGCTAACTACTTTATTCTTGACTCATTCAGTCCTCTGTGTGCCTTTATGAAGGAGGCAGCCGTGTTATTCCCATTTTACAGAGATGAAACTGGAGCACAAAGAGGTGAACTAGCTGACTCATTCTGAGAGTGGTGGAGCAAGGCTGCCAGCCCAGGCAACGCTCTGCTCCTTTCCAGCTCACCCGCTGCTTCTGGCCTTGTAGCCCTCTTATTTCTAATGTAAGAGCAGTGCACATTGGGAGCCCCAGATGAGCAAACTCCAAATGCCTTAGCTACGAGGGCCCCGAGAGTAGTTGCTGTCAGTTGAGCCTGGGAAAAGAAAAGCCAGTTAACAAATGAAAAAGTCCGTCCCCCTGAAGGTTTCCGTGAGGGTTCATGTGCTGGTCTAAAATGTCCCATCAGGAGTGGTGGGCTGGCAGGCTCCTAATGGAGCAGGACAGGCCGAGCTGCCACCTCCAGCAGCCTGCAGCCTCCTTGGGCTTTGCAAACAACCGCCTCCATTGTTTTCTGGGAGGAGTATACGACCATGGCTTTCCAAACGCGCAGTTCCTCCAAATAAGGGAACCTGATACCCTTGGAGATCTTGGCTTAAACATCAGAGGAACGTCTTGCTTAAATGATTATTTTTTTAAAAACATCAATTTGGATTTCATTTTCTTTGGTCCATGACCATCGTGTATAGCTGTGTCCCAGAAATGATCCAAAGACAGCTTATTTTTCATAAGCAACAGTCTGGAAACTTAATTGATATGCCATTCCTGCCCCCTAGTCCAAACCCCTGCCCAATCTATCCTTTTTACCTACTTTGACTTTGATTCTTTTAGTTCTTCCTATTTTACAATCACCAACCATTCCAGAAAAACATCTGCTAAAAAGATCCATTCCCTGTAGTGGGAATTAAGTACATATTTTAACTTCAGACAATTTTACTTAATGTTTTCTACATTGCATGGAGCAGAGGATTAATGCAGACGTCCCTGAAAAGCTCCTATGAAACCTTAAGCTGTGTCTTCAATCATTCAAACTGTTCAAGGGCTGGAATTTGAAAGAGGATGAGGAAGTACCAAGAATGAAATTAGATAAGGGATCTTTATTAATTTAAACATCTACGCAGGCCCGGTTGTACATAGGAAACACTGAACCCTTTTGCTTTGGTGTCCCCAGGCCCACCAGTTTTTTATCAGAAGATCACAAATAAAATGACTTTTAAAAGTAATCGGTTTAAGCCGGGTGCTGTGGCTCACACCTGTAATCCTAGCACTTTGGGAGGCCGAGGCGGGCAGATCACTGGAGGCCGGGAGTTTGAGACCAGCCTGGCCAACATGGTGAAACCCCATCTCTACTAAAATACAAAAATTAGCCAGGCGTGGTATTCTACGCCTGTGGTCCTAGCTCCTGGGGAGGCTGAGGCACAAGAATCCGTTTGAACCCAAGAGGTGGAGGTTGCAGTGAGCTGAGATCATGCCACTACACACTAGCCTGGGCAACAGAGTCTCAAAAACATTTTTTTAAAAATTTTTTTTAATTTAAAATAAAGTAATTGGTTTAAAAAAAAGAAGAAACAAGACCATTCCTCACCGCCACCCCAAGTTTCTTTCTATAATTTTTTGCATTTTGAAATCAGAAATTAAGGCCATAGTTTTGTGCTAAGGCTATGCCATGAATGATTGAGTCTGGTTGGTAATTGGCAATGAAATGTGGACATGGATTTTGTGGTGTGTATTGGAGTAGTTGATAGCCAAGAGTCCTGGGTCTGGTTCCATTTCATACTCACCAAGTGAGATCTTGGGCAAGTCAGTTTGGTTTCTCTGAGTGTCTTAGTCTATGCTGTTATAACAGAACACCTGAGACTGGGTAATTTATTTAAAACAAACAAAACAAAACAAAACAAAAAAACAGACATTCATTTCTCACATTTCAAGAGGGTAGGAAGTCCAAGATCAAGGTGCCAGCTTGTTTAGCTGTCTGGTGAGGTCTGCACCCTCCAGAGGGGAATTACAGTGTTTGTATATGGTAGAAGGCAGAAAGGCAGGATAGCTGAATGGCCCTGGGAAGCCTCTTTTCAAAGGGCCTTAATCCTCTTCAAAAGGGAGGAGCTTTCATGGCATAATCACCTCTTAAAGACCCCACCCTTTAATACCATCACATCGGCAACACCTGGAATTTTTTTTTTTAAATTTTAATTTTAATTTTTTTTTTTGAGATGGAGTTTCACTCTTGTTGCCCAGCCTGGAGGTCAATGGCATGATCTCAGCTCACTGCAACCTCCGCCTCCCGGGTTCAAGCAATTCTTCTGCCTCAGCCTCCTGAGTAGCTGGGATTACAAGTATGTGTCACTACGCCCAGCTAATTTTGTATTTTTAGTAGAGACAGGGTCAAACTCCTGACCTCAGGTGATCCACCTGCCTTGGCCTCCCGAAGTGCTGGGATTACAGGTATGAGTCACCACGCCCAGCCAACACCTGAATTTTGGAGGGGACACATTAAAACCATAACACTGAGTCTGAGCGAGATGATAAAAATTGGATAGATTGTCTGGTTTTATCCAGCTCGGAAATCCTCCAGGAGGCATATGTTTTTGTTTCACGATATTCTATGCGAAAGCACATTAGAAGAAGTTCACCAGAATTTGGCTGGTATTCTTTAAGTTAACCACTTAAAAAATATGTAGTTGAGAAGACTGGAGAGAGAGCAAGCTCTAGGTACAAAGACTAAAGAGAAGCAGGCGACCTCTAAGGAAAAGCAAATCATTCATAAAATCCGTGGAACACCTACTGTGTGCCAGGTACCAGGCTAGGAAGTGGGGATATAAAATGAATGCGGACCGCCTACTGTGTGCCAGG
>NW_012107919.1:1854195-1855955 GCF_000951045.1 Mandrillus leucophaeus
AAAATGAATGCGGACCGCCTACTGTGTGCCAGGCACCAGGCTAGGAAGTGGGGATATAAAATGAATGTGGAACGCCTACTGTGTGCCAGGTACCAGGCTAGGAAGTGGGGATATAAAATGAACACGTACAGAAAGCGCCAAGACTAAATCTAGATTGCCTTAATGAAATGCTTTTAAAACGTGTTTCCTTTTCACCGTAAGTCCTTTTCTGGCTACACTGTATGTACAAATAAAAGCCTCACTTGTTGAAAGTCTTCTTAAAACTCATGAATAGGATAGGTGGTAAATTTCTCTAGGTCTTCAAGCAAGTCACAGGTCAGAGCTGTGCAGAAGTCAGGCCTTTTTAAAGCAAAACATTTTCTTCTCCATCGTGCCCTAACTGAAACCTGAAGCCTGGAAGACATCACTGTCCCTACAGCCTTCTCCAACTGTGGCGATTTATTTCTGCAAGGTCTAGATATGGGCCAGGACCCTCCTTATTGCCATTTCCAGACCATTTCTCTGTTTACTCCTTTAAAAGAAATACAGTTTTTTTGAAGCGTACAGTATTTCAGATTATGCCACCGGCTGTCTCTCCTTATTTCAGTGGTATGCAGGTCTTAGGTTCCCGTCCCTGCCCCTTCCTGGAAGATGCTGGCCTCTGCCTCACTGCCTTGCTTTGCACAACTCCCACCTCATTCTTGACAATGTCAACATCCACAGAGCACACTGGTCTTGTGATTCCTTGACCTACTGACTTCCAATGGTCCTGTCCTTTATCTGACTTCAGCTACCTGCCCTCAGGGTTATACCTTGGGCCTCGTGACCAGTAACTGCATCATCTCTGAAATTATATTATTAAGCTTCCTTCTCTCTGACTACCATTCCCATCTTTCCAGCTTAATTTTCTTGGTCCCAACATTCTAGTGGGATCTTCCACTGTCCATGAACTCTCCCATCCTCCTCCTTCTTTCCTTCCCCTCCTTAGATTTTATGCCCCATCACACTGCCTTGCCTTTCATTCTCTTTCACCGTTTCTGGAAAATCCTAACCCTGGTTAAACCCAAGTCTGCCCTCTCCCTGCTGGCACCAAGGGAGCTCAGTGTGGCTGGAGAATAGGCACACACCAAGCTGATTGGATTCACTTTATTTTCATTTACTTCTTTAGAGACAAGGTCTTGCTCTCTCACCCAGGCTGGAGTACAGTGGCATGATCATAGCTTCCTGCAGCCTTGATCTTCTGGGTTCAAGCAATACTCCCGCCTTAGCCTCCTAAGTAGCCGGGACTACAGGTGCACATCACCATGCCTGACTATGACTTCACTTTCAATTTTTAGCCTGTTATGGACGGAACACTTGTGTCACCCCCAATGTGATGGTATTTGGAGATGGGACCTTTGGAAGTGATTAGGTCATGAGGGTGGAGCTCTTATGAAAGGAATTAGTGCCCTTATAAAAGGGACCCCCAGTGGCTCCCTAGCCCTCTTTCTGCCATGTGAGGACACAGTGAGATGCTGGCAGTCTGCAACCCAGAAGAGGTCCCTCACCAGAACCCAGCCATGCTGGCACCCTGATCTCAGACTTCCAGCCTCCGGAGTGGTGAGAAATAAATTTCTGTTGTTTATAAACTGCCCAGTCTGGGACACTGGTTATAGCAGCCTGGGCTGACTAAGGCATGGTCATGGTCACAGTCACACAAGAGAGCTTTCTGCTTTGCCTGACCATGCCATTCATTCCATAGCCAGCTCACTCTATTTTCCCACACCTCTTCTTTCTGAAAC
>NW_012107919.1:1857005-1880073 GCF_000951045.1 Mandrillus leucophaeus
AAACAAACAAACAAACAAAAAACCTGTTTTTGTAGAGACACGAGGACTCACTATGTTGCCCAGGCTGGTATCGAACTCCTGGCCTCAAGGGGTCTTCCTGCTTCAGTCTCCCAAAGTGCTGAGGTTACAGGCGCGAACCACCACACCTGGCGAGAACCATCTTCAAAAGTCTTTTCACTTGGCCCCGTGTGCATTGTATTTCAATTTCCATGTTCTGACTCATAGCGATACTCCTGGGAAGCATTGGCCATAGTCAGCACCATCATTTTCCCACTGATTCTCTCCTGCCAGCAACAATCAAGGTCTCATTGCCACTGCTCCTTTGAAGTCGCTCTTCTGAGGGTATCAACAAGTTGTGTATTGTCAGACTCAAAGGCCCATTGTCACTTCTTCTTTCTTGATCTCTCTCTTTTCTTTTTGACAGGGTCTCGCTCTGTCACCCAGGCTGGAGTGCAGTGGCGCAATCACTGTTCACTGCAGCCTCAACACCCCCAGGCTCAAGTGACCCTCCCACCTCAGCCTCCCGAGTGAGTGGACTACCGCCTTCCACCACTCCTGGCTAACTTTTTACATTTTTTGTAGAGATTTTGCCATGTTACCCAGGCTGATCTCAAACTCCTGGGCTCAAGAGATCTGCCCACCTTTGCCTCACTTAAAGGTTTGAGTCACTTGTACCCTACCATTTTCTTCTTTTAACATTTATTTTGACTTTTCAGATGTATAGAATGTTGCAAGAATAGAACAAAGAATTTTTATACTTCATTTACCCAGATCCCCAAGTATTAACATTTTACTGACCAGCCTGGCCAACATGGTGAAACCCCGTCTCTATTAAAAATACAAAAGATTAGCCGGGCATGGTGGCGTGCACCTGTAATCCGAGCTACTTGGGAGGCTGAGGCAGGAGAATCACTTGAACCCAGGAGGCAGAGGTTGCAGTGAGCCGAGATCGCACCATTGCACTCCAGCCTGGGCAACAGAGGAAGACTCTATCTTGAGAAAAAAAAAGAAAAAAAATTTTACCCTGTTTGCCTTACCGTTAACTCAGTCTCTGTCACAGGTGTGTGTGTGTCCACATGTGCAAATTTTCTTCTGTACCTTAGAAGGGCATCTCAGCAGCATTTGACACAGCTGGTCACTCATTGCTTCCCCAAACAGTTCCTGCACTTGGCGCCTGGGGCATGACTCCCTTGACTCTCATCTTTCCTCAATGGCTTCTCCTTCTCAGCCCCTTTTGAGAGTTCTTCCTTCTCTTTAGGGTTGAGAGAGCTCTCTAGGCCCACCTTCGGGCCTCTCCACCCTGCGGCCTCTTCTTCATCTGCTCCAGTTCCCCAGGTGACCCCATCTGGCTCTGAGAGTCACATCGCAAGCACTACCAGCCAGGACGCTGCCCTCAGCCCCGACTCTCCTCCAGCCTCCTCATGTTCCATCAGGTGTCCCCTGCCCAGAATTGCAGTCCTAGTCTCACCTCCCCTGCTTTTCTCCCAGGTGCCCCCCTACATCAGTAAATGGCAGGATTAATAGTTACTCTGCTGAAAACCTAGCAGCTATCCTCGATTCTTCTTTCTCACACACCATACCCAGGCTGTGAGCCAGCCTGCCAACTCTGCCCTCAGAAAACACTGTTTCCACTGCTGTTGCTCTAGTCTGAGGCACAACCCTCACCCTTCCACTGCATCCATGACCTCCTAACCTGTCTGCTTGACCCCACTCTTGCTCCTCAAAACCAGAGCCAGGTTTTAAAAGTTCAACTCTTACCATGCCACTGGTTCATTACACTTAGAATAAAATCCAAGGCCCTTCCACAGTAGACCAAGTCATTTGTGATTTGGCCCCTACTTTCCTTAATGACTTCTTTATTACCACCCCTTGGGGGTTTGTACCTGCTGTTACCTCACCCAGGTGGCCCCGTCACAGGCTCCCTGACTTAGTGCAAGTCTCTGCTTCATTGCCACCTCCTCCAAGAAGCCCTCCCTGACCTCCCTATGAGGGAGCTCCGCTCCCCTGTCCCTCTCCATTCGCTCTCCTGGCTTGAGTTTTCTTCCTATCAACAACTGCTATCTGCCATACCTGTATTTTCTTATTGTCCATCTTCCACCCACTAGAATATAAGGTCCTTAAGGCGGGACTTTGGTCTGTTTCATATCAAGTAAATACCTTGCCGCATAAGAAGTATTTCTTAAATATTTGTTAAATGGACAAACCAGTAGGCAAAGGCAAGATGACTGACTGGATTCTGACCACAGTAGAGACCAGTGGCCCTGGCCAGCCTCCACATGGTCTGTGAACGCTGCCATCTTCACAGACCATGACTAAAAGAACCCAAGGAAAACTAGCTGTTTCGAGGCCAAGGCCAACATCTTAACACTTTGCAAAGTAGGAAAGATCATCTTTGTGCCATAAGGCATGTAGCTTCTGCAGCTGTTTTAGAAGTTTCCGAGTGAGTCTTTGCTAAATCACTGTCAGTCCTCTCAGAGAATACTGTGGCTTTTCCTTCCCTCATTACTGGAGGAGAGAGTGGGGTATAGGATGAACAGAAGGAATTCAGCCTTGGATCCAGGGGACTTAGGCCAGTGTCTCAAGCAGAATGAAATACACTATATGCTTGACTTAAGGTCTATTTAGATTTGCTCCTCCCTTCCCTAGTTCAGTAGATCTCGAAAATATATGGGCTAGGGTCAGGACTTGGCAAATTAGTATATTTGGCTTATGTTTTAAATGTGTAAATCAGTTGCGTTCAGGTTCCTAGTGCATTCGTTTAAACGATACCTTTGTATTATTGGTGTAAGTTACTCTAAAAGACAAAAACCCTCTTATTAGCTACAAGCAGGGATGTTTCTTTTCAGACCCCTTTGCCCAACCAAAAGCAGCCCATATATGTTAAATTTTAAAAAATTTTAAAAATAAACATATCAGCCCGGGCGTGGTGGCTCACGCCGTGGCTTACGCCTGTAATCCCAGCAGTTTGGGAGGCTGAGGTAGGTGGATCACCTGAGGTCAGGAGTTCAAAACCAGCCTGGCCAACATGGTGAAACCCCGACTCTACTAAAACTGCAAAAATTAGCAGAGTGTGGTGGCGCGCGCCTGTAATCCCAGCTACTCGGGAGGATGAGGCAGGAGAATCGCTTGAACCCAAGAGGTGGAAGTTGCAGTGAGCCGAGATCGCACCATTGCACTCCAACCTGGGCAACAAGAGCAAAACTCCATCTCAAAAAATAAAAATAAACATATCGGTTGGAGAGATAGTTTTCAGTCCTGTGCCCCACTCCCAAGAACCCTGTGCCACCTCTGTTCTACTCTGTGATCTTGGAGACTAGAATCGCCAGTTTTACAGCCCATGTGTTCTGCCGACAGAGGGATCTTCAGCTTTCCCTCCTCCGCATTAGGAAGGTACTTACAGACCCCTGCATCCCGGTGGGAGAGGCTGGCCGGGAAGCAAAAGCTGGTCCACTTGGGATGAAGACATCAAAGCTGATTCTGATCCAATTAGAAAACGAGACTATTGTCCCCTTAATTCCCAAAGTTATCAGGCTGTTACGAACACTTAGCCAGTTTCCTTGGGG
Organism: Mandrillus leucophaeus; assembly: GCF_000951045.1. Classification (NCBI taxonomy): domain Eukaryota; kingdom Metazoa; phylum Chordata; class Mammalia; order Primates; family Cercopithecidae; genus Mandrillus; species Mandrillus leucophaeus. The sequence goes on from NW_012107919.1 coordinate 1,860,569, forward strand.
ATTGCTATGGCATTGACTTAAATCTGAAGCTCATTGATATTCACACATAATGACAAACCCCATTCCCCCATATGTGCAGGGAGCCTGGGAAGCCTGGGAGCCACTTGCTCTGTTTCCTCTGGCAGATGAAGGCTTTCAGATTTGCACAGTGGCTGTAAAATGCTATTTTTCCTCAGTTGGTCTTAAATGAATGTTAGTCTCTTGTGTCTCAGAAAGAAGAATGTGAGCACTTTATTGGGAAAAAAATTTATAACTGTTTCCATTTATAGCACTTCAGAGAATGAACATGAGAAATCGTTTAAGCTGGTAATTTTAGCTATTAGTCCTGTCTGTGGAATTCCCGGAGACACTTATCCATCCGTGTTCAAGACAAAATGATTCTCTCCTCTGCGGCACACACTTTTCTTTTGTTCCATGGTGTTTCTGCCTCTGGTTTTTCTTTCTTTGTTTGTTTTTCTTTTTTCACTTCTTATAGAGACAAGGATTTTGCTATATTGCCCAGGCTGGTCTTGAACTCCTGGCCTCAAGCGATCCTCCCACCTTGGCCTCCCGAAATGCTGGGATTACAGGTGTGAGCCACAGCACCTGGCGCTCTGGTTTTTCTTGAAGCCATCCTGCCCTTGATGTCTCTACATGATTTTCATATCTGCCATATGTGGTTAATGAGCTTCTTAAACTATCTGCTCTCTTCGATTACTATCACCTATTACAGAGAAGAACCGCACATTTAAAGTTTACCAGGTATTTTCCTGGAGTTACTGGGATTGGCATGGACTGCTGAGGCCAGGGAGGAATTAGATCCAATCTTGGCAAAAGGAACTTTCGGCCTTCTCTGCTCCATGGCCACAAGGTAAACCTTAAGTCCACCTACAGTTTTGACAATGCAAATTATTCATGGGATCATGCAAGGGAAGATAGCTACTTTGACACAAATGTAATCTAGAAAGACATTTGCTGTATTTCTGTTTCTTCTATACTTCACCATTTGATTATTTCGCATCCAAAATTCCATCCTAAGGCCAATACAACTGATTTGCCACAATTTAGGAATCCCTTTCAAATGTCTTCAGGGACTAGGTCATTTATCTATGTTAATTTGTTTTAAAGAAGTTGTTGGAGGTGAAATAACTGGAAATTGTATAGGACAATTGGGAAGAGGGAGGACTGTAGTTAGTTCCAGGCCTTGCCTAAAAGCTACTCAAATATAAACCTTAAAAAGGCTGTGTGGCCGGGCGCGGTGGCTCACGCCTGTAATCCCAGCTCTCAGGGAGGCAGAGGCGGGAGGATAGTTTGAGCCCAGGAGTTCGAAACCTGCCTGGGTAATACAGCGAGACCCCGTTCTCCACAAAAAGGAAAACAAAACAAAACAAAAACAAAACAAAAAAAAAGGCTGTGTGGATCAACCAACGCACATCTGATGAGGCCCAGGAGCTGGTTCTTTCTGGGATACTCTTTGCCTAGAAGGGTGTGTTTTTATCATCTCTCAGGATTTGTTTACCTGTCCCCAGGCCTCCTTTGTTCTGGCCTGAGGGTCTTGTGCTCAGGGCAAGACCCAGCCTGCCTAGGGCGGGTATCTCATGCATTGACTCTGAACTCCAAAAGAAGCCATATTTGGATGGGAAGGAAGACTTGAGGTCAGGGTAGCTTCAAGTTATGACCTGAGCAGAGCTGGTTTGTGGGCTCATGAGAAATGCCATTAGTTTCCTCCCTACGGTCCTGGAGTCAGGCCTGGGTAATTTCCAACTCTGCTGCTTACAAGTTGTGTAGCTTTAGGAGGCAAATTGCGTGGCCTCTCTAAGCCTCATTTTCTACCTTTGAGAATGGGATAATGGTAATTGAGTTGTCATGAGATTAAATAAAACAATGTAGGTCAAGCACTTAGCACGGTGCCCAGTGCATGGTAAGCACGACATTAGCATTAACCATGGCTGTTGGGACTTAGAGGCTGTAGATGTGCCTTAGCGAACTCCTGAAATTAATTGCAAAATGCTGTGTTGATGTGTACTTTGTTTCTTCCTGCTCTATTACCCTTCATCAGATTTTAAATTTGGACCACGATAGAATAGGAACTTGGATGTTAAGGGAAGCTGAGTAAGTTGTTAGAGAACTCAGATGTTTGAGAACTGACAATCAGGTCCTCCTGGACCTGGAAAGTTTAAGAGTCCTGTTAGATAGCTCTTGCCACCCCTGTCAGAACTTAACTGGTCATAGGTTTCTGTTATTGACCCACTTTCTTCAAGGGCAGAGGCAGTTTTGCAGGCAGTGCTGATGCCAGAATTGGAAAAGCAGATTCTCATTTAACAAACACGACCTCAGTAAAAACAGCCATGTTGTTGGTCTCCATTTGAAGGCAGAGGTGGGGATTGGGAGTATGTGATTAATAAACCCAGAGGGACGGTGAAGGTCATTGCTAATGTTATGACCAGATGCAGGAACGTCCAGAGGAAGACTGTGCTTCATATCAGGGCCATAGAGAAGAGCGTTTCCATGTATCTTCTGTCGCAGCCCCTATGCCTTCCTTGTGCACCCAGGAGTGATTTCTGCAACAACACAGAGGTCTGGCCCGCAGGAGAGTGACCTTGGAAACGTGGTTGAGGGTCATCCTTCATTGTCATCTCTCTGTGGGCCTGTGAGCTCCCTAACTGCCCCCTCCCGCCCCTATCCTCCTCCTGGGCCAAAAACGACCAAGAGACTAATGAGGCAATGGAAGAATCATGCTCTGTCTGTTCTGGGCTCTGTCCGTTCTGTTACAATTTTTTCAGACCTGATTTCAAGTGCTCAGAAAACTTGCAAGGGGCGCATGGCTTCTAGAGGACCCGGCTATTGGAAATCTTTGATTGTTCTTGTGCTTAGGATAACTCTGAAGAGTGACCTCATCTTTTGTTTGTTTTCCTTGTTTACGCAATGGGGTGTTTTTAGGTGATTGAATAGAAATTGGTGAAGAAAAAGTAAGATGGAGAAAAGGATGGATAGAAGAACAGACCTAGCTAAGTAGATGATAAGACAAGTATAGCAAAATGTAAATGAAAGGCTGTAGTCTAAATAGTGGTTATAAAGGTGTTCACTGTAAAAAAGCTTTCAACTTACTGGCTTTTTTCTGGAGTATGTGAAAAGAAATGCTTTCAACTTTCCTGTATGTCTGCAGTTTTTAATAATAAAATATTGGGGGAAATGAGTTGAAATATCTGGAAAACTAAAACTTAGATAATGGCTAGAGAAAATTTTCATGGATTTCGGTTTCAACATACCACTCCCGGCCCCATTATTATCCCCATCGTGTTCAAGCTCTCTCTTCCTCATGGCTTATTCATTCGGTCTTGAGCATCCCTGGCCGTCACGTTCTAAGTGACGTGGATACGGTGGGGGAGCAGGGTGGCTCTCTGACTCTGGAGCATCCTTTCACTTTTCTAGGGGAGTGGAGACAGACAAGCAATAGTGAGATGTTCCACAAAAAAGAAAAAAAAAAATACCGTGGAAACAGAGTGAGGAGAGGGTTCGGCTGGCTGCCTTACAGAGAGGGCTCAGGAAAGGCCTCTCCAAGGTAAAATAGAAGAGGACCCTTGAAGTCAAGTAATAGCTGGGGAAGCCCTAGCTTGTGTAGAGAGCCTCTGTATGTCGTGCAGAAAACTGTCTTCAAAACTTGGAAGAATTCTGAAGAAGTGGCTCTATTTGGTGCTCATTCATAATTGCAGAATTGCTCCGGCCGTATAAAGAGGAGATCTTTTTTTTTTATTTTTTTTTTTTTAAGGCAGAGTCTTGCTCTGTCACCCAGGCTGGTGTGCTGTTAGCTCACGACAGCCTCCACCTCTCAGATTTAAGCGATTCTTCCACCTCAGAGCCCTGAGTAGCTGGGACTACAGGCGCACGTCACTACGCCTGGCTAATTTTTGTATTTTTAGTAGAGGTGGGATTTTGCCATGTTGGCCAGGCTGGTCTCAGGCTGGTCTCAAACTCCTGGCCTCCCAAAGTGCTAGGATTACAGGCATGAGCCACCACACCTAGCCAAGAGATCTCTTCTTTTACTGTATATATTTTTTTAATTGTCATACAGTAAGTTTGACTTTTAGAGGTGTGTATACAGTCCTATGAGTCTTTTTTTTTTTTTTAAATAAAGATGGGGTCTTGCTATGTTGCTCAGGCTGGTCTTGAACTCCTGGGCTCAAGCAATCCTCCCACCTCAGCCTCCCAAAGTGCTGGGATTACAGGCATGAGCCACGACAGCACCCAGACCAAGTCCTATGAGTTAACACATGTATTCATTTGTGCAACCACCACCATGATGAGGAGGCAGAACAGTTCCATCCCTCCAGAGCTCCCTCCTGCTATGCTTGATAGTCACACCCTTCCCTCCCCCAGCCCCAGCAACCACCAATCTGTTCTCCATGGTGGTAGTTCTGTCTTGTGTGAATATCATATAAATGGAGTCATGCGGTATGGAAGCTTTTGAGGCTGGTTTCTTTCACTCAGCATAATGTCCGTGAATATGTTTCTAAGTCTCCAAGGGGAGACATGTTGAGAGTCCTAGCTAAAAGGCTTTTGTTTTGCTGGGAATGATGAGAGGAGCAGAAACAGCATGAAAGTGGTGATGGATGATAAGAACCAAAAACAGGAATGGGAGATCTAGAGGTGGATGCTGGAAGAAGGATGCTGGGGAAGGAACCTAGGCACAGAAAGAGGGATCTTTTAAAACATATTTTGAGGCTGGGTGTGGTGGCTCATGCCTATAATCTCAGCACTTTGGGAGGCCGAGGCAGGTGGATTGCTTGAGGTCAGGAGTTCAAGACCAGCCTGGACAAGATGGTGAAACCCTGTCTCTAGTAAAAATACAAAAATTAACTGGGTGTGGTGGCAGGCACCTGTAATCCCAGCTACTTGGGAGGCTAAGGCAGGAGAATCGCTTGAACCGGGGAAGGCAGAGGTCACAGTGAGCCGAGATTGCGCTACTACACTCCAGCCTGGATAACAGAGCGAGACTCTGTCTCAAAATAATAATAATAATAATAAAGTAGAGTCTCACAGTGATGCCCAGGCTGGTCTTGAACTCCTGGCTCCAAACGATCCTCCTGACTCTGCCTCCCAAAGTGCTGGGATTACAGGTGTGAGCCACCACCCAGCCTAAAATTTTTATTTACTAATTTTTTTTTTTTTTTTTTTTTGAGACAGGGTCCTTTCTATGTTGCCCAGGCTGGCCTCAAATTCCTGGGCTCAGGCAGTCATCCTGCCTCTGCCTCCCAAGTAGTTGAGACTACAGGCGATTATAATGTTTTCTTCTATAAATGTGCAGTGTAAATCTCTTTTGTTTTCCCCAACTGTAGTATTGGGTCATTGAGTTGAATTTACGTGGGAGATGTACCAAGAGACTCCTTTCCCAAGTGCAAGCAGGCCCAGGACAGAGGCTGCCCATCAAGTTTAGACCATCCCAGTTACAGACACAAGATGCAGGAGGGGAACTTTTAGCTTAGTAAAAGAAGAAACAGCGGAGTAAAAGGATCATAGAAGGGCTTGCCTCTCAGTAACCTGGGCGTCTCTTCCCAAAAAGCAGTCAGAAGCACCCAGCCAATTGAGATGCCATAGAGGCCCATGCTGGGAGAGCAGTTGGAGAGCACTACCCAGTTCTTAAAAAGACTGAAATCCCTCAGTGAATCTAGCATTTTGTGCATGTGTGACAGGGTTCCAGGGTAGAGCAGCAGGCCCCTGTGTTCCCAGCTGTGGTATCTTAAGGATGAACCCTCGCCTGGCCTCCCTAAGATTGCACGTGTAGAATGGCCTTGTAAACTACAAACCTTTTGAGGTGTTTTTTTATTATTATTGTCCATTTCTGCACCTTCGTGGTTAAGAAGCCTGCAAGATAATTAAAAGAGGGGAAAAAAAGGGTCACCCTGTTTTCCGCTGGCAAGGATGCATTGCCATGTTCCTCTGGTTACCGCCAGAGCAAAGCACGCACCAGGTCCTGCTACATAATGATGAATCCTCAGGGACCCCCGATAGTGATCGATAGCACCCGCCTAGCTCTGGGGCTTGCATAATGAGCTGCATAGCCCTGCCAGAGTCATGAGCCAGCCTCGGGGAAACCTCCCCTCCCCCACTGTCCACTTGTACAGCAAATGTCCCCCTCCCCACGCGTCCCCTCGGTTGGGTTTCCCTTTGATTGGCAGAGACCCTGTGATTTCCGCCTAGATTGCCTGACAGCCCCTCCGCCTGGTCTAATTATGCCAGGGCTGTTCTCGGGCCACAGCGACCCCAGGAAGGCTTTATCAGATTGTCCAACTGACCGTGACCAGATCTCTAGCACCTGCCTCTTTTGCTGACTGAGGATGGAAGGTGTTTATACACAGCGGAGCTGGCGGCTGATTGACTGGCCAGGCTCCTGGGCTGAGGACAGCCAGTCTGAGTGTCAGTGATGAAAAATGGGGTCTGCCTCTCCACCCAGCCTCATTAACACCCCTCCGGCTCCAGGCGGTATCAGGTGGGGTGTGTGCAGGCACACAGCCTGCTGCCAGTGTTCAGGGCCTCCTGACAGATTTCTGGCTGCAGTGCTGGACTTGGGTCCATCTCTTACCATTTTAATTTATTTACAAAATTTATTTATTTTATAAATGTTCCTATGTATGTTTAAGCCCTCCGCTTTCTCCATCTTTCTGGTTACAATTACCCATTCCCTGCTTCTTGTTCATCCGTCACCAATTCACCCTAAGTATGACCTCCTTACCTCTGTCTTCCACTCTCACACCTTTTCTTCCAACGTCAGCTTTCATGGAAGCCAGTCAATAATTACTCTTTGTAGGCTGATTTATTAGTGTGATTAAAGTTCTGTTTCTGAATAGAATCTTTGGTGCTGCCTGCCTTTTCCAGGTACCCACGGGTGATTCTGGTTATACAAAGAGGTCCTGTAAGGGAGCTCAGACATTGGGACCAATGCTTCTGGTCACTGTGGCAAATGGCCCATTTTGATAAGAACATTAAATCATCCAGATCCGTTAGGGCTCCACGGGGGTCATTTGCTCATTAATCACCAGTGGCCTGAGAACCAAAGCTGAGCCATCTCTGCCCTACAGGATGATGCGATGTGGCCCATTGTCTCAGTTCAGCTCAGCATCCCTGGGCCGAGCCCAGTCCTTCTATCTGAGACGTGGATCGGGCCTTACTGCTCAGAGTGAGGTCTCTGCAGCAGCAGCAGCAGCATCGGCATCACCTGGGGGCTTGCTAGAATGCAGACTCTCAGGCCCCACCACAGACCTGCTGTATCAGAGCCCTGTTTGGACAAGATCCCAGGGATTCATGTGCATGGCACAGTTTGAGATGCTCTGCATCTGGACATTATCAATCCAGGTAGGGAAGCCCTCCTTTAAATCTACCAAGAAGTCAGAGAACTCAGCAACTTACTTCCATAAAACTGGCTACTGAGGCATTCTCCCTTCCTTCTGGCTTTAGAAAGGATCTTATTAGGAGATAAGAAAGCCAGTTGGAAGCGTGGTTGCTGAGAGTGAGGAACCAAATGTGGCCCCTGGGACTAAGTTTCCTGGCAACTGCATCTCCTTATTCCTGGGGAAATATTTTGCAGTTGAAAGACCACCTACAAAAATAGTGCCCTCAAGGGTCACCTTGTGATGCTCCCCTCTATGCTGGCTGGCATTTAGTTATAATGTTCTGTCTGACCCATGTTCTAAATTGCCTTTGATTAAATTTGGAACTCGGAAGCTTAGATTTATGAGATGGTGTTTTTCCTCAGTATATACTTTGATACTTGCTGAATGGATATATGCTGCTTCTTTAATCAAGACTTTTTTATAGGCCAGGTGCGGTGGCTCACACCTGTAATCCCAGCACTTTAGGAGGCTGAGGCAGGCAGATCACTTGAGGTCAGGAGTTCAAGACCAGCCTGGCCAACATGGTGAAACCCCATTTCTACTAAAAATACAAAAATTAGTTGAGTGTGGTGGCATGTGCCTGTAGTCCCAGCTGCTCGGGAGGCTGAGACATGAGAATCACTTGAACCCAGGAGGCGGAGGTTGTAGTGAGCCGAGATCATGCCACTGCACTCCAGCCTGGGCGACAAAGTGAGACTCCGTCTCAAAAACAGAAAAAGACTTTTTTTTACAAATTTTATAACTTGTATTTTATAATACATTCAACATAGACAAACTTAAAAAATATGGATAATGAAAAGCACATTACAAGGCCAGGCATGGTGGCTCCTGCCTGTAATCCCAGAATTTTGGGAGGCCGAGGTGGGTGAATCACCTGAGGTCAGGAGTTCGAGACCAGTTTGGCCAACATGGTGAAACCCCATCTCTACTAAAAAATAATAATAATAAAATAAATAAACAAATAAATTACCCAGGTGTGGTGGTGTATGCCTGTAATCCCAGCTACTTGGAAGGCTGAGGCAGGCGAATTACTTGAACCTGGGAGATGGAGGGTACAGTGAGCTGAGACTGCGCCACTGCACTCCAGCCTGGGCAACAGAGTGAGATTCCGTCTCAAGAAAAAAAAGAAAAAAGAAAAGTACGTTACATTAATCTATAATCTCACTGTTTGGAGTTTGTGTCAAGATGTTGATGTGCGTATAGATATTTTCTTTACAAAAATGTGATCTCACTTTCAATACTATTTTAAAACCTGCTTTTTATTCAATGTATTATAAATATCTTTCCAAATCAATAAATACACCTCTTCTACATGTTCATTTTTAATGCCCTACAAGGTATTTCATTATATGAAATGTTCTATATTACAATGGTCTGAATGTTTGTGTCCCCTCCCCACCCCAGATTCATATGTTGAAACCTAATCAGCAATGGGATTATATTAGGAAGTGGGACCTTTGGGAAGAGGCCCCAGAGAGCTGCCTCGGCTCCTCTGCAATGTGAGGATGCGGCGAGAAAGTGCCATCTATGAACCAGAAAGCAGGCCCTCACTGGACACTTACCTCCCTTGATCTTGTACTTCCCAGTCTCCAGAACCATGAGAGATGAATTTCTGTTGTTTCTAAGCCTAGACCTGCATTATGGTATTTTGCTAGAACAGCTCAAATGAACTAAGACATATATAATGGACTTATGTAATCCATCACATATTACTAGGCATTTTGATTTATAGTTTATTTATCCTCTGTTATATCAGCACTGCTGTGAACTTCATCTGTACCAAAATATTTCCATACGGTCTCAATGACTTGTTTGGGATAATTTTTTGGATAATATAAAACTGGGACATTCAAATAAGAGAAGAGGCACAGTGTTCCAAGAGCTAGAAGGTGAAGGTAAGCCTTGCTTCCATCCTGCGATGTAGCTTTGTGTCTGTGAATAGCAACTTCAGATGAATAAGCTGTCAACATACTGGAACTCGGTGGTGCAGCTTCCTTGTGGGGATGACTCTTGGGAATCATCTGGATTTTCTGAAGAAAACAAATAATTAGGGTCCTGGCTTTCATTGCCCTGCCCAGCGGGAGTCCCCGAAGGGCTGTGCTAGAATTTCAGAGCTTGGTTGGCACAGCGTTGGTGATGGTTACAGGATTGTCTAGACAAAAGGGCCCAGGGGAGGCACAGAGGCTCTGTCAGTGGGTGGAAGGGATGATGCTGTGTGTACGTATTGAGCCACACCCTGGATTTCAGTAGGAACCAGAATAATTCTGAGGCTTGGGTGTGGGCAGCTGTGCTAAACAGGGAACTTGGGGTGGTTTCAAGCCAGTACAGAGCTAGGACCCGAGATCGCAGATTGGAGCAGACACACACAGAGAAGCAGATAGCAGAACCAGGATCAGCTGTCTGAGTGGGAAGGTCTTAGAGGACCCTGGCTAGGTGTTCACCAGGAAGATGTCCACACCTGTGCACTGGATGGGGGTGCATGTTCCTGGGCCAGGAGGGACCATGGTGGGCGTTCTGCTTGCTGAGACAGTGGTTTGGGTGGAGGTTCCCATTCCTGGAATGCCTAGAACTTTGCTGCTTGGCCCAGTATGTTCTGGGCTCTCTCATTTAAGGCAACTATGACCACTTTCAATGCCACCACCTCCTCCTAGCTTGAAACGACCTCCCTTGCTTTGCTCTATCTGTGCCACAATTAGGGAGCTTCCCATTTTCTTCATTATACGGCGGGTAGTTATATACGTATCTTAGGAAAAGTAGTATGGTGTGAGGAAAGCACCCAAGGATTTTGAGTCCACTGCTTCTTCACTTAATGTTCTGGCTCCTCCAATTACTGCCTCACCCTTGGGTAAGCTAATTAACTTCTCTGAGCTTGAGCATCCGCATTTATTAAACAGGGATTAGATACCTACCTCGAAGGGTGGTTATAAGGATTAGAAGTAATGACATATAAAGTACCCCTCCCACACTTTAGTGTCTGGCCAGATGGTGAGTGTTTAGATTGTCCATTATTGAGGACTTAATGTGGTCTAGTCTGTAAGCGTTGGCAGATAATTGTGGCAGATCCTCCAGACATGCTCATTATGTTAGCAGTAGGGGCCCTGAGGTCAAAAGGCTTAGGACAGCTAACCTGTCTCCCAGACCTGGGAGGGCAAGAGAGAGAAAGAGGGGCTCCGGGGCAGTTGTCAGAGCTAGGAAGGTGCTGAGTCGCCACAGGCATCAGAGGAGGACTTTCTGAATGGGTACAGTGAGGACCAGGTGGTGCTCTCTCCTCAAACCTACCTGTTGGGAACCAGATCAGCCCAGCAGGCCGGTAGCAGAGCCATGGCCTGGGAAGCTGGGTCAGCCTCACTGTCTTAGCTCCAGACTCACCCACTCCCTTCTTTGCGGTGCTGTGCTGTGTAGTAGTAAAGCCTCCACACGCTGGGTCCCATCCCTGCTCCATTCTTCCTGCTTGTGGGACCTCAGGCAAGCCCCCAACTACCTTGTGACTCAATGTTCTCATCTGTACAATAGGGATTATGGCACCTATCGCATAGTGTCCTTGTGAGGATCAAATGTTTATGAAAAGCATTTAGAGGCTAGGCATGGTGGCTTACACCTGTAATCCCAGAACTTTGGGAGGCTGAGGCAGGTGGATCACTTGAGGTTAGGAGTTTAAGACCAGCCTGACCAACATGGTGAAACGCTGTCTCTGGCCGGGGCGTGGTGGCATACACCTGTAGTCCCAGCTACTTGGGAGGCTGAGTCAGGAGACTCGCTTGAACCCGGGAGGTCGAGGTTGCAGTGAGCTGAGATCGCGCCATTGCACTCCAGCCTGGGTGACAAGAGCAAAACTCCATCTCAAAAGAAAAGAAAAGAAAAGCATTTAGAATAGTCACTGGCTGTAAAAGTTATTTTCTCTATAAGTGTTAGTGAGTGCCTTCTGGAATTTAGATCTTTATGTCTCAGGCCTTTCATCTCAACATCTGATTTCTTCTTGAGAATAGAATCCCTGGTCCTACTTCAAGTCTGGTCCATTTAACCCCCACTGTACATAGTATAAAGTTAACAATTCATAAAGAAGTGTCAGACAGATAGGTTGGGGAAGCTCAGGCTATGACACTAAATAGATCTGAGTTCAGATTCTGGCTTTGCCCCTGACTGCCTCTGGATCTTTAACTTCACTGGCCTCATTTCCTCATCTGTATAATGGAATAAAATAGTAGAGTCTCTATAGGGTCATAGTGAGGATTAAAGTAAAGAACAGATCGGGCATGGCAGCTCACTCTATAATCCCAGCACTTTGGGAGCCTGAGGCAGAAGGATGGCTTGAGCCCAGGGGTTCAAGACCAGCCTCAGCAACATAGCAAGACCCCATCTCTATTTAAAAAGATAAATATAAATATGTAAAGAACACATTGCAAAGCATGTGGCAGTAGTGAGCTTTCAGGAACCGGTGGTGCTAATGAATAAATAGCACCTTAGTAATACTCATTCTATCTCACTCACAAACTGGACAGTTCATGCATTTGCTCATGTTTCATTTTGAAGTAAGAGGATGGTTTGTTTCTGCTTAGTTTTCCCCAGTGACTGAGAACCCTAGGAAGAAAACGAAACACCTGTGCATACACATTATACCCATGGAGTTGCATTTCTGTATGTACTTTTCACAGGCCATTATCAGACATTACACTGCCCCAGAGGTTAATTGTAGTCTCCAGAGTCCATTGAACTTCCACAGTGGCTGGGATCTTTGGCCACTTTCCCAGCCTGTTTATGGGGAGCCTGACTTGAAGCACATCTCCTAAGTGTTTTCCAAGTTGGCGCTGAGTCTCTCTGACTTGGAAATGCCAGCACACAGCTTTGTGTGTGCAATGATTTAGCTCTTATGAAGGCGCCAGTGAAATGCCCACTCCTACCCGGGTGTTGGACATTTTGGAGACCTAGAAAGAAGCAAGCAGTGTTATTGACAAGCGCAGGTCCTGTAGGGAACTGTGGGAAGTTAGGCATGATTCTGTCCCTTGTGCCCCAACAAGGACTGGTGAGGACACTCAGCCATTCCCTCAGTGCATCAAAATGGAGGCCAGCACATTGTATAGCCTTATTTTTTCTATCAAGGATTAGGGTGATAATGATTAACCAGAGGACTTAGGATCAACTAATCCCCAAAGTGGTTCTCAGAATACTATGAAAATGTAGCACAGGAAAAGGTTCCATGGCCAAATATATTTAGAAAATGCAATGCACTGTCTTTCCTTCTTGGCATTTTATAATATACAATTTGCATATTCAAGGCCCTGAGAAGTCCTGCAGTAAGGAAACAAACTCAACCATGTTAAATCCAGCAGCACTCAAATCGAATTCCCATGAGCACCTTTCTCCTTTTAACATCCCCAGGAGCTAGGGAAAACATTGAAGAAATTCTGGATTATCTAATTATCCCCAAAGTTAAAAAATAAAAAAATAGAAATAATTTTTTAACTTTTTTTTTTTTTAGTTTTTTGTATTATATCCTGCTCCTTCTGCAGATCGCAAACGTTTATAACAAGTGATATGAGAATATTAAGAAAAGAGACTCTGAGACAGGGGCGGTGGCTCACACCTATAATCCCAGCACTTTGGGAGGCTGAGGCGGGCAGATCACAAGGCCAGAAGTTTGAGACCAGCCTGGCCAACATAGCGAAACCCTGTCTCTACTAAAAATACAAAACTTAGCCAGGTGTGGTGGCAGGCGCCTGTAATCCCAGCTACTCGGGAGGCTGAGGCAGGAGAATCACGTGAACACAGGAAGTGGAGGTTGCAGTGAGCTGAGATTGTGCCATTGTACTCTAGCCTGGGCAATAAGAGCAAGACTCCATCTCAAAAAAAAAAAAAAAAAAAAAAAAAGAGAGAGAATCTGTTGTTTTGTTTTGTTTTTGAGACAGAGTCTCGCTCTGTCACCCAGGCTGGAGTGCAGTGCTCACTGCAACCTCTGCCTCCTGGGTTCAAGTGATTCTCCTGCCTCAGCCTCCCGAGTAGCTGGGATTACAGGTGTGCACCACTACACCTGGCTAATTTTTGTATTTTCAGTGGAGACGGGATTTCACCATATTGGCCAGGCTGGTCTGGAACTCCTGACCTCAAGTGATCCACCCACCTTGGCCTCCCAAAGTGCTGGGATTGCAGGCATGAGCCACCGTGCCTGGCCAAATCTGTTTTGTTTGTTTGTTTGTTTGTTCCAAATAAGACATTTAGGAAATGAAAAGCATTTGATAACTTGTTTTGTAGCCACTCACTTTTAGATTTTATCATGAAGAATTGCATGTCTTACCCAATCCACTACCATCTTGAAATACCAGAGTCATGACATGCTAAAAGCTACCTGTAGGGGCTAAGACCGGAACTTGAGTAACAAAGGTAAAATTTGAAATTTCAAAGATGTTGTTTATGAGACCCTAGATTAACTGGGTTTACATCCGAATAGTTTCATTTGAACTTTTAAATACATACTTCTGGCTGGGCATGGTGGCTTATGCCTGTAATCCCAGCACTTTGGGAGGCCAAGTTGGGTAGATCACCTGAGGTCAGGAGTTCAAGACCAGCCTGGCCAACATGGTGAAACCTTGTTTCTATGAAAAATACAAAAATTAGCTGGGTGTGGTGGTGGGTGACTGTAATCCCAGCTACTCAGAAGGCTGAGGCAGGAGAATCACTTGAACCCGGGAGTTGGAGATTATAGTAAGCCAAGATCACACCATTGCACTCCAGCCTGGGGCAACAGAGCAAGACTCCATCTCAAATACATACATACATACTTCTCAGCCAAGTGGGCACCTACTGTTCTGCTAAGGGATGGAGACATGGACCTACAAGTTCGCATTCTCTTGGACCTGAGAGGTTATTAGGTCACGTCTGAAGCCTCCACGCCAGCTAAACAAGGAACAGTGGATCAGCGGCGCACCTTGTTTATTATTGTAGTGCCCCAGTTGTCCATCCCTCTCTCCCCTTGTCTTCTGTGACTGGTCAAGCTAATTTGATTTGACGTCCTGGCATTCGAGATTTGTCAAGTATCGTAACCTTAAGCGGTACTAATATTGAAACCCATACTTGAAATTTATGTAATCCAGATGTGCATGCCAATAAAGCAGAGATGAAATGGCAGGCCTGGGTGGGGGAGGGCTGGGCTGGGTGGGGAGTGTGTGTGGGGAAGAATTCTGTGGCCCTCTATTTTTTCCACATGGTATATATAGCCAAGTAGGATTTTAGGAATTAATATTTTCCCTTAAGAATAGTAACTGGATTATGAAGTATAGCTTCAAGTGAGTACCAGTATTGGTTTTTATTTATAGCCAAGAATAACTGATTAAGTTTTGAGGAGAAGGAAGGCAATCTATTTTGAGTGCTTTTTAAAACTTTTAAATTGGTTAGGACCCTTCAACAGTGTGGTCTTGGGACTTATTAGTCACACCGAACCAGAACTTTTTTTTTTTAACCAAACAAGAAGCACTGGTGAACCAGGATTTGTGACATGGCTCTCTGATGTTGAAGTTTTTCTATTTGAGGATATCATTAGAAGTCCCCGCTAAGACACAAAGACTGTGACCCCTGAGTTGTCAGTTCAAAGCCCTCCCACACTGGTAATACCCAAATGCCGTTTCTATTTTCTGAGAGCTCAATGAGTAGGTGGATTAAATGTGAAAAGGTTTCTGTTCAGGTATTTGACAGTGGCCTTGATTGGAGCCTCTCTACCCTCTAGCAATGGCCCTGTTGTGTGACTTCCAGCATGACAGCTGTCTTCTCGGGCCATGACCTCTTCCACCTGTAGGATCCAGGACTGTGGCCAGCTGACCCAATGAGAATAGTACAAGTGCTTTATCTCATAGGGAGTTCTGAGTCAAAAATTTTGGTGTTCTTGACATGAAAGATTGGCAGAGTGTATTATTATTCCTTAGTGTTCTGTGCATAATTAACAACCACCCTTAACTAGACCCGGTAGCCCAGGGAAACTGGTCAGACCAGCTAGTGAAAGCAGGTGGAAAATGATCTTGAGGGAAGCACAGAGTCGAGATCCACGTGAGTGGAGGTGACTTGTAGTGGATTAGAGTGCTCATAAAAACCGTGGTTGCAGTTGGTGCCAGTGTCATCAGTGGCTATTTCTAGGCAGGATATCAAGGGTCAGCTTGCTACTTTAGCCCCCTCTTAAGGCAGGATACAAAAAAAAGAGAGAGCCCTGTATTCAGGGGAGGCATGTGGTCTTCCGTGGTCCCCTACTTCCCCTGCCCTCAACATCTCTGGAGAACGTCGAGTGTGTGTGGCTTCTACAGCAGGGCTGGATGTCTTTCCCTGGGGTAGGAGGGGCATTTACCTGCTTTTCTTTAGCCATCATTAATAGGGCTCATTCCAGGAGGGGAGGAGAATGGTGCCTGTAACTTAGACTCCCCAGCACAGCCTTGGCCTGCAGGTTTCAGCCCTGTTCCGAGTCAGGGCTTGCTTAAGGAATGCTGTCATGGATCCAAGCCAAATAGATTCCAAATGATGGAATCTGATGTTTCCTGTGGAGTTTGGGGAAGGGAGTCAATGTGGTGTGGGCTGAGGTCCCCGTAGTTTACCTCAGAAATAGTCAAGATGCAGGGAGCTGAATGAGGACTCTTGAGGCAGCTTTGCCAGCCTGGAGCACAGGTGAGTCACTACCGCCTCAGAAACGTCCTTCAGAGGCCAGGATCCAGGCCCCAGGCAGGAGTCAGAGCATCCAGGCTGCTGGTCCGGTTCTCTCCACTGACGTCATCACCCTTGCTTAGTCTGGAATGGCTGGCAGCCTCTGCTTGAGGATGAGAGCTAGCTGGAAGCGGAAAAGCAGGAAATGTTTCCAGATTGGAAACTCAAGGCATGTTTGCGCAATACTGCACTTGGCCAAGCCTGTATGGCTGGCCTGCATGGCTAATAGGATCCCAGGTCTGAAACAGGGTTCTGCAGAACCATTGGTCTGACCTCATACCTCCCAACCAGAAACAATGATATCTTCTTGGCCAAGAAAAAAATGACCTGTATTTTTCTTTTCTTTTTTAATGTTATCCAGCTGAGGTGTGCCTTTAAAAAAATGTGTGTGTGTGTGTGTGTGTGTGTGTGTGTGTGTGTGTCTGTGTGTATTCCAATCCACTACTTAATGCAGGGATACAAAGATCATATTAGAAGGGCTATAACCAGCATGAGCCAACTAAAGGAATCATAGCATTAAAAAAGGGCAAACTGAGAGTCCAGGTGAGAGGAACTGCAGTCTCTGGCGATGGAGCGATGGAGTGCAGCCTGGTGGTTTAGAGCTCCAATGTGGAGGCCCATCAGCCTGGGTTTGAATCCTGGCTCTGTGGCTTATTAGCTGCTATGCCCTTGGCTTCTGTCATCTTCTGTTCTTTTACTTATTGGAAGAAAGGGTGATAGTGCCACATCATGAATTAGTCTAAGACTTGAGTGTATTTCCACACAAAGTAAGTGCTTAGTAAGTGGTAGCTGTTATCACAGTTAAATGTCATTATTTTTGAGGCAGGGTCTCACTTGTTATAATGATTGTTATTCCTTCCCTCCAGCCTGTTTTAGAGTGATGTCTATGATGCAGTCAAAGGTGTCTGAGTTCATTTCACTTTCCTAGATCATTGCGCCAATACTAGTGCATAAGGGAATGCAAGGTTTTAGGAACTTTGACCTTGAAACCAGATTGTGTAGTCACCATCACTTCTCTCTGGGAGGCTGTTGTCAGATCAGGCCCTGTTCCATCCCTCTCCTCGGAGGTCTGCCAGTGTTCCTCAGCCGTGAAGCCCATCAAGGGGCCACAGTTCAGATGGAGGAGGAATCTTTAAGAGGAAGACAGAGTGCCTGGGGATGCTGTTGTCTGGGGTCACATACTGGCTTCGTCCACTGGAGAAGTGAGCAGAACCAGCCCACTGTATCCCTTCTGCATCCCCTGCCAGCTTACTCTCTGAAGCAGCAAACCTGGAGTCAGTCAAGGTTCCCCAAGAGAGAGACCCCGGGCCTTCCAAGAGCAGGCCTGGACAGCCTAGAGTTTTCTCTCAAAATCGTAACATGGGTTTATTCCAAACCAAAGCAACGAAAGTAGACCCCTGGTGTATCCTTGGCTCACTTCCATAAAGCATCACAACCATTAACCAAAGGAAAAGAAGGCCTGAGCCCTGTGACGGAAGTCAGGCCGAGATTTTCCTCACTCCCCTCCCTTTCTGAGACCCAGGAATAGTCAAAATAGTAAACATAATAATAGCTAAAAATAAAAAAAATTTTTTTTTAAATTTAACAAAAGCTAAAAATCATGGAGTGTTTGCTACATGTCAGGATGGTTTCAGTACTTTATATATATTAAGTTATTTAATCCTCCTGCCCTGTAAGAAACGCTATTATTGTTTCCCTTTTACAGATAAGGGGACTAGAGCACAGAGCAGTTTTGTAACTTGCTTAAGGTCACACAGCTAATAGTGGCCATGCCAGCTTTAGAACTCAGATAGTCTGGAATTAGAGGCTGCACACTTAACCACAGCTCTGAACTGCATCTCACGATAGTTATTAAGTTGTTACAATTATAAAAACAAACGATATATATGATAAGATGACATCAAACTATACATACCCATTATTCCAATGTGTATGGTTTTTTAAGTTTTGCTATTATACTCTAATTGTGTGAGATTTAACCATCCGGGGCAAAGTGGACAAAGAATATATAGGACCTTTCTGTATTCTTTTTTTTTTTTTGTAACTTACTGTGAATCTATAATTATTTCCAAATAAGTCAAAACAAAAGCAAACCACAATAAACAGTGTATTAAATTCTTATTGTATGCCAAGCACTGTGATAAACATTTGACATTTATTCTTTTATTTATTCCTAACAGCAACCCATTAAGATGTGGGTACTATTATTACCTTTAGTTTCAGGTGAGGAAACTGCGGGTTGGCAAGTTAAATAATTGGATACCATCAATAGGAAGTGGTATGACCACTGGGTAGTACCCACCTAGATTTATTACAAACATCAAATGAGAAAAAGCCCCTGGTATCTGGATGCTCTGTAAATGTTGATTTCCATGTGTTTGCTCGGCAAGCACAGAGCCCTGCTAGGTGCCACCACACAGTCTAGCATTAGCCAGTCCAAGCCTGTGCTGGTTTGGCTCACAGGATGCTAGGGATATAAGGACAAGTACGACATGTTTCCACCATCAAGGAGCATATAGTGGGGGGACAGTGACTTCCCTGGTTCCAAAGGCACGTTGTATGTATGTATGTATGCATGTATTTGAGACAGGGTCTCACTCTGTTGCCCAAGCTGGAGTGCAGTGGCACGATCACAGCTCATTCAGCCTCAACCTTCTGGGCCCAAGCAATCCTCCTACCTCAGCCTCCCCAGAAGCTGGGACCACAGGTGTGTGCCACCATACCCAGCGAATTATTTTTTGTAGAGATGGGGTCTCCCTGTGTTGCCCAGGCTAGTCTCAAACTCCTGGGCTCAAGCAGTCTTCCCATCTTGGTCTTCCAAAGTGCTGAGATTATAGGCGCGAGCCACCAGGCCTTGCTAGTTGTATGTATTTACATGAACCCAGAGGAAGTACCCTCCTACCTCAGAGCTCCCTCCCCTGAAGCCAGAGTCTGGATGGTTGGACCCAAGCCAGGCACCTTCCTGGGACTCAAGGACACGGTGAGGGTTTGAAAGAGGGAGCATTATCAATCACCATGTTGGATAGCATCAGTGATTATTATCTTCATTTCCATCAAAGGTGTCTTGTGAAAGGGTATCGTCAAGTTCAATTTAGTCTGAATCAGGACATGGCAAGGACTTATTTTCTATTTCTGCCCTGGGCTGAACCTGTCTTGAATAATTCAGTGTTCATCATCTACTTCTAAACACCGAGCTTCCTGCACCTCCCCGCCACCGCCCATCCCTATGCAACTTCATCCAGGGTCATGTGGCTGCTTGTCTCGTCTCCATCCGAAACCCACCCATCCCCACCTCTGGCTGCTAGTAAATGAGTGTTTTCAGGAAAGAGAATCAACTTTGTGTATGTAGTACAAGGTATCAGCTGCCTAAAGTCAAGAGGCAGCCCTCAGGGCAGAAGGCTGCACGCAGTAGCTAGGGACGTCTTTTTTTTTTTTTTTTTTTTTTTTTTTTTTTGGACCCTTAAG
>NW_012107919.1:1880414-1882610 GCF_000951045.1 Mandrillus leucophaeus
ACTCTAAAAAAGCGAAGAAAACCCAAAACTTGACAATATGCTATCATCTAAAACTTGGGAGAGTTCCCGATCTGGCAACAGCTGGCTAGAGCTGAGTAGCTTCTGCACCCTCTAGATAGGCAAATGCTGTCCCCATCCCCCAAACTCCACTTGTTTACCTTGCATGCCTGGCCCCCAAGAGCATCTAGTTGTCCACCTCTGATGTGGAGGAAGGAAAGCCCTCAGACTGGACACAGTGGCTCACACCTGTAATCCCAGCACTTTGGGAGGCTGAGGCGGGCAGATCACCTGAGGTCGGGAGTTCCAGAACAGCCTGGCCAATATGGTGAAACCCCATCTTTACTAAAAATACAAAAATTAGCTAGGTGTGGTGGTAGGCACCTGTAATTCCTGCTACTCGGGAGGCTGAAGCAGGAGAATAGTTTGAACCCGGGAGGTGGAGGTTGCTGCGAGCCGAGATTGTGACACTGCACTCCAGCCTGGGCAACCGAATGAGACTCCATCTCAAAAAAAAAAAAAAAAGGGAAGGAAAACCGTCCACAGTGGTGAACAGATTACATGCTTTAGAAGGGACGTGGGCCATGTTTGGTTCTGAAACCATGCAGGAAGCGCCCTACCCACCCTTCTGAGGCCAGTGTTACATCTAATCCTCTTGGTCGGGGCGCTGGGATTCTAGAGGAGAATTCTCAGCCCTGCATCAACACCCTGACTGCAGCAGGATTTCTGAAAGAGCCGTCGGGGGAATGACTTGCTGACTTGTATTGTGCATCCGTGCATGAAGCACCCTTGAGAAAGGAGCTGGTCTCTGGAGTGTTTCTGGGTGATGATGGGTCACCAGATAAGGAGCCAGAAGATGTAAGTTTCAGTCTGGCTGTACCACTTGCTAAGTGGGCATTTGACTTGTATGATTTTCTTATCTGTAAAATGGGGATAATGTCCACTGTGCCTACCAACAGGGTGGATGAGAGGATCGAGTCACGTGATTGTAGGAAAATGTTACGAATTGTGGAGCTGTATTGAAAAATTAGGTGGTGTGACAGCTATGATAGGTTGTGGAAGCACACACAACCTGAGTGTGGACATCAGGAGTTGACAAGCTGGGGACAGTGGGCCAAATCCCGTCCACTGCGAATGGTTTTTATATTTTGAAATGGTTGAAAGATAATCAAAAGATAAACGATGTTCCATGGCACAGGGCATTTGTGTGGCGTTCACATTTCTCTGTCCACACATGAAGGCTCATTGGTACACAGCGTCACCATTTGGTTGCGAGTTGTCTGTGGCTGCTCTTGCTCTACAGCAGACGAGGTGGGGAGTTGCGACAGAGACCACTTGGTCCACAAAGCAGAAAGTGTTTGCTCCCTGACCCTTGGAGAAAGCTCACCAAGCTCTGGCCTAGGTCATGGAGGGGCAGCGGCTGAATCCCCTCCCTTCTTTTCCTTTGTTTCTTCTGCCACCTAGATGCAGGTGCTGCTGCAAATGGGTGGTCCAGACAAGGAATATCTTCAGATCTCAGACCACAGAGGCAAATCCGCTGTGACCCACAGCAAATTTGTCCTAAACAACAAAGCCAGGAATTTCTCCCAGTTTAATTCCTATCAGGTGCTTCCATCCTCTGGGCTCCGGCTTAGAGGCACTTCCCGATGAAAACCACAGCATGTTTTTGTAAAACCAATCACCCTTTTAGCAACAACCACAAGAAGAGAAGGGGCCGTTCCTGTCACAGTGGGCATTTCTCCATCGTGTTCACCACCCCAGGGGCCTGGTCGGTGGTGCTTCCTGTCCTTGGCCACAAACTGGCAAGAAACACAGAGGGCAACTGCTGTTCTGATAAGGCTGAGGGCGGCACCAGCGCTGAATTATGTCCCCCAAAAGATATGTTGAAGTCTTAACCCCTAGGACCTCAGAATGTCACTTTATTTGGAAATAAGTAGGTGTGGATGTAGTTTGTTAAGATGAGGCCCTACCGGGATAGGATGGGCCCCCGATGGGCCCCCCGTCCAACACGCCTGGTGTCCTTACAGTAAGAAGGGCATTTGAATACAGGGTCAGGCACACGTGGAGGATGCATGGGATATGGAGGGCTGTGTCTAGCAGATGAGGAAGCTGGGAGGAGGCAACGGAAAACCTACCAGGGTCTCAGAGGAAACAGGGCCCTGCCGACACCTTGATTTCAGACTTCTTGCCTCCAGGAGT
>NW_012107919.1:1882660-1885375 GCF_000951045.1 Mandrillus leucophaeus
ACCATTTGGTTGCGAGTTGTCTGTGGCTGCTCTTGCTCTACAGCAGACGAGGTGGGGAGTTGCGACAGAGACCACTTGGTCCACAAAGCAGAAAGTGTTTGCTCCCTGACCCTTGGAGAAAGCTCACCAAGCTCTGGCCTAGGTCATGGAGGGGCAGCGGCTGAATCCCCTCCCTTCTTTTCCTTTGTTTCTTCTGCCACCTAGATGCAGGTGCTGCTGCAAATGGGTGGTCCAGACAAGGAATATCTTCAGATCTCAGACCACAGAGGCAAATCCGCTGTGACCCACAGCAAATTTGTCCTAAACAACAAAGCCAGGAATTTCTCCCAGTTTAATTCCTATCAGGTGCTTCCATCCTCTGGGCTCCGGCTTAGAGGCACTTCCCGATGAAAACCACAGCATGTTTTTGTAAAACCAATCACCCTTTTAGCAACAACCACAAGAAGAGAAGGGGCCGTTCCTGTCACAGTGGGCATTTCTCCATCGTGTTCACCACCCCAGGGGCCTGGTCGGTGGTGCTTCCTGTCCTTGGCCACAAACTGGCAAGAAACACAGAGGGCAACTGCTGTTCTGATAAGGCTGAGGGCGGCACCAGCGCTGAATTATGTCCCCCAAAAGATATGTTGAAGTCTTAACCCCTAGGACCTCAGAATGTCACTTTATTTGGAAATAAGTAGGTGTGGATGTAGTTTGTTAAGATGAGGCCCTACCGGGATAGGATGGGCCCCCGATGGGCCCCCCGTCCAACACGCCTGGTGTCCTTACAGTAAGAAGGGCATTTGAATACAGGGTCAGGCACACGTGGAGGATGCATGGGATGTGGAGGGCTGTGTCTAGCAGATGAGGAAGCTGGGAGGAGGCAACGGAAAACCTACCAGGGTCTCAGAGGAAACAGGGCCCTGCCGACACCTTGATTTCAGACTTCTTGCCTCCAGGAGTGTAGCAGAATAAAGTTCTGCTATTTAAAGCCTCCCAATTCATGGTACTTTGTTACAGAAGCCCCAGGAAACTCATGCAGTGGCTGGTCCACCCTGCCGGTGCAGCATTCCAATACCTTTCCAGCACCTGGCATTATCCCTGTTCTGCAAATAAGGCGGTAAAGGCATGGCAGGTTCCAATGACTGCCTGAGGTTTTGGCTAGTGGCAGAGCAGGATTCAAACCCAGGCCCTCTGATTCCACGCTGCTGCAATGGATGATCTGGGAAATGGCATCCGTCCTGTCCCCATCCATAGCATCCACTAAGAGGAGACAGCAGGTTCTCAGACCGATGGCATCTTCTGCTTCGTATTCCTCATTCCAGGAGCTCTGAGGAAGTTATTTTTTTACTGTGAGCATCTGAACTTATTCACTTGAGTTCTCAAATATGTACAAGGAAAAAGTCAGGCCAGACATAGTGGCTCACGCCTGTAATCCCAGCACTTTGAGAATCCAGGAGAACCCAAGACAGGTGGATCACTTTGAGCCCAAGAGTTCAAGACCAGCCTGGGCAACATGGCGAAAACCTGTTTCTCCAAAAAAATTAAAAAGTTAGCCGAGCATGGTGGCTGGTGCCTATAGTCCCAGCTACTCAGGAGACTGAGGCTGGAGAATCACTTCAGCCCGGGAAGCAGAGGTTGTGGGGAGCCGAGATTAAGCCACTGCACTCCAGCCTGGGCAACAGAGCCAGACCCTATCTAAAAAAAGAAATCGTAAAATAGGGAGCATGTTGTGCATACATTTGTGCATTATTTACAATAAAAATTGAAGAGGAGTGAACTCTCATTTTCTTAGCCACTTACAGTGCATCTAAAGAATGTGCTTAAGAGATCCTTGGGGAGGTACCCCAAATAAAACCCCCGTCTACAAGGCAATTTAATAAGGGAAGTCTCCAATGGCCTCCTGGAAAGCATAAGAACACTGATACTTCCTTCTCAGATAGCACCTGGTTGGCCAAGCCCTTGTGTAACAAACATAAATGAAATCCGCACTGAAAACTGGAGATGGTGCACTTTCCCCCACTAGAGTGATTCCTTTTCAGCTTTCAGCTCACCCACTGGAGAAGAAACTCAGGTTGCAAGTGAAATCTTACCATTCAAAGTCTAGGATTTTTTTTTTTGTTTCAAAGATTGCCATTTCTCTGTGTTACAAGTATTTTCAAACACGCAGACATGTATTCAGGGCCCAGGTTTAGGGTTTCTCAACTACGGGGATGGAAATGTGGGATGGAGGCAGGGAGTGATGCCATTAGGATGGGGAAGAGGCCACAGCTGGGGTCCAGGAAGGAGAATGCCGGGGACTTGCAGAAGGTCAACAAGACTGAGCCCCAGTGGGGTGCTCCTGGCCGGTTGAGTCTGTCCCTGTCTGCCATGGTGACCCAGGTTTCTCCATGGAATTCCACCAGCATTGGCTTGCTCTTCTGAGGGCTGCCACCTCTCGAGCACCCAGAAGTTGAATGCCTGGCCTCAGCTACAGAGGACTGAGCCGTCGTGACACATGGCTGGCAGAGTCCGACGTGCACGTCTGCTGCTGCCAATAAAGATAATTGTTTCTTTCTCTGAACAGTGTCCATTTACACTGAGAGAATTTTCCTCTCCTGCCTCCACCAGCACTTCCCGCCCCGCCTCTCCCTCCCCCACCGCCCCACAAAAAGGAAAAAGCTTTTGGGGAATTTGTTTTTAGTGGGCTCGCTCAAAAGGAGCTTTATGTTTATTTTCTGAGTGGCCTCTGGACTGTTG
>NW_012107919.1:1886680-1891105 GCF_000951045.1 Mandrillus leucophaeus
TGGGATTACAGGCATGCACCACCATGCCTGGCTAATTTTGTATTTTTAGTAGAGATGGGGTTTCTCCATGTTGGTCAGGCTGGTCTTGAACTCCCAACCTCAGGTGATCTGCCCACCTCGGCCTCCCAAAGTGCTGGGATTACAGGCATGAGCCACCGCGCCCAGCCAATTCTTATGGGTTTTAAGAGCATCACCTCTTGGGCTGAGAACTGCCATGGTGTCCCCAGAGTACCCCATTGAGGGTACCTGCTTCAGTGACATTGCAGCAATGCTGGTGGGCCTTTCTCCACCCGTCCTCTCCCCCAGCTAAGCCGGGGAAAGGGCCTGGGTGTTTGCGAGTTGTCCATGCTCAGGCGTCAAGGACTCGAAGACGTGCCTCTGGAACTTATTGCTTCGGTTCTATTTTTCCTTGTATCCCTGCATCTTCCTTAGGAAGCATAGACCAGACTGCCCTTTCCTTTGCTTGTTTTTAGATGAAGCAACTGAGTCATGAGGAAGTGAGAGGACTTGGTCAAGTCCTGAGTTGATAGTGAAAGAAATGGCTCTGCAATGCACATCTCCCCTTTCCCTGTCCTCCATGCTGATTAAGATCCCCCTTTTTGGTGACCAAGGACATTGAATAGGAGAGAGATGGTGAAATCTTTGAGCTCGAAGTTTTAGAGGAGAATGAAGCCAAGCCCCTGTCTGAGGATGAGGAAGCGGGGTCAGGATGAGGAGGGGTCTGGCCAGGGCCAGCAGGCGGTACAGGCTCGGGCCAGCAGAAATGCAGCGTTCACCCTGGACTAGCTGTGGGACACACTTCAAACAGTTTGATGTCCCAGGAGGGATCGAGGTGTGGCCAGTCCATGCCACCCACCACTGGTCCCAGAACAAGGAGAGCATTGTAGTTGACTATTATATTGGCTTTGAGTATCCGTTTGGGCTTCTTTGATCAGCTTGGGAGAAAACCGAAAGAAAAAGGTAGACAAAGTAACCACCCAACTCAGCTAAATTGCTGGCAGCAAAAAGTCTAACAAAATCAGATTTTCTGAGCAAGTTTGAAAGGTCTCCCTCCAGTAGCTGGGCAAATTCCCATGGATCTGGGCCATGAAGCATCATTTCCAAAGGCATCGGTCTGCTCTTGCTTCCTCTGTGTTATGGCAGAAATGCTGGCTGTATCCAGACCTCTGACCGTTCTTCTTCCTGTCCATAGCACAGAGACACATCGCCTTGTGCCTGATGTGCTGCCACTGAATTGTAGGGATGATGTGAATTGAAGAGTCCATCTCACAGAGGAAGAAACTGAGGCCAAGAGAGCTAGGGACACCCTGCTTTGAAATCTCAGGCTGGAGCCTGCTCACTGAACTCCCTATTCAGGGCTTCCCTTCAAGCTGCTTCTAGAAGATCAGATGTGTTTGGAGACTCCCCTGATGGCTCTCAAACTCTCTCCCTTCTTCTCCTGCTGGAGAAGCCTGGTAATAAGGCCTGTGTTACTTCCCTTAGAGAAGACATCGGGAAACTTACCCTGGAAGACCACTGATCTCACAGAGCAAAGCCAGCCAAACGTCAGACTCCATAAAGACGTCAGCATATTAAGGAGAACTGCCTGGGCCTGTGGCACTCACACACACCAGCCTTGTTAGCAGATGGGTTTATGTTCTCCCTCCCGTGCCCCAAATTGCAACCTACATGGCAGATACCAGTGGGGGACTGGGGTCGGGCCTGAGAATGGTGTTGCGCATGCCTGACGTGTGTCATGTGTCGCTTTGTGGACTAGGAGATAGGGCTCCTGGGGGTAGGTCAATCCATTCATCCTTGTTTCCCTACTGTGCCTAGAATTGAGCTGTGTCCCCAGAGGGTGCCTACAACGTGCCTAGGGAACGAGTCCTATGCCGATAATGGAAATTCTTAACCCACTGCTGCACCTGGCTGACTTTCCAGCCTCTGCAAGAATGAGTCAGCCACCTGCAGGAGAGCCTCAGGGAAGAGCCCAGCGCTTCCAATCCAGATAAGCTTTGGCTACCTGGGCCTGTGACAAGTGACAATAAAAGGAAAGCCTGAGCAGACCTGTGCTTATAAGCATGAGGGAGGGGGCTGCACTCAGAGGTGTGCTAATTAAAAGCTGAGAACCTGCAAAAGAACTTATGTTTAAACCACACCTCCTCCCTCCGTCCACCCTGCCTTATCCTGCTGGTTGCTTTTGTTGCAATAAAAAGCCAATTTTATTTCCCTCACGGAGCCTTTGTTAATGCATTTCTAACCAGAACCTAAAGTTAGGGAATGTGAAGGGGAAGCGTGGCCCTCAGGCAAGTGCGTGCACACACATGGACGCTCATACGTAAGACCAAACGCTCCCTGGTTCCTCTCTGTGCCCCTCCAACCCCCACCAAAAGCAGCATTTCTTGAGAGATGGACCCTTAACCTCAGTGTATCCAAGGCCCAAAGGGCCTAATGAAAACCAGAGCCACCACCAAAGCATTTCTGATGCTAAACCGGCTCCCGGAGTCCTTTAGCATCAGGGCCCTGGGCTGCAAGTGAGCTCAGTTCAAAACAAATCTGGGGCCCATTATCTCCCTGGCCTGATTTTGTCTCCTGTGGCTGCCCTATTAGTCCTTTCCTGGCACGATGACATGTTCTGTCGGGTCCTTCTCCTTTGTCCAATTTCCAGGGCAGTGTTTGGGCAGCTCGAAGTAGAGTGCAGTGCTGGGTACCGACCCCTGGGCACCTGAGGGTTTGCAGGTGAAATCGCCCACAAGAGGTGGCAGGAAGTAGGATGGTGTTGACCTGGCAAGCTCTGGTGGAAGCCCTTGAGAAAACAGTATTGCATTATTGTCACCATTAATAATGGCCCTTTATTTGAGCTTTGCTAGGACAATGCTCTAAACAAAGCTGAGAGGAAGAAACAGTCCCTGCTTGTAATGTGGGGCCTTGTAATTTATCAAGGCTAATGGAGGAAGAAAAATCCACTGGGGAAAGATTGTGGGGGTGGGCTGGAGATAGATTTGATTGTTGCTGGAGGTGTAATTGGACAATACCCACAGCCTAGCTATGCATCCCCATTTGCTTTGTTGCAACAGGACTGTGTTTCTAGCTCCTCCTTTGTCTTGTCTAGTTCCACTGGATCTGAGTCCCGTGAAGGCAGATTGAGGTCTAAGTCCTGGATCTGATGTAGCAGCATGACCTCATGCTGCTACATGAGGTTCCTTTACTTCTGAGCCTCAGGTTCCTCATTTGCAGGGGAGGTACCCAGATTGGAAATCATGAGAGTCCAAGCCCCTTAAATTGCTAAAGGAATAATAGTTGCCAAAAATAGATGACAGAAATATTGAGGAACGAGGACTTGCTAGAAGTGTCTTTGCGTTCCTTAGAGGATCCAAATCCCATGCTTGGACCTAACTGAGGCCACCATTTACTGAGAGTACCAGGCATCAAACCGGTTGCATCTCTGGACATCATTTACTTCTCTATCAAAGAACTGTGGCAAGAATGATTGCCTCCCGCCTTTTCCACATGAGGATGTGAGTCAGTGTTGTTTTCTTGTTGGGTGCCGGACTCACTGTACCAGGGGTATGGTGGCATTTCTGGGCTGGAAGCCCTCTGTGAAAATCAGCACCCCACCCTGCCAAGTCGGAGGTCCTGCTGTCCTCCAGAAGTGCTGGCAGCCAGGAGCTGCAGCTGTGTTGCAACAAGTCTGATTTAATTTGGGGGGTGGTACAGAGACACCACTGTGATGTTTGTTAAAAGCCAGAAGAATACAGCTTATTCACCAAACTGTGAAACTGGCTATGCCTTGGGTGGGGGAAGCCAGAGGAAAATGTGTGATAGCGTTTTTTAAAAGAGTAAAAATGGTGAGAATTATAAATTTACTATAATGCCCATTATTGCATGAGGTCTAAGTGGATTAACTCACTGCAGCTAAGTCAGCATCAGGTTTTCTTAAGGCCTCTTCCCTTCCGGGGTTTATAATTCTGTTCTTATCTCTCTATTAATTTATAAAGTGAGAAGCCAATCATTGTCTTTTGTAATCCTTGTTATCACCCCCTTGGTTCCTCAGAAATAAAAATCAGGCCAAAAAAAAAAGTAGTTTTTTATATAATGCAATTAGAATAAACCCAAAAATGTCAGTAAATAGGAGGATTTTTATAAGTTAAATTTTCTTTCAAATGTATGAAAAAAACAGACTACCTTGTGGAATCCCATTGTAAATAGTTTTGTCAGGTGAGGATGTGTCCATATATTTGTCTTTGAGGTAAGCCTGGATCTTTCCTGTCCACAGCTGTGACACTGTGTACTCAAGCTGATACATCGGTCACTGTAGCAGCATTTCTGTTTTTTATATTAACTTATATCCTTTCTCTATGAAATTTTCCGGGTTATTAAACCTAGGTGAGCGTGATTGAGACAGACGTGACAGTGCCTTCCAAAGTGCCTTTTTTTTTTTTTTTT
>NW_012107919.1:1894220-1894820 GCF_000951045.1 Mandrillus leucophaeus
AAAAAAAAAAAAAAAAATGAACAGCCACTTCTGTAGTGCTCCCTAGGCACTAGGCACAGTTCTAAGGATTGTACATATTTTAACTCACAACTCTACGAGGCAGTTCCTACTGCTGTTTCTATTTGATAGATGGCACCAAAGCACTGAGAGGTTAAGTAACTTGCCTAAAGCAACACAGGATTGTCTTCAGTCTACTATTGTGTCACTAATTCCATCTTTGTAAATCTTTGACAGGGGTATTTCTCATCTGTAAGACAGGTGTGATGGTACCCCCTTCTACCTCTCTCTCATCATGAGGATTAAAGGGGAAAAAAATAATGAAGTGGGATAGATATTTATAAATTGTCATTCCATATTCAAATGACCTGTGGGGAAGGCCTGTGAGGGATACACAATAATAGTGGAGAACTATTGGGATGAGTGACACAAAGTTTATAGGCCAACATGACAATCTATACAGTATGCCCTGGGATCCTTAATCCTGAGATTTCTATGGGGACAAAGCAGATTGGGGTTACTGAGGCGGGTCCTGACAGTGGAGTTGCAGGGCTCGTTAGAGAGCTGCCTGAAGGCTCTGCTGCCCCTGCCTGGGCCATGCCT